>NC_133376.1:38747156-38895480 GCF_049309525.1 Garra rufa
TATGAAATAAATGTTTTATCTAGTTCAGAATTATTGGCACCCAATTATTGCAAAGTCCCTTTCCAAAAATAACAGCTTTGAGTCTCTTTACCTGATGGATCATTGTCCTGATGGAAGATCCAACCATGATTATACTCCATTATAAGATTTCCAACAGAGGCAGTCACGTTTAGATTTTTGGATCTGTTGGTATTTGATAGAAACCATGATGCCATGCATCTAAACAAGATCTCTGGTAGAAAAAAGGGCCAACATTAAAGATCCAGCTGTATTTTTAATTGTAGGCATGGGGTACTTTTTATCCCATCTTCAGTGTTCACTGCCGAAAAAGGTAATTTTTAAGTTTCATTTGACCATAGAAGCCAGTCCCGTTTGAAGATCTAGCCATATCTGACAACTGAATATGCGGGAGTTTGTTTTTGGATGAGCAAGCAGGATTTTTCTTGAAACCCTCCTAAACAACATGTGGTGATGCAGGGGCTATTTGATTTTTTTTTAGGCTTTCTGGCCCCAAGACTCAACTAATCTCTGCAGTTCTCCAGCTGTGATCCTTGATGAGTTGCAACATTTTCTGTTGATTGGAACTTCTTAATTATTGCTCTGATGGTGGAAATGGGGCTTTTTTATTACAGCTACTTTCTATTTTGTGAAGCTCAGCAAATCTATGTTCTTTGGTTTTACACTTTGAGATGGACAATTAAAGGAATTTGGCATTTGGGTTTGTCTTATTTATATTCCTGTGTGACAGGAAGTCAACAATTTTATGCTCCTAGTGTGCTATAAAAAAGTAAATATGAATGAGAATATATTTCAGAGATATTGCCAAGAGAGGTGCCAATAATTGTGGCCAACATGAACTAGAGGAAAAGCTTAAGACTTAAGCAAACATGTTTTTATTTTCATTACTGTCTAGGAAAAACAACTGAGGCAACTAAAGCGATTGCATTGGTCGTTCTTTCTCATGTGGTCTTGTTTTAGTGTCTATATGTGACCCCGAACCACAAAACCAATCATAAGGGTCACTTTTTTAAAATTAGATTTATACATCATCTGAAAGCTTAATAAGCTTTCTATTGATGTATGGTTTGTTAGAATAGGACAATATTTGGCTGAGATGCAACTATTAGAAAATCTGGAATCTGAGGGTGCAAAAAAATCCAAATATTGAGAAAATCGCCTTTAAAGTTGTCCAAAAGAAAAGAAGTTCTTAGCAATGCATATTATTAATCAAAAAAATAATTTGTATGTATTTACAGTAGGAATTACAAAATATATTCAAAGAACATAATCTTTAGTTAATATCCTAATGTTTTTGCTTTTTTGACATTTTTTGGCAAAAATCCATCATTTTGACACCTACAATGTATTGTTGGCTATTGCTACAAATATACTCATGCTACTTAAGACTGGTTTTGTGGTCCAGAGTCAAATATGTATGATATTCAATGAATGGAAAGAAACATCTCTAAGGCTGAGTGAGAAAATAATTTAGTCTTTCATCCAAAAAAATGAACACTGAATGAAAGATGGAATAAGGACCTATTTAAGATTCATTTTCTGTAAATGCTTGTAGAGTTAGTGATTTATTGGTTTATTTGCAATACAAAATGTAGAGCAAACAATTGGTGTTGATGATTCTAAATTCTGAATGCTAAGAATAAGCCCTCTCCTGAGATGTGACAGACAGGTAAACACCAGCTCCTGTCTTTTTCTCTCCTGCTTACAGGGCTTTCCTCACTGATACGCACTAGTCGAGCCGTTTCCATTATTCATGCGCTATTCGTTGGTTCTCACCTGGTGCAGTTGCTGGATAATCCTGTGCATGTAAAGAGTGGCCTGCTGGGATTGGAATCAATCCCATCCATGTTGTGTGGTATTATGAGTTCTGCATTGATGCTGTCCTTCTGGTAACTTCAGCCTTGGCTTTAGCCACAGGGAGACTTGGAATTTTATTAGCAGGTTTTGCTCTGGTTTATATCATGGAAAAATTTAATCGGACGTTGACCTTGATGGATTTGATTTCCCTTCTGGTCTTGGTTCTTTCAGCGAGTTCTGACAGACTTACTCTGAGATATACACAGATTTCTAGTGTTTCTGTACTGATTAAATGTAGTTCTGTTTGTAAGGTTTTTAGATTGTATAGTGTTTATTAAACCAATTTGTTTTGTTTTCTAAAATGTGTTACCTCACTGGAATGATATGGAACTAGGTAAAGGTTTTGTGCATTTTTCATAATAATAAACTTAAACTTCTATAACCTTTTCTTTGTTCTTTTTTAAAAAGAGAACAAAACAACATTTTTTAAATCATTCAAGATTTACAAGTTCAAGTTGAAAGTTTCATTTTTAAGGTTTATGACAGGTTTATGAAATGGATCCATAAATATAATTTAGTATAAAATCACCATAAAATCACCCAAAAATAAAAATTATGAAGTAAATAACTTTTTTTACCTGAAATTAAAAAATGCTTATTTTATGAGATATCAACCTCAAATTTGGAACACAACTTAGATTTTTTTTAATGCAGTTTCAGAGTAAAACATGTTTTGGGAAATATACACTACAAATAAAATTTTTAAATAGTTAATAAAATAGATTTTGTGCATTTTTTTAATAATAAACTTAAACTTCTACAACCTTTTTAAATTTACCTTTTATTTGGTCTTTTTTTAAAAAGACCAAACCTAAGTAAAAGCATGCAAGCATTTATGAGATTAAGTTGGAAATTTCATTTTCAGTTTTATGACAGGTAATAAATTGATCATAACTATTTCAGAAAGATAATTTTGTATAAAAATCAACTAATATATATATATATATTATATATATTAGTGGTGGGCCGTTATCGGCGTTAACGTGCTGCGTTAACGTGAAACTCTTATCGCGCGATAAAAAAAATATCGCCGTTAATCTATTCTCAAATTTGGGTTGGGAGCTGGGTCTAAACTACGCAAGCTATGATGACTTTCACCTTGATAGTTTAACGCGGATGTATACCGAAGACTATAGAATATGGTCGCGCGTTTAAGTCTCCTCCGCCAAAACACAGACGGGATCGCGTCGTCCTCCATTCATAAAAACCGAATCTACTATAGCGAAATGCCACGTAAATTCGTCGTTTTTTGGATTCATAAATCAAATGTTGGTCAGTCACTTAATTCAAATCGCGATATGGCTAGTGTATGTGAAAACTGAAATGCAAAAAGACCGTTTTAATATGAATCCGATATGTTCCGTTTGCCTAGCTGTATATGCATTGCGGAGACGAGCTTTTACTACACGCATACTGAAACACACGTGACGCTCCCGGTAATTTTTGGCATTTTCATCTCACATGAACAGATAAACTCAATCTCCCAAACTGCTGTGAGTGTCACTTTTACCGTTTCATTTGAGAAACCTAGCATCATATCATACTTGTGACGTAGTCATGGAATCATCCGGAGACGTTGGATCCATTTGCAACAGCTTTATTCGTACACACAGAGTAAACAAGCAAGGTTCAATACCGGCTGACTGGTGTGGTGAAGATAATCCGACAGGGGGTAATGAGAGTCCGTGCAAAGGGTCGAGGCAGGCGGCAAGACAAAGGGGTAATCCGATAAACAGGCGGGGGTCGACAATAGGCAGGCAGCAATGATTCACACACACGATAAACAGTCCGGTTTGTAACAGAAAGGCAGTCCGTAAAGAGAACGCTCAGGATTGGTAGCATAACTAGCAAAACTTCGCAAAGTCTAAGACGCCAAACAGCGCTATAAATGGCCGCCGCGGGAGAAGTGACCCGGGAGACCCGGAACCGGAAATGATCGTCCCAGGCACGGGGTTGTGGGTAATGTAGTGAGTTAGAACTCAGGTGAGAGTTCCCGCTGGCGGAGGTTGGAGGGAGCCACAGAGACCGCGCTTGTGACAGAGCCCCCCCCCTGCGAGTGCCTCCTGGCACGAGGAGGTAACCGACGCCGGGGTCTACCCCTTCCACGGGGAGCTGGTCGACCTGGGTGAGAGGAATGAAATTCGGCGGTGAGCGAGGGATCCAAGATGTCCTCGGCCGGTACCCAAGACCTCTCCTCGGGGCCGTAGTCCTCCCAGTCGACCAGGTATTGGAGTCGTCCGTTCCGGCGTCGGGAGTCCAGGATGGTGCTGACTCGATATACCTCCTCGCCGTCGATGATCAGGGGGGCAGGTCCCTGCTGGGCGGTCCCCTCTAGGTTCTCCACTCCTCCCGGGTCACCAGCGGGCTTCAACAGAGAGACATGAAAGGTTGGTGAGATACGGTATTCTGCAGGAAGTTCTAATTTAAATGAAACTGGGGTGATTTGTCTGATTATTTTGAAAGGACCCACGTACCTGGGACTGAGCTTCTTGCAGGGTAGGCGTAGACGAAGGTCCCGGGTAGATAACCAAACCCACTGGCCGGGCTCATAAGGGGGGTTGGGTCGGCGTCTGCGGTCGGCCTGGACCTGAGTGCGTCGAATGGCTCTTTGCAGATGGACGTGTGCTAGATTCCAAGTCTCCTCGCTTTGCTGGAACCAGGAGTTGACCGCTGGGAGTTCGGAGGGTTCCCCTGACCAGGGGAACAAGGGGGGTTGAAATCCTAAGATGCATTGAAATGGTGTGAGATTGGTAGCAGGCTTGCGTAGTGAATTTTGGGCATACTCAGCCCAGAAGAGGTAGCGGTTCCAGTCTTCCTGATGGTTTTGACAGTATGAACGTAGGAAGCGGGTCAACTCCTGGTTTAATCTCTCGGCTTGGCCGTTGGACTGAGGGTGGTATCCGGATGTAAGGCTGATATTAACTCCAAGCAGACGGAAGAAGTTAGTCCAGAGACGTGAAGTGAATTGCGGTCCACGATCTGATACAATGTCCTCGGGTAACCCGTAGAATCGGAACACAGAGTTACATAGAGTCTCCGCTGTTTCCATGGCAGTGGGGAGTTTGGGGAGAGGGATGAGACGGCAACCTTTGGAGAAACGATCGATGACAGTGAGAATTACAGTATAACCCTGAGAGGCGGGTAGGTCCGTGATAAAATCTATGGCGATGTGGGACCACGGGCGCTTGGGTGTGGGTAAAGGCTGAAGAAGGCCTGCGGGTAACTGATGTGAAGCCTTAGCAGTGTTACAAATGGCGCAGCTCTTGACGAACGTGACGGTATCTGAGCGTATAGAGGGCCACCAGAAACGGTTGTTGAGCAGTTGTAGCGTTGCCTCGATACCTGGGTGACCGGAACTTGGGGTGGCATGAACCTCGGAAAGGACTCGTTTACGCAGGTTTGCTGGAACATAGGTGAGGTGGTCGGGACAGTTAGCTGGAGGAGGGTCCAGTAGGTGTTCCTCTGTGATCTCAGTCATGATGTCCCAAGCTACCGGGGCCACGACGACGGAGGTGGGTAGGATAGTTTCAGGAAAGTTAGTATGGAGGTCGGGTTCATGAATGCGGGAGAGGGCGTCCGCCTTAGTGTTCTGAGAGCCGGGTCGGTAGGTCACTTGAAATTGAAATCGGGTGAAGAAAAGGGCCCATCTAGCTTGGCGGTGATTGAGGACCTTGGCAGAGCGAAGGTATTCCAGATTTTTATGGTCGGTCAGCACTGTAAAGGGGTGACGAGCTCCTTCGAGCCAATGCCGCCATTCCTCGAGAGCTAGTTTGATCGCTAGCAGCTCTCGATTGCCCACGTCATAATTTCTCTCTGCGGGGGTGAGCTTGTGAGAGTAGTATGCACAAGGGAAGGTCTTGGGGGGTTGACCCTGACGTTGTGAAAGTACCGCTCCTACGCCGGTACTGGAGGCGTCTACCTCTACTAGAAACGGCCTGTCGGGATCTGGGTGGTGGAGGATGGGAGCCGTAGTGAACCTTTGACGCAAATCGTGGAATGCTTGGATGGCTGTAGTAGACCAGTTCAGACGGTGGTCCCCCTTTTTGATCATGGATGTGAGAGGCGCGGCTACGGTGCTGAAATGTCTGATGAAGCGGCGGTAGAAGTTGGAGAACCCCAGGAAACGCTGGAGCTCCTTGAGAGTTGTGGGACGTGGCCACTTGCGAACTGCATTTACCTTAGTCTCGTCCATAGCGACTCCTTCAGGGCTGATAACATAGCCGAGGAAGGCGATTTTGCTTACGTGAAACTCACACTTCTCTTCCTTGGCGTACAGTTGGTGCTGGATGAGACGTTTCAGAACAGCTCTAACATGTTGAATGTGCTCGGAGTAGGAGTTTGAGTAGATGAGAATGTCGTCTATGTAGATTATAACCCAGCGGTTCAACATGTCTCGGAAGATTTCGTTGACGAAGGCCTGAAAGTAGGAGGGGCTATTGGCTAGACCGAAGGGCATAACCCGGTATTCATAGTGACCGGTGGTTGTTGAGAATGCGGTTTTCCACTCATCCCCCTCGCGAATTCTGATGAGATTATACGCTGAACGTAAATCCAACTTGGTGTAGATCTTGGCCGTTCGCAACAATTCCAGTGCAGGAGGTACGAGTGGGAGTGGATAGCGGTATTTGATAGTTATGTCGTTGAGGGCCCGGTAGTCAATGCAGGGACGAAGACCTCCGTCCTTCTTTTTGACGAAGAAGAAGCCGGCCGACGCGGGAGAGGTGGAGGGTCGAATGAATCCCTTGGCCAGTTCCTCCTGGATGTACGCCTTCATGGCCTCGGACTCGGGCTGAGAGAGGGGGAAGACACGCCCACGTGGTGGAGTGGATCCTGGGATGAGGTCGATAGCACAGTCCCCTGGTCGATGAGGCGGTAGTTGAGTGGCTTTAAGGCGGCTGAAGGCCTCAATAAGATCCTGGTATTCGCTGGGTATAATCGTATCTGGCCTAGGTTGGGTGCGTGGCTCAACTGTTCGGGTGATTCGTGGGGAGCAATGCATTTGACAGTGAGGAGACCAGTGAGTGATAATTCCCTGAGTCCAAGAGATGGCTGGTTCGTGTAGGTGGAGCCATGGGTAGCCTAGGATGAGCGGTGATTGGGGTGAGGAGATAAGGAAGAAGCGAAGGGTCTCTGAATGGTCAGGTTGGATCTGTAGAGTGATATCGTCGGTGGTGTGATGGATCCGTCCAGATCCTAGCGGTCGCCCGTCGATGGCGGCCACTGCCACAGGTGAAACACAAGACAGGATGGGTAAGTGATTATTAGCAACGAAATCTGAGTCAATAAAATTCCCCGCTGCCCCCGAGTCAATCAGGGCTGTAGTTTGAATAGAATTCCCATTGAACATTAGGGTAACAGGTATTTCACATCGATTGATATGAGGTTTAACTTGACTCACCGAGGATGGTGGACGTGGGGGTCGAGTGGGACAGTTGGCCCTGATGTGTCCAGCCAAGCCACAATACAGGCAAAGATTGCTCTTTAGCCGTCTCTCCCTCTCCTCCAGGGTCAACTTGGTGGCTCCTAACTGCATAGGTTCAGGAACTGCCTCGACGGTGGGTAGATTCAGGGGCACGGAGGAACCTGGTCGACTTGGTTTACGAGCTCGCATGACGTTGTCAATCCGGATGGACAGATCGATGTATTGATCTAACGAGAGACCCTCATCTCTACAGGCCAGTTCTACTTGCAGGTCCGGATGTAGCCCTCTCCGATAGTGGAGCTTGAGAGGCCCGTCGTTCCATCCACTCTGGGCTGCGAGGGTGCGAAACTCGAGTGCATAATCCGCTGCGGTACGCCTGCCCTGTTTGAGTGTAACAATCTGCTCCCCGGCCTCGCCGCTTTGTGAGCTGGGTTGAAAAACTGCTTTAAAACGTTCCAGGAAGTTAGCGAAGGAGGGGAAGGTTGGTTGACCCAGATTCCACACGGCGGTGGCCCAGTCTAACGCTCTTCCGGAAAGCAAGGAGCAAACGAAGGCTATTTTGCTCTCATCCGTGGGATACAGATGGGGTTGTTGATTTACGAACAACGTACATTGCAATAGGAACCCCTTACATTTAGTAGACGTACCGTCAAACTTCTCCGGGAAAGCGAGACGTGGGCTGGTGGTGACTGCCTGAGCTGCTGGAGGTGGCGTAGTTACCGGAGGTGGAGCAGGCGAGGTAGCGATCTGTAGGCCCTGCAGTGCTTGTACTAACTGTTCCGTTAGGTGGGTAAGTCGGTCGAGTTGCTGCTGGTGATGTGTCAGGACCGAAGCTTGGGCGGTGAGCTCGGTGGTAAGCTGGGCGACTGTCGCTGGATCCGTAGGTGGCGAAGTTTTCTGTGACGTAGTCATGGAATCATCCGGAGACGTTGGATCCATTTGCAACAGCTTTATTCGTACACACAGAGTAAACAAGCAAGGTTCAATACCGGCTGACTGGTGTGGTGAAGATAATCCGACAGGGGTAATGAGAGTCCGTGCAAAGGGTCGAGGCAGGCGGCAAGACAAAGGGGTAATCCGATAAACAGGCGGGGGTCGACAATAGGCAGGCAGCAATGATTCACACACACGATAAACAGTCCGGTTTGTAACAGAAAGGCAGTCCGTAAAGAGAACGCTCAGGATTGGTAGCATAACTAGCAAAACTTCGCAAAGTCTAAGACGCCAAACAGCGCTATAAATGGCCGCCGCGGGAGAAGTGACCCGGGAGACCCGGAACCGGAAATGATCGTCCCAGGCACGGGGTTGTGGGTAATGTAGTGAGTTAGAACTCAGGTGAGAGTTCCCGCTGGCGGAGGTTGGAGGGAGCCACAGAGACCGCGCTTGTGACAATACTGTATGACACAGAAACTTCACAGCAACCTGTCAAAATAAAAGTACGGTGTAACATGTAATGGGTTGGGTAGGTGTTGACGTTAAAAAAACACACAATCTAATAGGTAGAAAAAATAATTTCATTGTTAGTTAGTTAGTAAACACAAGTACATCTAATTGAACATAATTTATTTTCATCAACAAATTATCATAGAACAGCTTTATGAGCTTTATGATCCATTCTCAAAGACTTTAAGTCATTATTTGGATAGCACACATATTCTGAATGCCTTCAGCAGAATTCAAATTAGCCATTTTAATCTAGATTAATCTAGATTAATTCCAAGATTTAATCTAGATTAATCTAGATTAAAAAAATTAATCTATGCCCACCCCTAATATATATATATATATATATATATTGGACTAAAATATAGTACATTCATTTAATTGAAATAAACAAAAACCTTATTTTTAAGAGATCAACCAAAAATTTGGAACACAACTGGTTTAAATGTATGCTTTTGATTTTCATGCTGTTTCAGAGTTTTAGAAAAAATATACTTCACATCAAAATTTTACCTTTTGTTTTTGTGCATTTATCCTAAAAACAAACTTAAACTTCTCTAACCTTTTTTTAATTCACTTTTTTTTGGTCTTTTTTAAAAAGAAACCAAATTGAAGTTTGTTTTAAAGTAGTGCTGTCAATCAATAAAAAAATGAACTAATTAATCACAATTTTTCTGAATCACAAGTAACATTAAAGTTTTTAATTATACTTTTATATTGCAATAATTTCCCATTCAACCTTCAAATGAATGTAGAAAGAACATAAAGAAAGTATATTTTTAATTTTTGTTTATTGACACATTTTTTTAATGACTGAAAGCAAGTATAACTGATACCAACTTATGTCTGATGTATGTATGATTTTTATTTTCTTAATATGTAACCATTGACTATAGCCATTCAGCCTTACAGTATAATTGAGTGCTCTCAATTTTACATTTATTAGACTTAAAATATATTCTGATTAAGGGAACTTAAAACAATCTTCACATAAACCTATTGTAATAAATGTCACCTGTGCACTTTAGCAAGAAAATATTGCCTAATGTAATAAAGTTATCAAACACTAAATTCTAAATTGAATAAAGATAAAGCTTAAAACTACATTTCGTATTGATTTCATTTTTTTAATTGGTCTTTGATTAAAAGACATCACAGCAGCTGGTTATTAGGATATTTTGGCGGCTGTTACTTTAAAACTGTAAAAAAGATCTTGACACCACTATTTTAATGTAAGATTTACGAGTTTAAGTTGGAAATGTCATTTAGAGGTTTATGATGGGTAATAAATGGATTGTAACTATTCCATTCATATAATTTAGTATAAAGTCACAAAAAAAAAAGAATTTCATGGAAATAAACATATAAACCTCAAAACTTTAGATTTATCCCTTTGATTTTTATTTTGGTTTTCAGACCAAACTTACAGTGCCTTGCAAAAGTATTCATACCCCTTCATTTTTTTCACATTTTGTTTTGTTGCAGCATTATGTTAAACTGCTTTAAATTAGTTTTCCCCCCATCAATTTACACTCCATGCACCATAATAATGACAAAGCAAAAACCAGATTTGCAAATTTTACAAATCAAGTCCGTCACTGAGCTCTACAGGCAGTTATTTTGACCTCAGGACTTGGTTTTTGCTCTGATATGCATTTTCAGCTGTTAGATTTTTTCTGAGAGGTGTGTGCCTTTCTAAATCATACTCATTCAAATGAATTTGCCACAGTTTAACTCCACTCAAAGTGTAGTAACATCTACAAGCAATATGAATGCTCCTGAGCTAAATTTCGAGTGTCCCAGAAAAGGGTATGAATACTTTTAGTAAATTTGCACAAATGTTAAAAACCTATTTTTTGCTTTGCCATTATGGAGTAGGGAGTGTAGAATGATGTTGGAAAAAAAGTTCATTTAAAGTAGTTTAACATAAAGCAGCAACATAACAAAATGTGGAAAAAATGAGATACTTTTGCAAGGCACTCTAAGTGCTCCAGAACATTCAAGATTTATGACTGTTTAACCAAAAAGTGGTTACCAGGTAATAAATGAATCATAGCTATTTGATAAATATAATTTAGTGGCATTAAATCCCCTAAAACACAAAATAATAAACAACATAAACTAAAATACAGTACTTTCTTTTTATTGAAATAAAAAAATAATAATAATAATTTTCCGGGTTGCAGATGATTATAGGTTTTCTGTCCTTGTAGTATCAGTAGTGTATACTACGTAATTTGCTTTCCACCATCTGACCTGCAAACGTACAGGTGAATGCTGGTGCTGATTCTTTCCTTCGCTGTTTTTGGACTTTCTGTCCATCTCATTCTCCATCCTGCCGCCAGCCTCCTCCACAGCATATCTGTGTCTGATTTCTTTCAGAAAACAATCAGGTCATGGTCCTGTTCTAGTGCCACTCAGCTCCACAATAATCAGGTCTCCTATCTGTGTGCGTGTATTTGACGCAGACAGTTCTGGGAAGACAAACACACACATACGTGCCGACAGAGGAAATGGCATGATCCGGCGTGAATTGACATTACCATCTGGCCGACAATGGAGGTCTAGAGTCACGTAGCCAGACGTTTGACTTCAGCCATGGCGCTTGGTTCACATCGCATTTTTAACTAACTGGTGGTCATCAGTTGCTTTCAAACTTTGAAATTGTACTTGTAGACAAATCTATTGACTGTTTCTACTTTAAAAAATATTCATTCTAGCTGTAAGCCCTCATCTGAAGACTCATCTGTTGTCTGAGACTGAATGGCCTTGCTTAAGTGCCAATCCTTTCATTTAGCACTCATAGTGATATAAATGAAAACACAGTATTATGACATTTTTATTAAAGCTAGACTATGTGTAAAGGTGTCTTGGATAATATAAGTCTTTGCTATCATTTTTAGCTATTTAACACATCATTGATGAATAGAAGTATTAATTTCTTTCAAAGAAAGAAAGAAGGAAAACATTTACTGACCCCAAGCTTTGAACAGAAGTGTATATTGTTACAAAATATTTCTATTTTAAAGAAATGCTGTTCTTTTTAATATTTTATTCATCAAAGAATTCTGAAAAAAGTTTCAGAGGTTCCTGTTTTCAACATTGATATAATAAATCAACATTGATAATAAATCAGCATATTACAATGATTTCTGGATCATATGACACTAAATGCTGGAGTAATGATGCTGAAAATTCAGCTTTGCATCACGAGAATAATTCTATTTTAAAGTATATTGAAATAGAAAACCACAATTTTGAATTGCAATAATATTTCAAAATATTACTGTTTTTCATTTTAAATAATGTGACTTAATGTGCAGAAAAGATTTACAAAACATTAAAATCTTTCCCAGTCTTTTTGTTTCCGTTGTGTTTCCCCCATGCATTCCCTACTCCGGACAGAATTCATCCTTCTACGGCTGAAGCAGGGGGAATTACCGCTCGAGGGCGACACGTTAATGTTCCAACTCGTAGCTCAAACCACCAGCTATCCGGACAACGCGCTCTGTGCATTCTATGATGCCAGCCTTAATGCGTCATGCAGAGCGTCGTCGTCCGAGGATGGCCCTCGAGCAAATTTCGCCGAGTTTGTGGAGTGGATTCTGGAGTGTCACTCCAGACCCAGAGCCCAGCCAGTCACCACCCCGACCCGCGGAATACCAGCCAGAGCCCACCGATGACGGAGAGCTACAGCCCACCGCGACCAGCGAGCTATCGCCGAGAGGAGCGGCAGAGCGGCTGATCGCCACGGAGCCTGAGCTGCACGAGCCGTCAGACCAGGTGCGTGAGCCGGCTACTATGACCGCAACGGTGGAGGTATCAGTGGAACGGGAAATTGCTGAGGACAGCATTACCCACTGCACCACCGCTGAGGGTGAGCTTAATTGGGTTTTGGGACATACTATAAAAGACAATGAACCTGATCTATGTTTCCCTGAGGATTTAAATATTGAACCTCCTGTAAATTCTGAACTGTCCATCTACTTAAATTGCCCACCCACCCTCCCTCAGTTACCTCTGTTTAATGGCCAAAATATTTCTACCATGCCACCACTGCTGCCTGTCAGTCCCTCTGCTCACCCTCAGCCCACCATCTGTTCGCCACAGGTCTGCCAGTCATCATCGGCGTCATGGCTGAAGGATCCCTCATCTCCTCCTTCAGCCTCTGAGTCCTGGACTCCGCCTCGGCCCTCCGACCCTGCGGCTCCAACCCGTCTCTCAGCTCCTTCGTCTCCACCGTTGCCCGTCGGTCCATCAGCTCCACCAGGCTCCATCGTCTTTTCGGCTCCCCACCTTCGCCTCAGGACTCCACTCCTCCGGCTGCGCCTCGTCACTCCATCCCACCGGCTCCGTGGAACTCCTCCATCCCTTTGGCACAGCCTCAGTCCTCTGTCGCTCTGGTTCCGCCGTGGACCTCCGGATCTCCGCCTCCACCTTGGTCGCCAGAGCCTTGTGCTCCGCCTTGGCCGTCCAGATCCTCGGTGTCGCCCAGGATCATCGGCTCTCCGTCTTCACTTCGGGCTCTACCACCACCTGCTCCGCCTCTGTCGGCCGGCCCCCCGGGAGTCGTCAGCCTTTTCTCCACCATGGCTCCTCCTGCCATCGGCTCCACCGTGGGGTTCCATCAAGGCTGTGGTCTGGGTCCCACCTGGCTCCTCCTGCTTCAAATCCCTCCCGTCTCCTCCCTCCGTCATCACTCCCAAGTCGTCACATATTGACGTTTGGTCAGGACCCCTTGGCGTCGCATTTTGACGCTTAAGGTACCCCTTTAGCGTAGTTTTTTGACGTGAAGGGTCCTCCACTCTTTTCAGTTGTTTGTCTTACTGGTTTGCATGCATTTGTAAAAATGTAAACAATTTTATATAAATTTATACTTTGACTGGAGCACCTAAACCCACCCCTACCCTAAACCTACCCACTTCTGAACAATATAAAGCACAGTTAAATATAAGTACAGTCACATGTATTTATTGCAAAAACTGACCATAAACAAGCAGTAAAAAAGCATTACAAACAAGTCGTGTTGCATTCCATGTCTTCTGAAGTCATACGATTTCTTTATCCGAAGAAGAAAGAGGGTTTAATTGCTAAAAATTATCCCACTTCGTTAACATGCTCACATTCATTCAAAAAGATACGCCCGAGCATTAGCATGACGTAATCGGTCACGAGACACACAAGAGCCAATAGAATTTCACAACCAAGGCTGACGTAATGCTTCTGCTGTCTGGCGGCATTTTTTAAATTCGCGCACGGACTGCGGCAAACAGGATGAGCTTTACAGCGGACGGAGACGGCGATCGCGTCTGTTCCTCTCACAAATCAATCGTTTTGCCTCGGAAGACTTGGAATATTCATATTTTTGGAATAAATTGTGACTGCAGTTGTATCTGCCTGTTATATCTGTGTTTTATTGACAAATGGTTAGGTTTAGGGGCAGGGGTTGGGTTACGTGCTCATAAATGTGTAAATAGTGTAATATAAATAAAACTGTTGTGACTGTTTGCATTGAAAAATCACACCCCAATACAAATGCAATAATAGCAATATTATTACCCAATATATCATTTAATCATGACGATAAAATTCACAGTGCCTTTCGCGTCAGGTTATTGACGCCAAGGGTTTCTTAATTAAAGCAGTGGAGGACCCTGCACGTCCAAAAATGACACTGAAGGGGTACCCTGTGCGTCAAAATGTGACGCCAAAGGGTCCTGACCAAACGTCAATATGTGACAACTTGGGAGTGAGACCGTGTTGCGGGAGTCCGTCCTCCACCGAAGCCCCCTCCTAAGACTTTGTTCAGTTTCCTGTTTGTCGGCGTGAGGACGCGCCTTCTGGGAGGGGGAGGTAATGTCACACCCCTGGACTTTCTAGTTGGTTTCTCCCATCATTTCCCCCCGCAGATCTGTGTGTTTTGGTTTCTCCCTCATTGTTTACACCTGGAGTTGTTAATCAGTCTGTGTATTTAGGGTGTGTGTTTTCCCCTCAATCCTTGTCGGACTTTGATGTTACAATCCTGTCTTCCTGTGGTTCCTGTGTTACCCGTGTTTCCCATGCTTCCTGTACTTCATTTTGGATTTATTAAATACATTTTGTTGTTACTACATCGTTGTTCATGTGCTTCGTCTGAATCGTGACAATTACAGTTTTTTTTTTTTATTATAAAATCACCATAAAATCAGCTAAAATCATTAATCATTAATAGACTAAAATATAGTACATTTAAATTCATTGAAATAAACAAAAAAAAAACTTTTTTTGAGTTTTGGTAAATATATGCTTCATATAAAATGTTAAATAATTAGTTTTGTGCATTTTTCATAAGAAACTTTAGAGCTTTATATAAAAAAGCTCTATATTTTTTCAACCATTTTCTTTGTTCTTTTTTTTAAAAAGAAACAAATTAAGGTTTGTTTTAAAGCATTCAGGATTTAAGAGTTGGAAATTTCATTTTCAGTTTTATGACAAGTAATAAATGGATCTATAACTATTCCATAAATATAGTTTAGTATAAAATCACCATGAAATCGCCTTAAAAAACATTATCGCACTAAAATATAGTACATTTTAGAAAACGTACTAAACCACTATTTTAAATTACAATAATATTTCAGAATGTTTTTTCAGAATTTTTAATCAAATAAATGCAGCCTTGATGAGCAGAAAAGGCTTTAAAAAACAACCCAAACTTTTGAACCACAGTGTATATTATATAAATACATATATATGTAATAGTTTTTTGTCATTTTAATTTAATATAAAATCATCATAAAATTGGCTAACAAATATTATTAGACTAAAATATAGTACATTCATTTCATTTAAATAAACAAAAATGTTATTCTTTTGTTATGTTCTTTTTTTAAAAAATAAGTCATACTAAGGTGTGTTTTAAAGCATTCAAGATTTCCGAGTTTAAGTTGGAAATTTCATTTTCAGGTTTATGACAGGTAATAAATGGATCCATAACTATTCCAAAAATGTAATTTAGTATAAAATCGCCTAAAAAAAAACATTGTTGGACTAAAATAAAGTACATTTTAGAAAAAAAAATATACTAAACCACTATTTTAAATTGCAGTTAAAAAAAATTCTGCATTTTTAATCAAATAAACGCAGCCTTGATGAGCAGAAAAGGCTTCTTTAAAAAAAAAACATAAAAAATCTTACTGATCCCAAACTGGTAACACTTAAGTTAACATTAGTTAACCACATTAGTTACCATGAACTAATAATGAGCTGCACTTATACAGCATTTATTAATCTTTGTTAATGTTAATTTCAACATTTACTAATACAATTTTAAAATCTTGTTAACATTAGTTAATGCAGTGTGAACTAAAATGAACAAACAATGAAAAACTGTATTTTCGTTAACTAACGTTAATGAAGATTAGTAAATACAGTAACAAATGTATTGCTCATGGTTAGTTCATGTTAGTTAGTACATCAACTAATGTTTAGCTAATGAACCTTATTGTAAAGTGTTACCCCCAAACTTTTGAACAGCAGTGTATATTATATGTGACCCTGGACCACAAAACCAGTCTTAAGGTTAAATTTTACAAAACTGAGATATATACATCATATGAAAGCTCAATAAATAAGCTTTCTATTGATGTATAGTTTGTTAGGATAGGACAATATTTGGCCGAGATACATCTATTTGAAAATCTGGAATCTAAGGGTGCAAAAACATCAAAATACTGAGAAAATCACCTTTAAAGTTGTCCAAATTAAGTTCTTAACAATGCATATTACTAATCAAAAATTACATTTTGATAGGTTTACAGTAGGAATTTTACAAAAAATCTTAATGTAACATGATCTTTACTTAATTTCCTAATGATTTTTGACATAAAAGAAAAATCAATAATTTTGACCCATACAATGTATTTTTGGCTATTGCTACAAATATACCCCAGCGACTTAAGACTGGTTTTGTGGTCCAGGGTCACATATAAACGCATAAATATTATATATTTTTACATCAAGGGATAAAAATATAAAACATATTTATTCATAAAAGGAATTTGGAAAATGCACTACCATTTCAAAGTTTAGGATCACATTTATAAATGTTAAAAACACATTAAAACAATAATTATTACCTTTTTTAAAAACTTAAAAAAATAATATTTTTAAATATTTTCAAATGTAATTTGTTTCTGTAATTAAAACTTTTTTTCCCAGGATTTTTTCATATACAGTCAAACCAAAATTTGAGACACTGTAAACATTTCTCACATTAACATAACTAATAAAGTTTAGAAAATGGTAATGAAATATTGCAGTGTCAGAACTAATTCATCTTGATAATGTCAGAAAACTTTGATAGGAAGACATGTAACAAAACATAGTCAGATCAAAGTGTCAAATCAAATTTTTGCTCCCAATTTTTTGGCAATTTTACTGGTAGTCCACTCTATGAAGAATTTTTGGGTGTAATATGTCACAGTTTACTCTATTTTGCTATCCTCACGTACATAAATTAACTATAGTGTCTTGCACCCACTAGTAAAAATATATATATATATATATATATATCTGGTGTCTGAATAATTTTTGGTTCCACTGTATATCATATCATAAAATATTTTATTTTGTAATATCTTTACTGTCAGTTTTGATTAATTCAGTGCATCCTTATTGGGAAAATGACCCCTACACTATTAGAATGGTAAAAGATAAACGCTGAATGAACGGTAAGAAGTTTTCTAACAGTTCAGTTCACATCAAGAAGTCATAAAAGTACAGGTGAGTGGAGTTTCTCATGCACTTTGTGAGGACTCTCACCGTCTGTCACTGAATGAGAGCTGCTGAGATTAGACTCATTTTGTAGTGGCCTGCCTGACCTGATGTGAACTGGAATATGTCTGAATAGATAAGTTGGTAATAGATTGCCTAGCCGCTCTTCCTGTGAAGTGGCCTGGAATTGCAGATGGTATCAGATGCCAAAGAAAGTTATCTTGCCCTGCCTTGACTGGTTAATCCTAAACCGTTCAGCGATGGGGAGATTTTCCTGGATTGCCTCTTCTCTCTCTCTCTCTCTGGCACATGTCACAATCTACAGCAGAAAAAAAGGTCATTTCATCAGATAAGGAGCTTGATAAACAGGCTTTAGGGCTCCAATTAAATGAGTCCTCTGTTATCAGAACTGGCATGAGACGTATGTGTTTTAAACAGAAGAATAGTTTGTCTTTCAGCTCTCTTTGCTTATAATGATACAGTGTGGAGATACAGGCCTGGTATTTATTGGAAGTATTCATTTTAGCCAGTGCTCCTGTGATTTTGACAAAAGTGCATTTTAATTAGGCAGACCTGTTGTATCAGTCAAATGCAACTTTATTGCCTACATAAACTCCTCATGCGCTCTTTGAAACATGCCCAGGATATCTGCCAACAAATGTTTGAAAATATAACTTATGATGATGGCAGATTTAGTTGATGTTATTATATAATTCACAGTAACAATATAAATAAAAAGAGTAAAAGCCTCCCTTCAGTATGGCGCCAGACAACATGACTGATCGAAGAAGGAAAAACAGACACGTAAACATTGAATTATCCCTAGAAACAAAATTAAACTAAATTATCATCAAACTTCATTATAATGATAATTGTGTCTGTTACATGCTTTAAACCCCTGGACAAGGCATAAAATAAGAATTAAAAATAAAATAAAAATATATAAGTTCTCTATTCTGTTTCTATCTACTTGTTTTCTTTTATTATATATTAAAAAACTTGACCCTCTGATACTAGCAATCTCTATTCTGTTTCTATATCTAATTTTCTTTTATTTATTTAAAGAAAAAAACTTGATCTTCTGTTCTTTTTCTGTTCTATCTGCTTGTTTTCTTTTTATTTATTATAAAAAACAATCATAACTTGTCCCTCTAATACCAGCTCTTGTTACGGTACGTGCTGGATGGACGAGAGACGAGGTAAACAAACATTAATATTTAATATAATCTTCAGATAAACAGGCTGGAACACTCAGGAACAGGCAAGATAATCCACACACTATTTACAACATTTAACGACCGACATTGAACTCAAGAAACAAACAGACTTATAAAGACAGACTAATTGATAATACACAGGTGAGACAGATGACAGTGATTACACAAACGAGGACTAAACCAAATGATAACAAAATGACAGGGGGAAGATAAATGGGCAAAACCAAAGACATGAACAGACAAAACTGTGACATTACGCCCCCCTCCGGAAAGGCGCGTCCTCGCGCCGTGGAAAAAAGAAAAAACGAGAGGGGCGGAAAAACCAGGATACCAGAGTCAATGAAGGAGGGGGTTCCGGCGGAGGACGCGACCCCCGGAGGAGGACCAGAACAAAAGTCCAAGTGACAAACCAGACAGTCCAGAGGGGCGACGACGGAGGGAGGAGCCAGGGAGGACATGGGTGGGGCATAAGGCAGGAGGAACCGACCCAGACCGCAGCCATGATGACGGCCCACTGTGGAGCCGACAGAGGGAGGAACCATGGTGGATGAAGGCGTGCCAACTCCATGGGGCCGACCGACAGAGGCGGAGCAGATGGATAAGGAGCCCGAGGCGAAGACGGAGAGCCGATGATCCGGGGTGACGCCGAGGATCCGGAGGGCCAAGGTGGAGCAGACTCTGGCGCCCGAGGCGGAGGCGGAGTCCCGGAGATCCGCGGCGGAGCCGGAGCGACAGAGGATGGAGGCTGTGCCCGCAGGAAGGAGGAGTCCCAAGGAGCCGGTGGGACGGCGCGACGAGGCACAGCCGGAGGAGCAGAGTCCTGAGGAGCCGATGGGGTGACGACTGACCAGGGCGGAGCCGGAAAGACGATGGAGCCCGGTGGAGCTGGTGGATCGACGGGCGACGTTGAAGAGGAGGGCGTCGAGAGCCGTGGTGGAACCGCGGGGTCGAAGGGCCGAGACGGAGTCCAGGACTCGGAGGCTGGAGGCGGAGCTGAGGAATCCTCCAGCCGAGACGCCGATGGAAGCTGGCAGTCCCGCGGCGAGCCCACTGCACAGGTGGTGGGCTGAGGGTGAGCTGGGGGACTGACTGCTGACCTGGGAGACTTTGGGCGGCTGGGCGGAACCAGCGGGGACTCAGGACAGCTGGGCGGAACCAGCGGGGACTCAGGACGGCTGGGCGGAACCAGCGGGGACTCAGGACGGCTGGGCGGAACCAGCGGGGACTCAGGACGGCTGGGCGGAACCAGCGGGGACCAGGCAGATTCAGACAGACGAGGGCGGGTGGGAGGGAAGTCTATGCAGGTCAGTGGCTCAGAGAAAAAGTCTATTAAGTCACATGAGTTATCTTGGGCAAGATCCGAGAAGAAGTCTATTAAATCCCCAGAATTGGATCCAAGCTCACCCTCAGCGGTGGTGCAGTGGGCAGGGCTCTCTGTCGCCCTCTCTTGCTCCACGTGACAATCCACCGTCACGGATGTTGATGCCGGCTCTCGCACCTGGTCAGATGGGTCAGGCTCTGTCGCTCTCGGCTCTGGCACTCCATCTGCGGTGGGCTCAGGCTGTAACTCCGCATGTCGGGGTGATGTTTGGCTGGGTTCTGGGTCGTGAGTGGGGCTGACGTCCTCCTCGATGACGCCGACAGTCCAGGAAGATTGGCAGGACGCCAACACCCACTCGATGTAGTCCGGCAGGCTCTCTTGAGGACCCTCCCCGGATAGCAGCGCCTTGGTGGTGGAATTCAGTCCCAGGTGGTAGTAGATGCATAGGCTGCTATCCGGGAAGTGGGAATGTTCTGCCAGGGAGATGAACTCACGTGTATGGTCCTCAAGAGAGCGTTCCTCCTGCCTCAGGAGGATGAGACGAACAGTAGGGTCCATAATCAATCAAACAATAAAAAACAAAACACTGAGGGAAAAAAGACGGAAAATAAACGCAGGGGAAAAGTGCCGGGTAAACTTTTTCGGTCGGTCGTTCCTGTTACGGTACGTGCTGGATGGACGAGACGAGAGACGAGGTAAACAATAAACATTAATATTTAATATAATCTTCAGATAAACAGGCTGGAACACTCAGGAACAGGCAAGATAATCCACACACTATTTACAACATTTAACGACCGACATTGAACTCAAGAAACAAACAGACTTATAAAGACAGACTAATTGATAATACACAGATGAGACAGATGACGGTGATTACACAAACGAGGACTAAACCAAATGATAACAAAATGACAGGGGGAAGATAAATGGGCAAAACCAAAGACATGAACAGACAGAACTGTGACAGCTCTATTCTATTCTATTGTATTCTGTTCTATATATACACTACCAGTCAAAAGTTTCTAAACAGTAAGATTTTTAATGTTTTTAAAGACGTATTTTCTGCTCACCAAGGCTGCATTTATTTGATCCAAAGCACAGCAAAAATATTTTTACTATTTAAAATAACTGTTTTCTATTTTAATATATTTTACAATGTAATTTATTCCTGTGATTTCAAAGCTGAATTTTAGCATCATTACTCCAGTCACATGATCTTTCAGAAATAATTGTAATATTCTGATTTTCTGCTCAAAAAACATATATTATTATTATTATTATTATTATTATTATTATTATTATTATTATTATTATTATTATTATGTTGAAAACAGCTGAAACCTTTTTTCAGGTTTCTTTGATGAATAGAAAGTTCAGAAGAACAGCATTTATCTGGAATAGAAATCTTTTGTAACATTATAAATGTGTTTATCATCACTTTTGATCAATTTAAAACATCTTTGCGAAATAAAAATATACATTTCTATCATTTCTCCCCCTCAAAAATAAATAAATTTACAAAAGCTTTTTTTTTCAGATAAATGCTGATCTTTGTATATTTCTATTCATCAAAGAATCCTGAAAAAAAGTTAAAATTGTTTTACATTTTGATAATAATAATAAAAATGAGCAGCAAATCAGCATATTAGAATGATTTCTGAAGGGTCATGTTACACTGAGACTGGAGTAAAGATGCTGAAAATGTATCTTTGATCACAGGAAGAAATTACTTTTTTAAAACATATTCAAATGGAAAACAGTTCTTTTAAATAGTAAAAAATATTTCAAAATTTTACTGTTTTTGCTGTATTTTGGATCAAATAAATGCAAGCTTGGTGAAATAAAACTTAATATAATTAATACAATAATAAAAAAACAAGATATTTCTGACCAAGTTTACAGTTTGTGCTGATTGTACCTGAGTCCAATAGTCCAAGCTTTTACCTTTATTAAATAATTTCTTATACTGGATTTGATCGTCATTTCTGCACCACTACATTATTAGATTTTTCTTTTGCTTTTCTGCACTCCAGATGGCCATGGATTGGTGTGACTGTGACTTGCACAGCTAAACAGAGCGTTCTGACTTTAATGATGTCAGGAAACAGTGGAATAGAAGTGAGAATTAACAAATCTCTCTTCTCCTTCTCTCTCTGTCTCAAGTGTAGATTTGGAGTGGGCAGTTGGGACCAGAATTCCCTTTAGTTTTGTTCTTCCTAAGCAAAATTCTTGTGGGGATGGGCACTTATTTTTGTTTCGATCAGTTGCCAAGTGCTATTAAGATGAAAATATTGATGCCAGTAATTGCTTGAACTACTTAAACTTTTCAGTATTTCTGCTTGTGTTGAGTTGAGTGTAAGGAGAGATGATTCAGTGTTTCCACTTTTAAATACACTGCTATTCAAAGTGTAAGGGAGACACTGCAGGTAAAAACACAGTTGTTTCATGCACCCATCAAGTTTGAGATTTTGGGCTTTTTGGTGTTTCATAAAGTGTAGGGAAAAGAAAATATCCAAAAATCACTATTAAGTGTTTCTTTTATAGCACTTTATCTATTTGTGTCAATAGATTTCAATTACAGTGTATATTTTAAAGGCCATTTTCTCAAAATCATTTTTTTCTTCTACACTGAGCCATAAATCTCCACTTCAGTAGCACTTACACACACCAAACTTTACATTTTTATTCCTGTCTATATTCTAAAGCTTTTTTCCAGAGGGATTTGTTTATATATAATTTGCTTGATTTTATCCATTTTATTCCCCAAAAAATGTTAAACAAATATAGTGTTTCCAGTCTGTTCTAAGTTTTTTTCTGAATTATAGAGTGACGAAATGAGACACCCCAAATCACCTCTGTAAAAACTTGACTCTAATATGTTAAAAAAATAAAATAAACAAGAATTTTAAACTGACTTCATCCAATGTTTAGATTTTTGTACTATACATTTATGCAAATGAGCACATATTTCATTAAATAATGCCTCATTTGCATATTTAAACCTAACATTTTAGAAAACTTGTAATGCAAAATTTTTTTGCAATTATCAAAGTAATCAAACAACTGGGTAAGTAAGGTGATAACTATTAGGGTTTTTTACCCTATTCACCTGCAGTGTCTCGTCTTAAGAAAATAAGTCTCTTTTGCTCACCAAGACTGCATTAATTTGATCAAAAATACAGTTAAATTGTGAAATATTAATTATATTCATATTAATTTATTCCTGTGATCAAAGCTGAATTTTCAGCATCATTACTCCAGTCTTCAGTGTCACATGATCCTTCAAAAATCATTCTAATATGCTGATTTGAAACATTTCTTTATAGATTTGTGGAAACAGTGATACATTTTCCCAGGATTCTTTTAATGAACAAAGTTTAAAAGAACGGCATTATTTAAAATAGAAATCTTTTGTAACATTATAAATGTCTTTGAGGTTTTTTTTTTTTTTTTTTTGCTATTTTCAGACGAATAATTTCGGTTGCCGAACATTCGGTGCATCTCTAATATTTAATTATATGCACTCTTCCTAGAACACACACACACACTTTTAGAGCGAGTATATGAAAGGTTTGGTTAGCATTGTCTGTAGCAGACTTTTCTTTGTTTCAGGGCAACAGTTCAATGAACTAAATAGTAAGATTAAATTGCAGAGACAATGTTGTCTTTTTGCTCTATTTTGCTAAAGAAAGTGGCTAAAAAAGGCCTTATCAAATGAATTTGCATTTATAACAAATCCGGTGAGTCAGTGATTCCCTAGTCTCGCGTAGCCAGACCTTCAGGCTGACGGCTGAAGGTCTGGAACTCATGGCAGCTTTAATTGGCCAAGGCCCGCCCATAAGGCCGTTTGACTGACATGTCAAACAACCAATCACAGTTCGTTTTGTTCAGCGTCACGTTTCGGGGCGTGGAAATGCCCCCACAACAACAGACTAGTGTATAACAAC
Source organism: Garra rufa (assembly GCF_049309525.1). Lineage (NCBI taxonomy): Eukaryota > Metazoa > Chordata > Actinopteri > Cypriniformes > Cyprinidae > Garra > Garra rufa. Next base: position 38,771,139 of record NC_133376.1, read on the forward strand.
AATGGCGTCTGCATAAGCACCTCTTAGCAAAACACAAGAGTAAATCAGCCGGCGCTTTGTTTCCCGGAGGACTGAAAATAAATGCGACACTCGCGTCAACCGGAAATCCGATCAAATTCAACTAATCGGATGACGACTTCGACATTCCTGAAGTGTTTCCAGTTAAGTGTACCATATGCATCAGACGTTTAGCCAACATTCCGTGGGCGTCACGTCTGAGGCTGAGACTAGTGATTCCCTGATAATTCATAAAAACAGTTTCTTACTTTGTTCCTGAATTAATCATGAATATAAATGACTCAGCATCTCGCTTATTAAGACCTACTGTTAGACCTAATGTTAGTTTCATTTTAAAAGTATCATTCTATTTTTCTCTATCATTTCATATTTCTATATTCCAAAACATTAATCTCATAAAATTGTTTATTCAATTTGTAGGTGCATTGTAAATGTAAATTATCATGTTTAAATAGGCCTATATTTGACTTTTAAAAATAAATGTAAAAAATAAAATAAAAGCCACTTGTCCAGTGTGTGTGTTTTTTTTTTTTTTTTGGCTAGTAGAAGTTATGAATGGCTGGTAACTTAAAAAATGTAGTAGCCAAATTGGCTGGTGAGTGAAAAAGTGATTATTAATCACACACTCCTAAAATAGCATCAGTATCAGAAGTATTAATATTTCAAGACTGATCCGCCCAATGCTACTATTTACGAGTTTCTATAGAAGTCATCTAATGCAGAGCCGTTCCTTTCTTTATTAGGCTATTTATCATAAGGCTGTTGTTCTGTTTATTGCTTCTGTGAACTTCTGTTCTAGGATGTGGCGCGAATTAATCAGCTCTGCATATTTCTGTGTATGACATTTCTGACAGCTTCAGTTCCGTACGGAAAATCAATGGACTCCAGTTGAAATGCCATCCGTTTGTTTAGGAAATAAGTGGTTCAAGAAATCCTCACATTTCAGAGTCTGCAGTTTTCTGTCTGGCCTGCAGCAGCATCAGAAGTGTGCGGTCGTTCACGGGACCGTGCACATATCTCTGTCAAAAAAATCCTGTCTTTGTGATGAACTCGAACATATTTTGTCACTGTTGGCTGGTCATTTCTTTACTCTGGTTGCTGTGGTTACTCCAGTTCCTTGGCACTTCATGACTGAGCTAATGGTGCGGCTCAGATCTGAATTTGTAGGCATTTTAGCTAAGCTGCTGCCAGTTTCATACGTCAGTGAGTGTGGAGAAGCAACGATGCCTGGAAAGTCTGGCCCTGCGAGGCTGTCTGTCACATTTATTGATCACTTTGTTGATACCCTTATTAGAAATCCTCCTCCAGATGTTTAACGCTTAGATGAAGTCTAGATGCAAACCCCATGGCTCAGGAACCAGGAGAACTTTGTGTCTCTTGGCTAATATCCAAATATTGTGCTAATTAAAAAGTCATATAAATAATGCAAACAGCATGCGTACATTTATTAGGAGATTTATTGCTTAATAAATTAGAGCCATCAAAGCAAGCAGTGCAGATGGCACAACAGACAAACAGGTGGTTTGTTGTAATGATTTAGAGATTTTCACAGTTATGAAGTGATATTTCAATGGCATGTCATTAAAATGCCAGTATTGGAAATTAGGTTAATATAACGTGTCTAAATATTCAATTAGTCACATAAAGCAAGTACAAGTTGAAAATACACCGGCTAGATAAATGATTTAATAAACCCAATGCAATATATGGAGGCATTCATAAGAATAAACCTTTGACCCTGGAGTACAAAACCATGAAGATTTTTTGTAAATTTCTTACTATAAATATATCAAAAATTTTTGATTAGTAATATGCATGGCTAAGAACTTCATTTGGACAACTTTAAAAGCGATTTTCTCAATATTTAGATTTTTTTGCACCCTCAGATTACAGATTTTCAAATAGTTGTATCCAAAATGTTGTCCTATCCTAACAAACCTAACAAACAAAAATACATCAATGGAAAGCTTATTTATTCAGCTTTGTATAAATGTATAATCATTTGAGTCAGTTCAGAAGTTTAGCTCGCAAATCATTGGCGATGAGATGTATAATGTCAATTATTATTATTATTATTATTATTGAAAACAGCTGAATAGAATTTTTTTTAAGATGACTTTAAATTCAGATAAATGCTGTTCTTCTGAAAAAAAAATCTATTCAGCTGTTTTCAACAGTAATAATAATAATAAATATTCTTGAGCAGCAAATCAGAATATTAGAATGATTTCTGAAGAATCATGTGACACTGAAGACTGGAGTAATGATGCTGAAAATTCTGCTTTGATCACAGGAATAAATTACATTTTAAAATATATTCAAATAGAAAGCAGGTATTTTAAATAGTGCAAATATTTCACAATTTTACAGTTTTTGCTGTACTCTGGATCAAATAAATGCAGGATTGATGAGCAAAGAATCCTGGAAAAATGTTGCATGGTTTCCACAAAAATATTAGGCAGTAAAACTGTTTTCAACATTGATAATAACAGTAATTTCTGCTGAAAATTCAGTGTTGCATCTGACATTAGACCTGCTTGAAATGTATAAGTTGCAATTTTATCAGGAATATATTTACAGTAAATCACAGGCAAACATTCCAGTTTGTTTTTGGCACAACTCTCAGCCTTTTAGTCATTTAGAAAAGTAAAGGCAACTGCTGTAGGCCTCATTTGAAAGTGTGTGTTTTCTGTATAATTTTTTTGTGAAGGCAACTAAACATCACTAGTTTTATACCCAAAGGCTTTCTGAAATACATTCAATGGGTTAAATCAAAGCCTGTGGTGCTGATGTCTCTCCCATCAGTCTTCAGGCTCTGTTTAGTGACTCGTGCTGCAGTTCCCTGTTGTCCAGCACACATAATTAAGAATGAAGTTGTCAGAATGAGTGATGCAGATCCTCCCTGTGTGTGTGTGTGTGTGTGTGTGTGTGTGTGTGTGTGTGTGTGTGTGTGTGTGTGTGTGTGTGTGTGTGTGTGTGTGTGTGTGTGTGTGTGTGTGTGTGTGTGTGTGTGTGTGTGTGTGTGTTCATGTAAATTAATGAGCTCTGTCTCTAATCCGGCCAGCTAATGTCTAGACTGGATGTACCAGCATGATCAAGACATTATTACTGCAGTGTATTGGGGAGTACTGTATGTTTGCACTAGATCATGTTAATTTGACAGATGTCTCGGCCTGTGCGGGGCCAACAGTGCATTTACAAAGCGGCAATGTGGCAGCAATTTTGGGTTCTGCTTCATTGAAAACCTGTTGCATGTTTCCTTTCTAAATCCCGGAACACTGTTGAGGATTTGAGAGGTTTTATTTTGTATGTTTTCCTTTTTTTCCAGGTAAATTTCATGGCCAATTGCTTTGCAGGAATTGCCTTTAGTTTGCTTGTTTGTGAATAGAGATTGTAATGTTTTTTTTTTTGTTTTGTTTTTTAGCATGGAAGAAAAAGAGGTTCATGGCTGGTGCGGATGTAAAGGAAAAAAAGCAATCGCAATGTGTTCTGCTTCAGTACTTTAACAAAGCAAGAGACAGACTGTGGTGTTGGTCTATCTAGATGCACAAATGTATGTGCTGTTTTTTCTGACTGGCGTCAAATCATTTCATAAGGTTACAGTTTCTTTAAATGCAGAAAATATTCTTGAAATCCAGAAGATGCTGAGATTTCCAGAGGATTTCTGTGTTGAATATTTGATTTTGCTATACAAAAATGAACACACAATTCTACAAACACTTTCAGGAAGAAAGGCATAAAACTGTCATTTGGGTTGTACCCCTTCGAAAGTTACTAATATGTGACCCTGGACCACAAAACCAGTCATAAGTCATTTGAAAACTGAATAAATAAGCTTTACATTGATATATGGTTTGTTAGGATATTTGGATATTGAAAATCTGGAATCTAAGGGTGCAAAAAATCTAAATACTGAGTAAATTGCCTTTAAAGTTGTCCAAATGAAGTTCTTAGCAATGTATATTTCTAATCAAAAATTTATTTTTATATATATATTTACAGTAGGATATTGACAAAATATCTTCATGGAACATGATCTTTACTTAATATTCAAATGAGTTTTGGCATAAAAAAAATCGATCATTTTGACCCATATATTTTTGGCTATTGCTACAAATGTCAAGGGTCACAAATGTACACTTCATATACTTTTTTATACTTTATACTTTTTTATAGTATGTATATTTAAGGTACTAATGTTTACTAGTAATTAAGATTAGTACAGCTTTTGTATTACATCAGTGACAGCTTTGTACCTTTTTTCTGGACATGCAGAATGTAGATGTCTATAAAAGTGTGTTTTACATGAAATGACTTGGCAAGTCATTTTCTTTGCTGTTAAAACATAAAGTTGGGCCTGTACATACTGCATCGTCCATGCATTATCTAAAGTGACTTACATTTATGGTATACATTTTATTGGGACCTTTATAGTGTAAATATACAGGAATATAACTTTTGAAATTATTTTTGTTAAAACAAAACAAAACAGACGAGTCATCAGTGTTTTTGCTAGGTTGTTTAAAGACTGATTTTCTTTTTCACTGGTTATTTGACATATATGGTATTGCTATATGTGACCCTGGACCATAAAACCAGTCATAGGGGTCAGTTATTTGAAATTGGGATTTATACATCATCTGAAAGCTGAATAAATAAGCTTTCCATTGATGTAACATTGATGTTTGTTAGGATGGGACAATATTTGGCAGAGATACAACTATTTGAAAATCTGGAATATGAGGATGACTATTGAGAAAATCACCTTTGAAGTTGTCCAAATGAAGTTCTTAGCAATGCATATTACTAATCAAAAATTAAGTTTTGATATATTGATGGTTTGAAGTTTTGAAAATATCTTCATGGAACATCATCTTTACTTAATAACCTAATGATTTTTGGCATAAAGTAAAAAAATTATCATTTTGACCCATATAATATATTTTTGTCTATTGCTACAAATATACCTGTGCTACTTAAGGCTGGTTTTTTGATCCAGGATCAAATATTGTGTATAGTTTTACGTACAACACTTTGGATCTATTTTAAAAGTACTCCCTCTATGATTTGATCATTGATCTGAATGTGATTCAGATGTGGTCTTTGACAAAAGTTTGATTTTGCTTCTTTTTCGTTGCTTTTTTCATAAAACAATTAAGTGCTGATTTTAAAAAAAAGAACACACAATGCTGTATCTCAGAACTGAGATATAAACACACAATTGCGACTTATAAAGTTGGAATTGCTAGATATAAACTCAAAATCAAAATTCTAACTTTTTTCTTGAAATTGCGAGTTTGCATCTAGCATTTCTGACTTTATTTAGAAATAAAGTCGCAATTGCGTGACATAAACTCCCAATTGCAGTTAGAAAGTCCAGTTCTAAGAAGAAAAAGAGTTTATTTCATGCAATTCTGCCATTATTACTCGCAATTGGGAGTTTATATCATGCAATTGCAACTTTATTTCTCAAAATTGGGGGTTTATATCATGCAATCCTGACTTTATAACTCGCAGTTGGGAGATTATATCACACAATTGCAACTTTATTTCTAAGAATTGTGAGTTTATGTTTTACAATTCTGAGAAAAAAAGTCTGAATTTCAAGTTTGTATTACGCAATTCTGAGAAAAAAAATCTGATTTTTTTTTAAATTCGGTGGCAGAAACAGGCTTCCATAGTTCTTTGTTTTAAATTTTTGTGAAAATGATACAAAATGCTGACAGTGGTTTGTAATTTTAAAAATAAAAAGCTGTCGAGGAAAGAGTTAATATATTGTACACATCAATACGGCAACGACTTTTTATTATCTTCATCATTATTATTTTATGTTCTTGATAACAGCACTTTCTCAACAACAACAATGCCAAAAAAAAGCTTATTTATTCCAGTGGTCAGAAATGTAGGCTACATTATATTTTCATTTTACACTTTAGCCAATGCTTGGATATTTTTAAACAACTGACGTTCCACCACAGCCAGAAGAATTTCGGTTTAACGGTAAACAGTCCCTTTTCCTTCAGTTATTTTGTAAGAAATAATTATAATCATAATGTACAGCACCAAAAATGCAAAAACAAATCATAATAATAATAAATACATAAATAAATAAAATAATTTCTAACTCTTTAAAAACTATAGTTTGTATTTCTCCTCTCTACTCAAATCAATTGTGTATCTAAAATTGTATATATGGTAAGGAAAAGATGAGCTACCTCTCAGACATGCATATCTTATTTTGATGTTGCTTTAAAACGTTGAAATGTGTGATGTATTTTGTTCTGAAGATGAAAGTTGTCGAGTTGAGATGTGTAACCGACGGCCGCGGCGCCGACAGGATCACTTGATTTTTTCCCCCTTATAAAAGCATATAGGCTGCTACTTGTTAATTTTATTTTCTTTCGTTTTGTTAATTTATTATTCATTCAGAAAAAATATATTTCGCACATGGGCCTATTTTATTTATTATTATATATAGCTTTATTAGGTTTTTCTCTGTGCACAACGAATTTAGCTGTTTTTAATGTGCCACAGCCACGTATCAATTCAAATTTAATTGTAATTTAACATAATCTTGTTGGTTAATAATAACTTAACAACGTCGGTTGTCGGTTGGGAAAAATAAAATAACTGAAATTAACATTTCTATTTCCAATGCAGTATAATACATTTTCATCAGGAAAAAAAAAGAAAAGAAAATAATAATAAAACTGCACCTGCTTATGAATAGCTTTTTGCTATTCGTCTGAACCATACTTTAGGAAAGAGGGAATCATTGAAATATTGTTAACAATGGTATATGTGACCCTGGACCACAAAACCAGTCATAAGGTTAAATTTGACAAAACTGAGATTTATACATCATGTGAAAGCTCAATAAATAAGCTTTCTATTGATGTATGGTTTGTTAGGATAGGACAATATTTGGCTGAGATACATCTATTTGAAATCAGAAATCTGAGGATGCAAAAAAATCAAAAAGACTGAGAAAATCACCTTTAAAGTTGTCCAAATTAGGTTCTTAACAATGCATATTACAAATCAAAAATTACATTCTGATATGTTTACAGTAGGAATTTTACAAAAAATCTTCATGGAACATGAACTTTACTTAATTTATTAATGATTTTTGGCATAAAAGAAAAATCTAAAATTTTGACCCATGCAATGTATTTTTGGCTATTGCTACAAATATACCCCAGCGACTTAAGACTGGTTTTGTGTTCCAGGGTCACATTTGTGACCAACGCCCCCTAGAGCTGGCCATGGTGTTTGGCTACAGAATGTTGTTCCATGCGCCACCTGGTGGATATTATATCAAGTGCAACAACATTTTTAAAAAAATCTGAAAAAGCGCTTGCAGGGAGATCCGTGATCACGCGTGCCGAATTGCAGGCTGCCGCGTGAAAATAGACACATTTTTTAATGGCCAGATCTGTAGATGTCATCAAAAAACCACTCAAAATTTGTATGTTTTTATCACTCACTATTAGTTATATTAGGTGCTGTAAAGATACTGCCCTTGTTAAATAACCATTTTTAATATCTGCGAAAAGGCCAACAATAACTCTCCTGTCAAATCAAGTGCACATATCAGAGGCGATCTTAATATTCTCAGCATTGGAGGTTATTGTCAACCAAGTGTTTCAGCACTGTATGGTTTATATGATACTTTGATATTGCTTGAACATTCATCTAAAACTCATAGAGAGACTAATATGAGATTGTGACCGTGTCATTGAAACAGTGTCCTGGTTTCTTTGTCCCTTCAGGTATTCAGTTCTTCACAATGGAAACCACACTGAACAGGAGAAACTGTCAATACAGAACGACACAGAGTCCCAGGAGTCATGTTTCTGACACAGGCCAGCCTCTAATGAGGAGCTTCACTGGAAGGTGCCATTTCTTACCGCCCTGCCTGCAGCTCAGACCCGACCAGAGCCTTTCAGGAGCCGAGTACAGGGAGCTGGACTGAACTGTTTGCTCAAAGAGCTGCTGAACAATGAAGGAAAGAACAATGTTGCCAAAGGTATCTGGTCTGTATTTTAGGATACGAATTTCCATTGCAAAGGAATGTTGGTAAGGTTTTTTCCCAACGCGTTTGGTTCCTTTTTGGTTCTCCTGGGAATATGACTTCCAAACCAAAAACACATCTTTCAAGCTTTATCCAGAGAGGCTTTTATTAGCTCTGCATTTCCTGAAAGGTACGGCACAAATGCTGAATAGCTAAGATGAGACTCTATTAAAAGAAAGATTTATTTTTGTTCAATGAAGTAAATTCACACCACAGTATTAAAAGGTAGAGCTGGGAGCATTGCTGAGCGATTTCTCCAATTTTTCTTTAATGAATTCTCAGATAAGCAGTTATAACATTTAAAGTGTCAAAGACAGCAGGCCTTTAATTTAATAACATTTACTATATATAAAAGATAACCTTTAATGAAAGGTATGAAAGGATTTGTTTCCAAGACATCTCTGTGCACACTTTTTTAAATGCAACATGCTGCTGGAAATTTCTATTAATTCAGTCTGTTTCAAAAATATATGGAAGCCTGTTTCCACCACTGAAATTAATATCGATTTTTTATTTCACAGCTCTGACCTTTTTTTTCAAGAATTAAGTGATATAAACTCACAATTGCATGTCAGAATTGCATGAAAGAAATAAAGTTGCAATTCTGAGAAATAAATTTAGAATTGCGAGGGGAAAAAGTCAGAATTGCAAAATTTCAACTCACGTTTCTAAGAAATAGTCACAATTCTGAGAAATTTGCAATTCTGAGAAAAATATGGTCTCAGTTCTGAGAAATAAAGTTGCATTTATGAGAAATAAAGTCACATTTCTGAGAAAAAGTTGCAATTCTGAGAAATATAGTTGCAATTCTGGGAAATAAAGTTGCATTTATGAGAAATAAAGTTGCAAATATGAGAAATAAGATCACAATTCTGAGGAAATGAAGTTGCAATTCTGAGAAACAAAGTTGCAATATTGAGAAATAAAGTCGCAATTCTAAAAAAAATAAAGTCGTAATTATAAGAAAAAAAGTCACAATTCTGAGAAATAAAGTTGCAATTTTGAGAAATAGAGGCGCAATTCTGAGAAATAAAGTTGCAATATCGAGAAATAAAAAAAAAAAATTCTGACAAAATTCAGAATTGAGATTTCAACTTACAATTCTACAAAATAAAGTCACAATTCTGAGAAATCCAATCATGCAATTCTGAGTTTTTCTCAAAATTGTGAATTAAAAAATATAGGCACAATTGTGAGAAATTCTGAGGAATAAAGTCAGAATTGTGAGATATACACTTGGAATTGTAAGAAATTGGCAGTCTTTTTTTCCCTTCAGAATTAGACTATAACACACTATCTTACAATTCCGTGAAAAAAGTCAGAAATGTGAGCTCATACCTTACATTTCTGAATGAATTTCTCAGAATTTTAAGTTTTGATGTTGCAATTCTGACTTTACAATGCACAACTGTGACTTTATATCCCGTAATTCTGAAAAAAGTATAATTTTTTATTCAGTGGCAGAAACAGGTTTCCATAGAAATATGCCCAGAAATTCTTCAAAATGATTTCATAAAAACATTGCCTTTTAGACTTTTAGATTCAAATGAATCACCCATATATACAAAGGATTTTGGCAGGAAATGAGGTTTTTTTTTTTCTTCTAGCCATGAGAACATAATATCTCAGTTTTCTTATTGTGAACTGAAATCTCATTCATGTACTTCGGGAGTTCTTTGGGGAATGATGGCTAGCTGATATCATTGGGCTCCTTGTAAACCTCTCTAAATACACAGATATCTCAGACCCACGAGGTGAGCGTTCTCAATCAGGTCAGCTCTGTGCTTCACATGCATCACCAAATGCATCTATTTCCATGATGGCTTCCGCTGCGAGGATCTCTTCTGACGTGATTCACTGGCATAAACAGTGCAGTGTTTTTCTGAGAGCGCTAAAACGACATGATGCCTGCTGACTGAGAATGTGTCAGACCACTCCAAACAAAACCTCTGCTGACAGCGAACAGGGCCAGTTCTCCCAGATACCGTGTCTTAAAATGTTTTAGCCTTACCGAAGACGACCATTGGTTACAGCAGCAGGCCTGAAACGGTTGAAAAGAAATGACCTGAAGTTGTTCTTGCAACAGGGATAGTTCATTTACTTACGTTATTTAGTCACCCTCATGTTATTTTAAATTGTGTTTGTTTCTTTCTTCTGTGGAACACAAGCAAAATGAAACAAAAACACCATTTACTGTTGTGTAGTGAATTTTTGCAGGCACAATCTAGTAATTTCAATAGGAAATCATGCGATTGACAAATTTGCGTAAAGATTTTGCAGTAGAAAATCTGCTTTGTTTAAAAGCTGTGCTTCATTTATTTCTACCCTTTTTGCCTGCGAAACACCTTAAACTTCTTTAATGAAAAATATTAGAGGAAATGCACCCTGAAACTGTTTTTTATAAAAGTTGTTTTGCTTTTTAAAAAATGGTTCTTTATGAAGTTTGACAAGCTAAACACGAAAATCGCATTACTTCTGAAGTTCTGTATATGATTAACATTGCTTATGACAACAAACAAAAAATGTTGACAGCTGATCATGTAAAAATCTGGCATGCTACATGCATAATGCTGAAATAACAACAACAGTTGAACATCAACATTTGCCAAAAGAGAGTCATCCAAAACCTTAGAAGTTTAAGTTGGATGATTTTTTGTCTTTTATGACTAGGTCCCACAATGTTTTGAAATGTTCAAGAAAGTACTAATACCTAAACGCAAATATCCTTAAAAAAACAACAACAAAATGACTTAATTTATTTACCAAAAATGTATTCTAAAAGTTACCTGACCTATATGTTTTGACTTTTTTTTTCTCATAATTGCAACTTTATATCATGTAATTCTGATTTTATAACACAACTGCGAGTTGAGTCAGAATTGTGAGTTTTACACTTGCAGTTGTATGAAAATATCAGTCTTTTTTTCCCTCAGAATTGGAAGTTTACAACTCACAATTCTGAGAAAATAAATCAGAATTACAAAAAAAATCTGAATGGCAAGATACAAACTTGCTATTTATCTATTTAGTTTATATCACACATTTCTGAGAAAAAAGTCCAGTGACTGCCAGCTCATACCTCACATTTCTGACTTTATTTCTCAGAATTGTGAATTTATATCTCTCAATCCTGCCTTTATAATCTGCGATTGCGACTTTATATCCTGTGAGACTGACTTTTTAACTTGCAATTGCGAGTTTACATCTCGCAATTCTGACTTTTTGAGATATAAATTGTGAGATATAAACTTGCATTTTCGAGTTATATGTGAGATAAAATATAACAAATACCATTAACCATAAATTTTTTCTTATAATTGCAACTTCATATCTTGTAATTCTGACTTTATAAGTTAAGTCAGAATTGTAAGTTATACGAAAATATCGTTTTCCCCTTAGAATTGGACTTTATAACTCTGAATTGCAAGTTCTGATAAAAGAAATCAGAATTAGAAGAAAAAAAGCCATAATTGCAAGATATACAAACTGGCAATTTATCTACTTAATTTATATCATAAATTTGTCAGAAAAAAAAATCTGAATTGCGAGTTCATATCATATCTCACTTTTTCTCACATCTCTCATATATTTTATAACATGCAATTGGGAGTTTTTTATTACTATTTATTATTGATTTTTTTGTATTTATTATTAGAATGTCCCCATTCTTGCAATAGCAATTATCTTTTTTTTTTTTAAAGTACAAACAATTACATAATTTATTTACCAAAAATAATATTCTTATATTTAGTTGACCTGACTTTTTTTTCTTATAACTGCAGCTTTATATCTCACAATTTTGACTTTATGACTGCAGTTGCACTTTGTCTTTTTTCTCTCGGAATTGGCTTTATAACTCTCAATTGCAAGTTTAGAGCTCAGAATTCTGAGAAAAGAAGCCAGATTATCAAGAAACAAAAGTAAAAATTGCAAGATATAAACTCACAATTTATTTACAAACATTTTATATGACAACTGAGACAAATCGAGTTTGTCACATGTGACTTCATTTCTCAGAATTGTAAGTTTATATCCCACAATACCCACAAGTTTTTAACTCTAAACTGTTTATTTTCAGTTTTGAGAAATAATGTCAGAATTGTGAGATGTAAACTCGCAATTGCAAATTTATTTTTATTATTACTGAAATTGTAGAATTGTAAAAAGTTTCCATCCATGCAAAAGTAAGTATCTTAAAAACTATAAATAGATAAAAAAAAATGTATTCAAAAATATCCCTGACCTAAACATTTTGACTTGCAATCAGAATTGCAAGATTCTTTAGTTTGCAGTTCATTTACTCACAGTTTATATAAAAAGTCACAAAGATGTCACATTTGACTTAATTTCTTGCAATCTATATCTTGCAATTGTGACTTTATAACACAATTCTAACTTTTTAACTGGCAATTTCGGATTTACATCTTATAATTTGACTTTTTTTTCTCAGACTTGTAAGATATAAACTCTCATTTACAAATTAAAAAAAGTCAGAATTGACCTTTAAATGCCGCAAATACCTTATTTTTATATTTTATCGCTTTTTTTATTATTAGAATGTTTCCATCCTGGCAAAGTACAAAAATGTAGCCTAATTTATTTACCAAAAAAATTATAAAGAGCCATAAACAAAATTAGGTGAAACAATTCTCCTTTCATTTTCCATAGAAGAAATGAAGTTCATACAGGTTTGGAACAACATGAGGACGAGTAAATAATGACTGATTTTTCATTTTTTTAATGTGATCTATTCCTATAATATGTCATGCGAATGACTCCTAGTTATGAGGAGAGAAAATACAGCTGCTGAATGATTTTGTCTTGCGAAAACAAATTTCATGGGAAAACCATGCAGATGAATTTTTGTTCCTTGACATTTATAACTAAAACCTCCCAAAGCAATGATGTTCCATAATAAAGCTCGCTTTCAGAGCCGAGGACCCCAATAAACGCGCTCCTCAGAGAGCCTGGATATAGCAGACCTGACCCAGAACAATCTCCATCCCTCATCCCAGCACTTGCCAGTCTGCTCAAGCGTGCCTAAAACCAATTACCTTGGGGAACACCAATTGTGTGAATTGATCTAAGAGATGTAAATACTTTTAAATAACTCACATTTTATGTGTCAGCCATCAGAAAAACAGGTTTGGACTTATTTGCAGGGACGTGCTGACCGCTAAAAATATCAATGCGTCAGTCTCCTGATTTGAAAATGAAAACCTCTCCTGCAAATAAAGCACTTGTAGCACTTTTATAACACCAAGATTATTGCATCCAAGTCGTTCAGTATTCTGGTCACGAATAATGTTATCGCAGACCAAGCTAATATTGGAGGAATATGGAAGTTGATGAATGAATTTGACTTTGATAAACGCAGCGGTGACGTGATGTAAGACACGCCGAGATTTGATCGACCAATAGACGAGTCTATTACGGTTTCATTTGTTCCGGTGCGAACAGAGCTAGCTACATTACCTAGCTCCAGGGAATGCCCACTTTAGCTTTCCTTTCTCATCTTTTTATCAACCCATATTTGATTTCTAAAGGTAGAGCTTAGTTTGATTTTACTGTACATAGGAATATATTTTTATGCAACCGATTTGATAGTGGTCCGTGTGTTCTTTTAAATGCTTTAGTCGAACGCGTTTCTTCTTCCAGTCCGACCATGAATCTAACGTGTCTTTGGAAGCAATGTCCAGATTGAAGCTGTATGCCAGGCTGCTTGTTTTTTTAACAATCAAACATGTACATGGTCGTGCCTTCACAGCCATCTTACGGATGTACAGAGCATTGTGAAACTGTGCAAGTTCATGCTGGTAGTGGTTGAAAATGTTTCCTTTTATAGGAGGTTTTAATGTACAATCAAAGGCAATCCAGCCACCCAAATTATCCATCTTCGGTTTTCATTTGTACACTTATGTAGCACCGTTTAATTCTGAGGTACTTTGCCGTTATTTAACAGTAAACTTGCACAATTTCCTATCTGTGTTCTTTGGATGTCATTATGTTGTTTAAAGATGGAGATTTCGCAATGGTTGAAGCTTAGAAAACCAAGCACCGATAGAAGGATTTGGAGAAATGCTGGTACTCCATAGCCATGACAGAACCAAAAACACTCTTTCATGAGCCCCGAGTTGTTGCTTTCGAAAGGATTCGCGTCCGAAATAAACCTTCAGGGTAGTCATTACCGTCAGGATTTCATGCGCAACGATTCCCAGGCCCCTTACCCTCACATGTGAAGCGTGATCGAACACCTCGAGGCCCTGAAGGCAGAAGTTCTAAGCATGAATGTGTTGTAAATCTCCCAACAAAGTTGTAGAACTTTTGTAAACTCAGTATTTATTTTGGTGGATTTAAGATTGATATTTTCATGTAAGGCTTCTCTTTCAGGGAGCTATGTGTATTACTTTTTCTGTTGCTATGTGACAGCTCTAAAAAATAATAATTAAAGATTGCGAGATGTTATTAATTCTTATGTGGTTTGGTGTTTTATTCAAATATCATGCATATGAATCCTGTAGTCTGTTTAAAAGGACAGATAAAATATTCATAAAAGTGAATGATGTTTTTGGATACATTTGTGAAATCTGACAGTAATTATGACACATGGCTCTTTCTTTTGCAGATGTTGACAGATATGATCCAGTTGTAGGGGAAGTGTCTTGTTTTGCACATGTGCACAGTAGACTAAATAAAAATGTGTGCACTGGAATTTTTCACATGATGCTGACTACAAACAGCTGTTAAAGCAATACATTTGTTGTTTAAAGACAATAGCCATGTTCAGAATGTCAAACTAGTCTAGTTCACCATGCATAATATACCATTGCCTATTAGTCATTTTTACTTTATTATAGTTAATTTAATATAATGTTCAAAAATATATTTTAAAAATGTGTGAAAAGTTTTTGAACTGTAAGATTTTTTTATGTTTTTAAAGAAGACTCTTCTGCTCACCAAGCCTGCATTAATTTGATCCAAAGTACAGCAAAAGGAGTACAATTCTGAAATATTTTTAATATTTTTTCTGTTTAAATATATATATTTTAAATAATTTATTCTTGTGATTTCAAAGCTGATTTTTTTACTCCAATTTCATTACTCCGGTCACATGATCCTTCAGAAATCATTCTAATATTGCTGCTCAAAAAACATTTATTATTATTTTGTTGAAAACAGCTGAGTTAAAAAAAATCTAGTTTCTCTGATGAATAGAAAGTTCAGAAGAACAGCTTTTATCTGAAATAGAAATCTTTTGTAACATTATAAATGTCTTTATCATCAATTTAACGCATCCTTGCTAAATAAAAACATTAATTTCTATGTTTTCTTATATGTACTGAAGCTTTTGAATGTATAGTGTATAATGTGAGAAAAATGTACTCAACTGTTTTAAATATTGAAAATAATAATAAAGAATGTTTCTTGAACAGCATATCAGCATATCAAAATCATTTCTGAAGGATCATGTGACACTGAAGACTGGAGTAATGATGCTGAAAATTCTGCTTGGATTACAGGAATAAATTACATTTTAAAATATAATCAAATAGAAAGCAGTTATTTTAAATAGTAAAAAAATATTTCACAATATTACTGTTTTTGCGGTATTTTGAATCACATAAATGCAGGCTTGGTGAGCAGAAGAGGCTTTCTTTAACTGTCTAAAACTGTGTGTGTGTGTGTGTGTGTGTGTGTGTGTGTGTGTGTGTGTACCTGGTATTCATCACGTTGTGGGGACCAAATGTCCCCACAAGGATAGTAATACCAGTAGATTTTGACCTTGTGGGGACATTTCTTAGGTCCCCATGAGGAAACAGGCTTATAAATCATGCACAATGAGTTTTTTTGATGAAGTAAAAGTGTGCACAGTCTCCTGTGAGGGCTAGGTTTAGGTGTAGGGTAGGTGTAGGACCATAGAAAATACGGTTTGTACAGTATAAAAGCCATTACGCCTATGGAATGTCCCCATAAAACATGTAAACCCAACGTGTGTGTGTGTGTGTGTGTGTGTGTGTGTGTGTTTATTAAATTAGTCATTTTTAAATGACTTCATTATAACAAATTTTATATTGATAACTATACAGTTATTTATTAGTTATTATTAATTAGTAAATTAATTTAATACTCAGAAATTCATATTTATTTACTGTTTATTTATTATTTATATTTATTCATATTTATGTATTCAACAAAGACCCATTAAATGATCAAAAGACGTTCCGCCACGTCAGGAGCGTCCCGCAGCTCTACAAATGTCAGATAGCGAGGCGCCGTGAGCCAGCGCCCAGGAGGATGCAACACTTCTAGTTGAGTGAGCTCGCAACCTGAGCGGGCAGGGCACGCCCTGGGCTTAGTAAGCCAGGGCGACAGCATCCACTATCCAGTGAGCCATCCTCTGCTTGGAGACGGCATTCCCCTTCTGCCGTCCTCCGACAAATGAAGAGTTGGTCTGAGGTCCTGAAGCTTAAGGGTCTGCAGACAGGGGCATCTGCTGCTTTCACTGTAGTGAAGTGGATGCCCCTGAACCTGGGAGGATGCCGGGCAAACTGAATCGCATAGCCGAGTCTGATGGTTCGGAGGAGCCAGCAAGATGGGCTGGGAAGCTCTATCCAGGCTCCCAGACAACGTACAAGCGGAACCGACGACGTACCCGGCGGTGGAGGTGGGGGGGGGGGAGTGTGTGCAAGACATTTACCTGCGTTCTGGCAGCTGGTGCGTGAGTAGTCCGTTTTATAGCACTCTCCAACCGCCCAGTGCCGACTGCTGGCGAGAGAGGAGAGGGGATGAGGCCCGCGGGGTTGAGGAAATTGCTCTTTTATTGAAAATTTGGGTGTCACCGGCCGTGAGGGAAGAAAGGCACTGGGGTGGGGCGCTGAGAACCAGCGCGGGCCACCTCAAGATACCAGTCGTCCAGCCGAGAAGGATCGGGACGTGATGGAGGGTTCCATTCAAGCCCTACCTTCTCGGCGGCCCGGGCAAGCATAGCCATCATTTCAGGGTCGGTATCCGGCACCGCTGACCGCCCAGTGGACGGCAGCGATCCGGAATCGCCCTCCCCCGAAAAGCCTGGCTCACCCCCCGATGCCGCGATCGACATCTGGTCATCAGGGGGAGCTCCAAAAGTAATGAGAGGTACCCCATGAGGAGGTCCAGCACATCCTTCGGGAAGCTCCACTGGAAGCTGAGTGTCGGTGGAAGGAGGAACCCCCGACGGATTATCCGCCGGGAAATTCCCCACCGTCACCGTCAGACCAGTCAGCCCTCTGCCAGAGGTAGAGCGGTAGATCTGGGCAGAGGAACTGGCACCCCGCCCCTTTGCAGGAAGCAGAGTCTAGTCCGCAACTCCGTGATGGACATGCCGCCGCAATGACGAAATGACTCATCCACGAACGCTGTCTGAGCGTGGTCAATGCCCAGACACGTCAGACAGCGATCGTGACCATCACCTGGCGCCAGGTAACGACCGCATCCAGAAACGCACGGGTGAAACGGCATGTTGTTTTAAATGCCTCGCCTTTAAAAAGACGTTCACCCGTGGCACTCTTTTAGAAAGCTGCTCTATGTGCTGAATTGCACAGGGGAGATGGCCGCTGCGACACAGAAGGCGGGTAGTGCAGTCCTTAACTGTGCGCTTTTTCCACCCACAGATGATGACCACCACCGTTGACGCGCCGTGCCGCCAACACCAGCAGAAGAGTGAGTTAATTTTCTTTTTCGTTTGCTCGTCCGTCTCCGTCAGAGGATCTGCTCCGAAGCGAAATGCTGTCTATGCATTGCACCGGCTGCCTATTTTTGCTCATGCTGTGATCAGCAACAGCTGGATGCAATCATGCATGCCAATGTGCATTGGCTCGTTTAGTTTACACACAAAGAGGATTGGTATCTCTAAGCGATATCCCAATTCGTCGGCCTCCGACGTGACGTCGAGAGACCGACTGAGAGAGAACTATATTTCAATCCAATAAACATTTCAATCAAAACATTAAGTGGCAAGACAACTTTACTTTGAACTTTAAACTCACATGTTCTCTGGCTTGCACATAAATCCATGATAACTGAATGGAATGTTGCATATAACTTGCTTAACTTAATATGTTTAACCTCTGAACAGAACAGATGCCCTGTATCTGATGAATCAGACTCACAATTCTGGCACACATAAATTGCCTGGCCTGAGGTGCAAGCATCATGGGCCCATTTGTTTTTTGAGCATGTATTTGTACTGGGGCAAGTTGTCACATGTGACGACTTGCCCCAAAGTCAATGAGACAACTTGCCCCAAACTGACATGTATGTTAATGTTGGCTAAATGTCAGGGTTAGCTCAACATAGCACGTCAGCTAAAGTATAAGACGCGTTACTGTCTCCTCTATTTTGTGCAATATACATTTTAACATCTATACCTAAAGTTGTACTGAAGAAAATTGAAGAAAAACTGATT
The DNA here is from genome assembly GCF_049309525.1 of Garra rufa. Taxonomy (NCBI): domain Eukaryota; kingdom Metazoa; phylum Chordata; class Actinopteri; order Cypriniformes; family Cyprinidae; genus Garra; species Garra rufa. Next base: position 38,789,675 of record NC_133376.1, read on the forward strand.
TTTATTTTTAACTTATCCCGTTCTCCCCTACTTAACGCGCTCATCACATGAGCAAATATGTGTTTGGTCCGAGCTCAGGCTAAATGCCATGTATTACAATACGCAGTATGCACTATTTAATTTTAACAGTGTTTCTATATTTGGTTGACTGTATTTTATTCTGATAATGCACATTCTGTTACGTTTGCAATGTGTGTGCGTGAGGCGCCGGTGCGATCGAACAGCGGAACAACTCCGTCAGCAATGTGTTTACTTTTATTTCTGTCATCTCGGTTTCCTTTCCGTGAACTTTTGTAGAGCGCCGCTCCACACAAAATGAACCAAACTCAGGAGCATCACTCAGTCTTTTACTTTCGTTTTGAAAATCTGTTAATAGGGCTATTTAAGTTAGATATATTTCGCGTATTCATATATAGACTATGATTTAATAAAAACAGGTTTTGTCAGTTTTAAACGTAATTTTTGTTGCTTGTCTGCGCTCGTCCGCCACATATTTGCTCTTCTCTGACTCCGCAGCTCTCTTCATTAGTTTAGTGTTAGTGGCACCAGTCCAGGTGTTTCCAGGTGTTACTCGTGCTATTTCTCCATAACGGGAGTGTGTCCATCCCACACATGAATCCGTCTGTGCAGTGCATCTCAACCATCGAATTCCAGCAACAGGAAGACAAACTATTTTACCCATGGATGTTTTTTTAATTCACAAACTAATTTTGAGTTAAAATATCCTCCTGACTACCAGAAAAAAAATGTTTTGAGATTTTAGTTTTTTTTTCATGTCATTACATTGTTTAGAGTATAAGAACAAAATTGAAACATTTTTTTTTTATTATATTTTATTTATATGTCATGCTATGTCCTCTGTAGAGGACATCGGGACTTTAAAAAAAATCTTTTTTTGTTTTAATAAAAAAACATGAATAGAAATAAAAAGGCAAAAACAGTCCAATTTTTGTTTTAATCACAAACCAATTTTTATTTTTCATACCAAACTTTATATAAAGATGATTCTCAACAAATTTTTAAAAGATATTTACAGAATGATTTGATAAACCATTTTTCTTTATGAAAAAAAAATTGTGTAAAATGGCCATGAACATGTTTTCCATTATAAACAATGTATATATAAACGGTGTATAATTTGCATATTAATGTGCTTTTGGGGCAATATATAATGAACAAATAAGTGTAATACTGGGAGTAATAATTGGCAAGATTTTCATAATATTATCTAATATTTCATAGCAATATTGAAATATAATTTCATTCTCTATTCACTTGTTGTGTTTCCCAAAATGTGTAGTAAACATGCACCTGTCAGGGATCTGGAAGGTGGACCTAATAGCAGAGTGAATGACAAAGGTTTTATTGACAAAACAGACTGATACAAGGGGGTAGTGAGGTGCAGAGGTAATACAACATTAGGAAAACAGTAAACAAAGAGACAGCTAGGGAGATCACTGGAAGAGCCTCAGACATCCACTGGCAGAATACTATAGCAGCAGAGGCAGTGGCAAGGCCAGGCAGGTGAAGAGAACAGAGCAAGGCAGCCTAGAGCTGAGCTCAGATACTTGTGGACTGCATACTCTGACGTAGCTCAGGTTGCAGGCAAGGGAACCAGTGGGCGGGAACAGGACAGGGCAGGAACTGTAACACAAGACAGAACAAGGCTCCACAGAAACACAAGTGACTGCAAGGAAGGCAGGAGAATGAATAAATAAAATACAAAATAGGAAGGAAATAGTTACCAGATTAACCACATAAAATGCTTAAAAATAATAATAAATGCAAATAGAAAACAAGACAAGGACTAGAGTTATACTAAAATGCAAAAAACAAAAATAAAAAATAAAAAAAATCTCAAAAAACAAGGAGCAAGACAAAAACATAGAATACATAGGACTAGACAGGGACTGGACAAGACTAGGGCACAAGACCAACCAGACAAGAGGGAAGAATATACTCAGTCACATCCACAGAGACAGAAATAGTGAGGGTGAGAATGACAACGAACCCGGCAAAAACAAGGCGACAAGAGGAACTATAAATAGGGAAGAAAGCACACGAGGAACAGGTGAAAGTGATCAGACTCAAGGAAGGCTAACAGGAGGGTGTGGTAAAAAAGGAAACGAGGAGGAGGGGCAAAAGAAGCACATGACTGACAAAAACAATAACAAAACCATGTGCTAACACATAAGAGAAGCCTAGACAAAAAACAAAGACAAAGCAAACAGGGTGGCAGGGCAGGACACTGACAGCACCAAGTCCTGGTGTCCTCTATAGTGGACATGCATGAAATTAATGTCCTGTTTCATAACAGAAAGTGGTATTTAAATTTGAAACCCCATAACATTTTCCTGAGATGCTGTTTTATAAGAAACAAAGTGAAAATTATTCAGATTTAAATGATCATTACAAAATATTATCATATTTCCATAAGGGTGTTAAATTTGATCACTAAATTAATGTCAGCCATTTTTAAAGACCAAGGAGAGGGAGTGGTCATGGTGAAACGTCCAATCATTTGGTATCTCTAAAAAAAAAAAAGCCTTGAATGTGCTCTGTACAGGGCATCCAGACTTAAAACACTGACATGTAAGGTCTCAGAGAAATCACTGTAATATTATTACCCAAATTGTATTAGTAATGCGTTATATTACTGCGTTACAGCAAAAAGCAATAATCTACCGTAATATATTACTTTCGTAATGCGTTACTCCAAACACTGCTTACTGTACATCAAGATGTTTGCATTCTCCCCCTACGTACCTTTCTCTTGTTGAGAGAAGGACGCCCAGCATTTAATTATTCATCATTGTAAAAAACAGCAGACTGGCAGTGAGCCCTGCTGTAATGAGGTTCAGACTGCTCAGCTTTACTCCCAGCAGAGCGTGCAGTTTCACGCTCACCTTTACCGGTGCCAGAGCTCATTTCCCTTTACCAGTTTGATGGACCATAAACTGCTTTAAAAGCTCTCCCAATAACCTCCCGCCTCACATTCTCTGAACTTTCACCTTGACATAATTGTGCCTTTCGATATTTCAGAGAGCGTGCGTCAACGTTTCCAAGCCGGTGTGCTGTCAGGTTTAAATCGGATGGAAAGCTTCTCTCTGAATTTTATTTTTCTCAGACTTTGACAGATATAATGATGCAATCGAGTCGCAAACTCTTTTAAAAACATCACTCGGGCCATTATCGCTACATCCATGTGACCCGAAGCCCGTTTCGGTATCGCGGTTGATCACAAGAGGCGTTATCTGAAGGGCTGAGGAATGTCTTTTCCCCTGATTGCATTTTAGAGAGACTTGCTGAGTTAAGTGCTCCCTCATCAGCCCTGGAGAACAGACTTGGGCGTTTTTGGGGGAAATTCTCAAAATGCTTCATTTACACAACTCAAATGTCAAGTGTGATAATGGCCTTTGTGCTCAGTGAGCTCTCGCTTAATCAAAGTCTGAGCGGAGCACCGGCCGGCCGGTGGGAAATCGAACGTAGCAATTAGTACTCGAACACACAGGCTAGCGGTTCCGTGTCAAGCTCTCTTCGTTTGCTTTGCAGCTCTTTAATTTTTAATGCAATTTAGCCATGAGGTTATTTTGCTTATTTTCCCCCCTCTTAATGCGCTTGTGGGACTTCTGCTCATTCGTGCTGGCCTTTTTGCATATTTGAAGCTTTCATGTCCCTTGTGAGATGCTAATAATGAATCTAACCTTTAAACGTAGGGAGAAATTTAGGCCTTAAGCCTGAGTCTTAACTCTGACGTCAAGCGCTGACTGAAGAGTTGAAGAAGTCACTAGATGGAGGTGTGTGGAGAAAGCCTGTAATGAGATGATTTACAAGGGAATGTCAGGCCGTTAACCTCGTTTTAGACAAAGCGGCGCATGCTGTTTGCCCTTTGTTCTGGACTCGTAATGAGTCGGATGGACTTAAAGAACTTGTATTGTTTGAGATATTGTCCTCTGTTCAGTGCTTTCTGAATAAATGTGGTGTTTTTCCAGGAAGAGTAAGCTGCATGCCACACGGGCAATGGAAAGTGAATAGGCGGTTGTTATCCTCTCGAAGGTTTATAACTTTGACCTGAGCTTGAAAAGCTTTCAGAGTCTGTGACACACAGCAGTTTTTCTTCATATCTTGCTTTTGTCTTTTTATGGGGCTGCTGTTTGATACATCAAATAGTGCTTTTCTTTTTTGTCTGCCAAGGCCATATCAGTCACTGGAATGACATCAGTTCATACGGCAGCACACTTTGAAACTGAAATGCAGCATGTAATCCATCAGTTTTTTCCTGGGAAGTGGCTTTTGAAGCTTTTCTCACACTGATTTCTAACCTAATTTAATTTGATTGATTTTACATGAGTGAAAATCAAGTGACTTACAGTGGAGTCCTGAAGGCTGCTGGGTAAGACTCAGTGAGCCAGGGTGTAATCAAATGTTCAAGACTGAATGGAAAAAATGTAAGAATCGTCACGGAGAAGCCCATAATGATGGATCACTGGGGATTCCCTATAAAACAAATATTATAATGCAACATATAGATAATACATTTCCATATATACTATATTGTATAGTATGTCTGTACTGGTAAATATATATTGTAAAAATCTATAGCAATAAAGAAAAATATTGCCCATTTTTTACATGCAACTCTTTCATGAGTTATTGCATGGGTTTACTTAACACTGATATTCTCATGTTCAGGAATTTTAATTTCACTTTATTGTTTGCATAGTTACACATTTCATAATACACACACATGCATAAATGTATACTACAATACATATTTTAATCTTAAGTGTGTACATATATTGGATATACAAGTTCCCATATAAATGTGAATTAGAGGGATCATACAAAATGCATGTTTTTCTTTATTTAGTACTGACCTGAACAAGATATTTCAAATAAAAGACATTTGCATTTAGTCCACAAGAGAAAACAATAGTTTTATCAAATAATATATAAAAATTACCTTGTTCAAAAGTTTACATGCACTTAATTTTTAATACTTAGTTGTTACTTGAATAATCCACATCTGTGTTTTTTTGTTTAGTGATAGTTATTCATGAGTCCCTTGTTTGTCAGTTAACAGTTAAACTGCCTGCTGTTCTTCAGAAAAGTTCTTCGGGTCCCACAGATTTTGTGTTTTTTCAGCATTTTTGTGTATTTGAACCCTTTCCAACAGTGACTGTATGATTTCGAGATCCATCTTTTCACACTGAGGACAACTGAGAGATTCATATGCAACTATTACAGAAGGTTCAAACGCTCACTGATGCTTCAGAAGGAAAAACTATGCATTAAGAACCGGGATTTAAAACATTTGAACAGAATGGAGATGTGTACAGTTTTCTTATTTTACCTAAGTATCATATTTTTTTTTTTCATTTAGTGCTGTCCTTAAGGCTACAGAAGATACTTACATGTTTCCCAAGAAGACAAAATATGTTACATTTTATCCTGATCTTCAAATTCAAAAAGTTTTCATTGTGTTTCCTATTAAAGCATCAGTGAGCATTTAAACCATCAGTTGTCCTCAGTGTAAAAAGATGGATCTCAAAATCATACAGTCATTGTTGGAAAGGGTTCAAATACACAAAAATGCTGAAAAACCAAAGAATTTGTGAGACCTGAAGGATTTTTCTGAAGAACAGCCAGCAGTTTAACTGTTCAGGACAAACATATTTTATCATATGTACATCTATATATTATGAATTGTTATAAAACATTATAATGTTGTTATACTTTAAACAAATATTTTGTTAATTTGTTTATTCACTCGCTCATGCTCTGAAATGGCTTTTTTACAGTCTTTCTTTTTAGTCATTTTGTAGTCGAGAGTAAGTCAATAAGTCAGTATAAATAGGTAGTTTAAAGTTGACAGTGCATTAAAATGGAAACGCAAGATGAATTCCTGGGAAACAGATCTTTGCAGCAATCAGAAATGATGTATAATGAATGAATGGAGATGATCTATGTGGATATGCATATAAACATGCAATCAGATAAACATGCACAAAATTAATTTATGAAAGAAGCAGGGAGATGATGTATGTCCCAGATTTACAGAAATAAGCAAGATGAAGGATAGCATCTTTAACCCTCTTCATCTGCTTTTCTCCACAAAGGTGCTGATGAAAAGCACTTTTTGCAGATAAAATTAACAAGGGCGTTGAATTTAGTAGAAAGGCTAGGGTCATGTCCCAACCAATCAGCAACTACTAAATTATATACCATATACCACTGATATTTCCTGAAAATTTATTTAAAATATAGTGAATAAAGCTACAAACACGATCATACTGCACAATCTTTGTAATGTTGTATTAAATGTTTTTGCTCATTAGCAGTAAAACGCTTACCTCACCTGAATATGCTCGTAAATGTGTGAATAATGTTGTCTCTGGAATGGAAAACATTATATTTTTGCAAACATAATACTTTTTTCTCATATTTTTGTTAATGTTACAAAACTAGTGAGCTAAGGCAGTAGCAGTATTGACAGTGTCGTAAACACAGCTGATTGAAGACACGAAAAGCGGAGGAACAGACACACTGAATCAATTGAGTGAGTCATTTATGCTGGAACCACTCCGATCGATTCAAACTAGTGACTTTGATTCAGTTCAAGCGATTCACTAGCTAAAACCAGACCAAAAGAGCCATTCATTTTGAAATTTGTCATCGCTTGTAATGATTTTAAAAAAGTGATGGGTGAAACAGAGCTTTTCAAAACTCTGAAATAGAGTCGCAAAATGAACTGTTTCGAAGCGCTCCAATCGGATTGCGTATCGCAAATCATTTGATTTAGATAATTTGATTCATTGTCTTCGGGTATTTAGAATCTTTTTAGATTTAGATCGGAACGTCGGAGCGGGTTCGAATCTTTCCGCAAAATGAATTATTTGTGATCCGCGTTTCGAAGTCATGATCGGAATGATAGTTCACAAATCATTTTATTCAGATCAGGACATCGGAGCACGGATTGTGAATCATTTTATTTAGATCGGAACAGGTTCATGAATCTTTTCGCGAAAACTCGAAACTCCAAATCAGTGTCGCAAAATGATTCACTGTTTTGAAGAGCTCCAATCGGAAATTTTCTTTTCCTTTGTTTTTTTATTAAACAGTGCAAACATCAAAACATTAAGGCAGTACAATTACAATTCTACACAAAGACAAAGTAAAAGAAAGAAAAAAACATGAATATACACAGACATTTCAGATTGGAACTTCAGAGAACGAATAATTTGATTCAGATCGGGACTTCTGTGTTGGTTCGCAAATTGTTTGATTCAGATCGGGACTTCGGTGTTTGTTCGCAAATCATTTGATTCAGATCGGGACTTCTGTGTTGGTTCGCAAATTGTTTGATTCAGATCGGGACTTCGGTGTTTGTTCGCAAATCATTTGATTCAGATCGGGACTTCTGTGTTGGTTTGCGAATCATTTGATTCAGATCGGGAATTTGGTGTTGGTTCACGAATCATTTAATTCAGATCGGGACTTTGGTGTTGGATTGTGAATCATTTGATTCAGATCAAGAATTTGGTGTTGGTTTGCGAATCATTTGATTCAGATCGGGACTCTGGTGTTGGTTTGCGAATCATTTGATTCAGATCAAGAATTCAGTGTTGGTTCGCGAAGCATTTGATTCAGATCGGGACTCTGGTGTTGGTTTGCGAATCATTTGATTCAGATCGGGAATTCAGTGTTGGTTCGCGAATCATTTGATTCAGATCGGGACTTTTGTGTTGGTTCACGAATCATTTGATTCAGATCGGGACTTCGATGTTGGTTCACAAATCATTTGATTTAGATCGGGACTTCTGTGTTGGTTCGCGAATCATTTGATTCAGATCGGGAATTTGGCGTTGGTTCGCGAATCATTTGATTCAAATCGGGACTTCGGCGTTGGTTCGCAAATCATTTGATTCAGATCGGGAAATTCAGCGTTGGTTTGCGAATCATTTGATTCAGATCGGGACTTCGGCGTTGGTTTGCGAATCATTTGATTCAGATCGGGACTTCGGCGTTTGTTTGCGAAGCATTTGATTCAGATCGGGACTTCGGTGTTTGTTTGCGAAGCATTTGATTCAGATCGGGACTTCGGCGTTTGTTTGCGAAGCATTTGATTCAGATCGGGACTTCGGCGTTGGTTCGTAAATCATTTGATTCAGATCGGGAAATTGGTGTTGATTCACGAATCAATTGGTTAGATCGGGACTTCGGCGTTGGTTCGCGAATCATTTGATTCAGATCAGGAATTTGGCGTTGGTTCGCGAATCATTTGATTCAGTACAAAACATCAAACCATTATGGTAGTACAGTTAAGTATACACAAATACAAATCCCACAAATACAAAAAAACTATCGTTTCCAAAGTCAGACATTGCTTGTTATGATTAGGGCATATAATTTAGTATGGACGCTATGAAATGTCCCTATAACCAATAGGGGTGGCACGGTACATGAAAAAACATCCGAACCACTAGGTTCGATTGTCTCGGTTCGGAGCGTGTGTGCGTCACATGGTTCAACATATGCGCAATGTAGCCTCGTGCACGTAGTGAGTGTCCTTTTTGCGCAAAATAAGAGGTGTGTGTGGACATACAGACAGTAAAAGTGGAGTGCTGCAGGTTACGTCACGTGTAGAAATGGCAAGTGGGAGAGATAAGGAAGGCTGCCCGGAGTTGGAGGATGCGTCAGCGTCGTATAAGGGGCCGTTCACATGTAGCGTCTTTTGCGCGCTCAAGTTCGTTATTTCAAATGTAGATGACGCGCGGTATGTGCGCTCATAATGGAAGCGACGCGGTCGCGACGCGCACGCGCTCGTTTTTTCCAGGCGCGTCCGCGCAGCATCGAGATAAAAACGTCTCAACTTTTCAGAATGCCGCAAGTGCACCGCAGGTCATGTGACATGGACCAATCAATCACTTGTTTAAAAGACAGAGCAAAGATTTCCTCTCTTTTTCTTTTAAAAGATACACTTTTTGTAAGAGCTACACTGAAGCTGGCAGTTTGATAAATGCAAGTTAATTCTTCAGTTCAATCTTTATGTGCTAAAAAGGCACATAAATTCCTGTAGAGATAGCAACACATTCTCCTATTTTTGCCAAATAAATGAAAAGCATGTCATCATTGTCTTCTCTCTTACTAAATCTCCCATAGCTTTCCTCAGAGATGGTCCCAATAATGTGCTTAAAGTCAAGTATAATTCAGTTTGTGCATGATGAATGATATAACATTTTTTTAACAATGTATCCTAAATTGTGAATAATTAAGCTACATATCATATGCCAAAGTAAATTTCTGGAGTGTTAAAGATTAAAAGAAAAAAAGAAAAAACGTACAGAACCGAAAACCGTGACCTAAAACCATGATACAAACCGAACCGAACCGTGGGTTTTGTGAACCGTGCCACCCCTACTAACCAATATCCACTGACCACTAAATTGTCCCTAGCAATAATTTGGATCAAACTATTTAATGTCTGCTGTCTGCCATTTTGTACCTTTAGATGTTTTATATGTAGCCTTGTGCAGCCTATGGAGCACCTACATGACCAGTAAAAAGTCTGAGTACACCTGACTGAATGTTTCTCATGAGCTTAAAACTCTTCTGCTTGAATAGATGCTTATAATGTTTTGATATAATTTAAAGCATCCCAGGATGCACCTCATGAAGCTGCTTGAGTGAATGAACAAGTGTGCAAGCTGTAAATCTTGACCATTTTAAAAATATTCTCAATTATAATCGACCCAAACGCAGTGGCTCTAACCTGCCATCATCTGACGGCTGCAATATGAAGTGTTATTCTGCCCTCTGCTGGTTCACTTCAGCCTACATGATGACTTACTGGTTATTACCTTGAAACATCTCATACATGTATCAATCATTGTATCAATGTATCTCATTGACATACATGCCTCATAGGCTTGTACTTTAAGCATTGCACTGTCTAATATTGGGACAACTTGTCCTCATGGTTTAGGTCAATAATGTAAAAGGTCAGCAGAGCAAAAATTTCAGTGGAGTAAAAGGTCAGGGTAAGAGTGTAAGGTTTAACTGAATAAAGCACATGCAGGCAAAGTTCAAAATACAATTAAACAGACGAAAGTGTTATTAATGCTGTGTATTGTTATTAATGATGTCTGTGATAGTGCATAAACTCTTTTATTTTGTATTTAGTTTCAAAATAACATAATTAGCTTTTTTTTATTTATTTATTTTATTTATTTTTATTTTGTGTGTGTGTGTGTGTGTGTGTGTGTGTGTATCTATATATATTTAAATATATAAATAAAATAAAATTAATTAATGTATAAAATCATTATATATATACACACTACCAGTCAAAAGACACACTTGGACACACTTGACTTAATGTTTTTGTTGTTGTTGTTGTTGTTGTTTTCTTTTTAGTCAAATATTAATTATTTTAAAATTAAGTTAAGAATTTTTTTTCCATGGAAAAAAAACAAATGATTTTCTTAAAAACAAACTGAGAATCATTCCTTGGCACAATTTTTATAAAAATATATTGTATTGTTTTTTAAAATAATTCATATTTGACTAAAAATTAAAATATTTTTTTTTACATTATTATTTTATATATAATTAGTTTTTTCTTATTTTTAATTTTAATTTAATTTAATTAATTTCTTATTTTTTACAGTTATATTTCAATTAATTCAAAATATTTAATATATAAAAAAATTTTATATATATATATTACCTCACCTTCCTAGAGGAGCTAAGAGACATCCTCCTGGACCGCCAACAACACCATCCTGGGCCCGCACATCACATTTATGTGATAATTTGGGACAATGTCCGCTTCCACAGAACAAACCAAATCAGAGAGTGGTTCACCACCAACAGTAACCACTTTTTAAACGTCTGTCTGCCATCCTATTCCCCTTTCCTGAACCCTATAGGAGTTCTTCTCATCGTGGAGGTGGAAGGTTTATGACAGACAACCATACACTAGAGAGAACCTCCTAAGGGCAATGGAGCTGGCCTGTGTTGACATCCCAGTGGAGGCCTTCCAAGGATGGATTCGCCATTCCAGGGCGTTTTTCCCGCGGTGCCTGGCAAGAGACAATATAGCCTGCGATGTGGATGAGGTGATGTGGCCCGATGCAGCTCAGCGACATGATGCCGCACAGTGATTGTGGTGTGAATAAAGTAAATAAAAAAACTTCACACCCTGATCATGTTTTCAAGAGTACTGTTGTGTGCAATAGATTCTGTTTTGCATTGAGTTGTGTTACAGTAGTGTACATGCAGTATTTTCTAAAGATTTATACTCTTCATATGAAACTCACAAATCTAAATGCCTAATCCTCTGCAGAGATCTAAGAAGATCCGTTACTGTAAAGTTTCTAAAAAATATGCATTGGCAGTTATGAAACAAAGAACCTTCTCACAAATTGAGCATTGTGTTTTCAATTGTTTTGCTGTAGTGTGTAATGATGTGTATAGTGTTTACATTTTTGAAAGCTTCGAGCTGCTCTTTTGGTGTGAAAGTTTGAGTTTTGAAGTGAGAAGGTGTGGTTGTGTTTATGTAGCTTTAGAAAAGGGTGTTGTGTTTAGACATTGGGGAACATGGAGGAAACGTTTGTGAAATGTCTTTTAGCATTTGAGAAAAACTGTAATAAGGGTATATTTCATAACCTGCCTTTAATGCTAACCAGTTTGCAGTTACCACAGGAAACCAGATCTTTGCCTTTTAAAACTATATTTAGAGTCATGTCTGAAAAAGTGGGACATCAGATAAAGTGGGTCAAATTCATTTCAGGCTGAAGTGCCCTTTAAATATCAAGAGCCAATCATGTTGCTGCTGTCATGAATAATTACTGTATCACACTGTTTTCATTTGTCTGACATCAGTGAGGTGGGCGTGGCCAAGCGTCAACAACAAGCACATGGTAAGTGCATTGACAGATCCTCTGGGTAAAAACCTTTATATGAAAATAGTAATCGTTCATTTAAAAGCTTTAATTTTGAATTTCTGCTTTAAAAAAAACTATTAACTGGGGATTTAATAGGCAAAATTGCGTGTGATTATTTCTAAGGATGTTAAAGTAGTGACCCGCTTAGCTTAGCTTAACGTGTTAGGCAAAGTGGGACACTACACAATTTTGATGAAATACGATCATTTATCATATTAAATAAGCTATCCTGTCGTGCTTCATGTCACAAGTCCGATGCTTGCGTGACTGCGCTAGGATAGGATGCTAATGTCTGAAGGTTTGTGTGCTTTGAATTAGAATTTATGAAGATCTACTTTATCTGCAGACTGTTGTTTAGAAGATAATATTATATAATATATACAAACACAAATCCAGATTTGATGAGCATTTATATGATGAAAATTCAGCTTTGTATCACAGGAACACTGCCGTTCAAAATGTTGGGATCAGTAAGATATTTAATGTTTTTGAAGACGTTTCTTATGCTCATCAAGGTTGCATTTATGAAACCAAAAAATGCAGGAAACAAGCAGTAATATTGTGAAATATTATTGCAATTTAGAACAATAGTTTTCTGTTTTAATATAGTTTAAAATATAATTTATTTCTGTGATGCAAAGCTGAATTTTGTCTTCAGTGTCACATGATATGCTGATTTATTATCAGTGTTGAAATATTTCAATATTTTTTTGGAACCTGTGAAATCTTTTTCAGGATTTTTATGAATAAAACATTAAAAAATACACATTAAAAATTCTATATATAATGTATATTTTTAATGTTTTATTCATTGAATTAAACATTGAATGTCAAGAGCAAACTATGTAAAAAATAAAAACACAGCCATACAAACATAATTAAATGCAGCTATGAATTGCAGAAATAGAAATATATATATATGGCTGTGTCTGTTTTTATTTTTTACATAGTTTGCTCTTGGCATTCAATATGGACAGCAAAGAAAGAATTTCATTGTAGAGGGCAACGTGTTTTTCCTCTCTGTGCACATAACGATAAACGCTTTGAATCTTGAGTCTTGAAAAAAGAACAGCATTTACTTAAAATAGAAAGCAGTAAGTTTCTTTTCCTTCTTTTTTTGATAGAAATTAATTATTTTATTTAGCAAGCATGTGTTAAATTGACAATTTGTTCAAATAAAATACTGTAATTAATTTCTTATTCATCAAAAAACCCTGAAAAAAGTATCACAGGTTCCAGAAAATATTAAGCGGCACAAATGTTTCTAACTTTGATAATAAATCAACGTATTAGTATGATTTCTGAAAGATTATGTGACACTTAAGACTGGCGTAATGATGCTGAAAATGCAGCTTTGCATCATAGAAATAAATAATATTTTAGAGTATATTAAAATAAAAACCACTATTATAAATTGTAATCATATTTCACAATATTACTGTTTTTTTCTGTATTTTTGATCAAATAAATGCAGCCTTGATGAGCAGAAAAGTTTCCTTAAAAATTGTTTTTTAATCTTAACAATCCCTAACTTTTGAACAGCAGTGTATTTTACAGCATATTAAAATAGAAAACAGTTCTTTTTCATTCTAATACTATTTTACAATATTACTGTTTTTGCTGCATTTTAATCAAATAAATACAACCTTTGAGAGACTTGTTTACAAATAATTAATTTTCCCAAACAATTTTTTGAACAACAATACATATAGCAAATTATAACTTAATAATATGTAAGTCATTTCTAGTTCAGTCCAGAAGATATATTTGTGCAAAATATAATCTAGAATATAATAGAATATAAATAATATAAAAGAATATATATAATCTAGATACCAGAATATTAAACCTGATTCCGACTTTTGTCTTTTCCAGGAAAAATGGAAATGCAAAGCGAGTTTAAAGGAAGAAAAGGTCTGAAGATGAATCAGTGGAGTGAGGTGCGAATGAAAGCTGCAATCGAGGAGTATAAAGCGCAGACAGAGTCAGGGCAAAAACCTGCGCTACGATTGCTAGCGAGGAAGTGGAACTTGCCAAAAACGACTCTTCAAAGACGTGTAAAAGGGCTCGTCGAGGGATCCGAGCATGCGTCTGGAAGAAAGCCATTCATCCCTGTTGAATCTGAGCGGGAGTTAGCGTGCCTTCTCACCTTGCTTTCAGAGAGAGGCTTCTCGTTGAGGAAGACCGATGTGCAGTCTCTCGCTTTTGAGTTCGCCAAGATAAATGGCATCCGAGGGTTTTCAGAAGAGAAGCAAAAGGCAGGCTATTACTGGTTCGAGGGCTTTATGAAGCGAAACCCGGGGCTGAAAATAAAGAAAGCAGAGGCCACATCACCAGCGACAAGGATGAATGAAGAAGAGCTCGGAAAGTGGTTCAAAATGTATGAAAACACCCAGGATGCTTTGGGAATTAAAGACGTTCCTTCGCATATTTGGAAGTGTGATGTATCAGGACTACAAGTCAAGTTCTGCACTCAGCAGTATGTTGGAGAAAGAGATGATCCATGCTTTCAGATCACAACTGAGGAGGAAACGGCCTCAACAATACTAGCAGCATTCAACGCCAGCGGCACATTTGCACCTCCACTTCTCATTTTTAAAGAATCTATGGTAAGAAACGAGTGGATGAATGAGTCTCTGGAAAAGATTTGTGTGAGAGCATCAGCTAATGGCTGGATAACAGCTGAGCTGTTCATTGAGTGGGGGGAATTGTTTCTGGCACACCTCTCGAAAGATGACACCAGGCCCCACCTTCTGCTCCTCAATGGCCAAAGCAGCCACGTCTTCAACCTCAGCTTCCTCAGTCTCATGAAGCAGAACAATGTGGAAGTCATATGCTATCCTGTGCCCCAGCCGGCCAACACAGCTCTGTTTAAGAGCCTCAAACACAACTGGTGTGAAGCGAGTCGCAAGTGGAATCAGCAGTGTGCGGGAATGAAGTTGCCCAAAGCGCATTATTGTTCTGTTTTCATGGAAGCGTGGAAGAAATCTGCCACTGTGGAAAGTGCCAAGGATGTGTTTAGAACAACAGGGATGTTCCCGATAAATGAGTTTGCCTCCATTGGGCATGAAAGCACTGAATATGCTGCACATTGCAGCACTGAGAGCTGCTCTGATGAGCCTCCAGCTGTTGAAGCCACGTCATTCAAAGACTTTGTAGTTATACAAAAGAGTCAAAGGGGTTTAAAGACACCCAAAGTCGAGGCGGTACCGTATTTACAAAGAAACTCAGGGTGTCTTCTTTATGATGAACATTTAAAACAAAAAAGTGAGCAGAAGAATGCAGCCAATACATACAAATGCAGAGGCTGCTTCATAAACCACGGCTCAGACAATGATCCGAAAGTTGCTGAAGCGTGGATCAGATGCAGCAACTGTAAGGCCTGCTACCACGAGTCATGTGCAGAAGAGGATGGGATTTATGAATGGGTTTATGATGGAGATGGTGATAATCAATAAACTGAAGGGTGGACAGAAAGGATCATTTCAGTACAAGACAAAAATATATACAGCTTCTGAAAATATTGGTTGTTTATTCAGTCACAACAGTCTAGTTGTGTTAAAATAACATATAGACAACATATAGAGTTTTCCCTGACTAAAGTCCATTAATCCTCGGACACATCCTAAACAGTCACCATCTAAATAGTAATATTGTATTTACAAAACTGTATGTAATTACTAATTTTATTTAAAACTTTTTTTTTTTTTTTTTTTTTACAAAATAATAATACATTAGTTTAAGTTGTATGCAGTTATTGTCTGAATTTTCTCAGCATTTTCTCATATATAATTATATAATAATCAACAATATTCTTAATTTTATATATATACATATATGTGTGTATGTGTAAACAATGAGTGAGTATTATTAAATCAGTTAAATAATAGAGTATTCTTAATTTACATATACTGTATACTACCAGTCAAAATTTTTTGAGCAGTAAGATTTTTAATGTTTTTTTAACTCACCAAGCCTGCATTCATTTGATCCAAAGTACAGCAAAAACAGTAAAATGTTGAAATATTTTTACTATTTAAAACAACTGCTTTTTATTGGAATATATTTTAAAATGTAATTAATTCCTGTGATTTCAAAGCTGAATTTTCAGCATCATTACTCCAGTCTTCAGTGTCACATGATCCGTCAGAAATCAATCTAATATGCTGATTTGCTGTTTAAGAAACATTAATTTTTATTATTATTTAAAACAGTTGAGTACATTTTGTCAGGATTCTTTGATGAATAGAAAGATCCAAAGATCAGCATTTTTCTGAAATAAAAAGCTTTTGCAACATTATACACTATACCTTTCAAAAGTCAGTATAATTTATAATTTCTAGAATAAATGATAGTTCATGCTTTTATTTAGCAAAGAAAATTTTCTTTACATTTATCAAAAGTGATGATAAAGTAATCTGTAAAGATTTCTGTTTCAGATAAATGTTGTACTTTTGAACTTTCTATTCATCAAAGAAACCTGAACAAAATCTACTCAACTGTTTTCAACATCATAATAATAATAATAAATGTTTTTTTGAGCAGCAAATCAGAATATTGGAAGGATTTTTGAAGGATCATGTGACTGAAGTAATGATGCTAAACATTCAGCTTTGAAATCACATGAATAAATTATATTTTAAAATATATTCAAATAGAAAACATTTTAAATATTTCAAAATTTTACTGTTTTTGCTGTACTTTGGATCAAATAAATGCAGGCTTTGTGAGCAGAATAGACTTTAAAAAACATTTAAAAAAATATTTGACTGCTAGTGTGTGTGTGTGTGTATGTGTGTACCTGGTATTCATCACGTTATGGGGACCAAATGTCCCCACAAGGATAGGAATACCAGTAGATTTTGACCTTGTGGGGACATTTCTCAGGTCCCCATGAGGAAACAGGCTTATAAATCATGCACAATGAGTTTTTTTGATGAAGTAAAAGTGTGCACAATCTCCTGTGAGGGCTAGGTTTAGGTGTAGGGCGATAGAAAGTACGGTTTGTACAGTATAAAAACCATTACGCCTATGGAATGTCCCCATAAAACATGTAAACCCAACATGTGTGTGTGTGTGTGTGTGTGTATTCCCGGTGACTGCTTGATGGATTCAGCCCTGTCTATTTCTTGCCAGGACCTTAATAGTCATGTCTTGGCCCCACATGATGAACATTGTTTTGAACTTTGTAAAAATTCTGAGCTTCTAGGCATGTTCTGCATCATGATGCTGTTCAAGGGTCACAAAACCATAGCAGTGAGAGTGGTCGATTTGTCTGTCCCTGCATACTTGTGCAGTACAGATGGAGCACAATGACCTTGGTTCATCAGAGTTGCTCTCCTTGGGCTGAGTCTGTTCTTTGTCTTAAGGTTCGCTGTTTCCATCACAGACCTTTCTGCACGGCAGGACATCGCCAAATATATGGTAAACCTATCATTGTGTCTTGCCAGGACCTTAATTGTCATGTACTGGGCCCGTGTGATGCACTGGTTTGCTCATGAGCTCCAAAAAATGAGCTAATTGGACATTTTCTGTATCACGGCCACAAAACCACTCTGTTCTTCTGTCTCTACACACTTGCACTGAACAGATGGGTCAGAATGGCTGAAATACTGCATGCAGTATTTGTTCAGTCACATCTGGTGCAAATGACAAGCAATGCCTCTGGTCTTTTGGGTTTACTGTTATCCTCATCTTAAGACCGATTGATAGACATTGCCATTTTGATTGTCCTTTTCTAAAAACTATTAGTATAAAGCACAAATACTGTGTAGATGCTTCAGTCAGGTCAATGATATAAAGTTTATATCATTGACCTGACTGCACAGGCCAGGTGACAATCAGTTTCACTACTTAACAGTAAATCGCAATTAAGATGATGTTCATAATATGTGACCATGGACCACAAAACCAGTCATAGAGTCAATTTTTTTAAATTAAGATTTATACATCAAGGACATGTACATCATCTGAATAAATAAGCTTTCCATTGATGTATGGTTTGTTATGATAGGACAATATTTGGCTGAGATACAATTATTTGAAAATCTAGAATCTGAGGATATTTATAAAATTGCCTTTTAAAGTTGTCCAAATGAACATCTTAGCAAAGCATATTACTAATCAAAAAATAAGTTTTGATATACTTGCGGTAGAAAATGTACAAAATATCGTAATTGAACATTTACTTAATATTTTGGCATAAAAGAAAAATCGATCATTTTGACCCATACAATGTATTTTTGGCTATTGCTACAAATATACCCATACACGTTTACACAAATGTTGTTTATATATAATAACATATAAAATAATAAATCATAGCAATACTAATATAAATGAAAAGATGCCGTTTGGAATTAGTTTTGACTAAAACCGACTAGGGCTTTTATTTTGAAATTAACACCGGAAGTGTAAAACTGTAGTGGTCGTTTCCGCTTTCACGTTGTGCGCAGTTGCCTAGCTGTTGATCTCGTTTCACTTTGTGCAACGTAAAGACTTCAACCCGAAGGTTAAGAAGGAGAAGAAGAAAAATGTAAGTAGCTAACGTTACACAGTGCATTCGAACAGCAGATATGATATGATACCACTTGTGTTTTAAATACAGACTATTATAAGGCCAAGCTGCAGCAATACACATTTAAGTTAACGGTTGCGGTGTAACGTTAGGCCTTGTCGTGCACGTTTAGTCCCGAGGGTTCGTTTTCTTAGCCTTTATCGTCCTAATTCGTTTATATGTTCTTTTTAAAACGGCCGTTTTCTTGGATTTAAACGTAAATAAGGAATTTACACAGTTTCGCTGTTAATATAAGATGTTTGTCCTAAAATGAGATGAATGCTATTATCGTAGCGTCAAGTTGATGCTCATCGGACATTTTCTTTCGCTATTTAAATTCGTCCAAAGGCGTGGTGGTTATTTGTTTTCTGTGGTATTTATTCAGCACTTGGAAGGTTTCTGCCCAATACTTTCTTTGCATTTCCTTCATCTGCAATGAATCTGTATAGTAATGCCATTGCCATGTCCACACTTTTGTGTTGGATTCATATTCTGCATAATGTTTAATAAGCCCCAGATTCCAGTTCTGACTTTCATGGTGCTGATATATTTTCTTTACTAATCCTTACAATTTCAAACTAACTTAATCAGTCTTTTCAACACAGTCTTGTCATATAATGCTTAAACATTCAAGCTGTATCAGCTGTAGCTATTTCAGTGCCTTGCATCAGAGTGTTTATACCTTTCCACTAGGGCTGGGTAAAAAATATCGATTCTCCGATTTTAATCGATCTTCAGTTTAACGCAACGATATCCCGAATCGATTCTTAATGCGCGTGCTTCACGTAAGAGGATATGAATATTCACCTCTCGTCCTGAAGGTGTCACCATCAGCTGCTTTTTTTTGCAGAAAAATCTGGTGATCAAAAATGATTATTCTGTAGTTAAGAACTGTTAGTTTTATGGACAGTTAGAATGTTTTGTATCCGCAGACAAGGGCTTTATGATGGGCCTGTTTTGAATTTAGAAAAATGTTTTATTTCTTAAACATGTTTGAAGTTCTTAATAGATTTCACTGTTGCACATTTACAGTCTTTTTATTTTTTTCTACAGTAATGTGCATTTTGCAGTTTGTTTACATGGTGTACAGTGGATGCACATATTTATGATTTCTTGTTACAGTGTTCATTTAAAATAAAAGTTGTTTAAAATAAACAACTGTGTGCACCCTATTATTAATGTAGATGTGTATTTCAGTAATAAACTTAAGTAGGAGAGTTTCAGTTACCAGCATTTATATCAAAATATGGATCCCATGTCTGCAAAACTAACATTTTAAATTAAATATTGATCGCTAATCGATATCGAATCGAAACCATAAAAATAAGAATCGAATCGCCGAATTGGTCACAATACCCAGCCCTACTTTCCACCATGCTTTCTGGTTTTGTTATCAGTTTGCATTGCATTACTGCTCAGAATGCTCAAAAAGTATTAAAACATAAGAATACATGTATCCTTTCCACATTCCGCTTTTCAGCAGAATTGTTTTTGTCCCATTCATTTTCCCAAACAGAATTTTAAAAAGAGCAATGAAGCAAATAATACAGCTGCAACGAAGGTGAATAACAACATTACAGCATTTGATTTAAAAAGCAAACACAAAGACAGTTTCAAGAGTGTACTTAAAGGCTTTAATGAGGGAATGATCCCAAATATTGCAAATGACATAATCAGAATAAAAACAATAGAAAAAAATAAAACTACATATGTTTAAGTAGGCTTGTCTTTAAAAGTTTGTAAGTTATCTTTACAAATTCCTTCTTATTTAGATAAAATGAATAGGGTTTTCGTTATCTGGAAACGTTATTCCTTTCTTCTAGCATTTAAAAGATCAAATCTTACAGTACTTTTTTAAAATTGTACAAAAGTAGTCTAAAACACACACAAAACATAGCTGCTAAATCATACGAGAAGGACTTAGTAACCAGGAAAGGGCGCAATATTTTGACAAACTAAAGTTAATTGGTGGTAAAGACACAAGCAGTATTAATTAAGATATTAGCCGAATATTTCACCTGTCTGACTGAAAATGATAAGAACAAACACGAATGTTGTCGAGATTCTTGTTCTGGAAATCCTGGTACGGTTTGGGCAGCCACAAACACCTTTTGTTCCTCAGTTTTTAGTGATCTTCTCCTTGAATTGTTGTAACTTTTATCAGTCTGTAGTACTCCAGATTTTTTTCCCAGTTCGACCAATTAGTACAGCCCAAAACATGACAATAATTGAACACTTTCAGAAGCAGTGATCAAGCAGTGAAAATTTGTGCTTTCTGTTCGCTTCAGTTGCATTGTTTACGTTCAGTGCGGCCTATTGACGACACGTCGTGAAAACAATCCATAAAATGGTTACTAGATGTTAAAAAAAAATAATTTCATCCGATAATACGTGGCTGGAACTGTACTGACCAATCCGATGCAAGGAGTAATATGTTGGAAGCAACGTTAAATGCTGTTTTTAATTTTCCTATCCATGTGAAACTTTTTCATTCATTCATGCGGTCCATCAAAACTAATGCTTTCTGTGTTTCAGTTAATTTCACAAATGTTCATTTGATATCCATTTAAAATTGGTCTATTTTTGTGCTTTGACACAGAAACCACTGTTTTTAGACTGATACTTGAAAATGTCTGTTTATAAGACCTTTTTTAACACTTTTCTCACAATGTTATTTCAGCTTTCCGAAAACAATATTATGCAAAAACAAGGATGACAGTCTTTTCCATCATTTGTTACCTTCTGAATAAAACAGTAAAAATAAATACTCAAGTGAGACATCATTATGTCCTTTTTTTTCCATTTTGGACTATTTTTATAAAGTGTCTTCCATTATAAACACCACAGTTAACGTGTTTAAAAATTCACTTTTCTTTGGATGAAGATGCATATCCTTCACTCTCTGCACCCTCCTGTGTTTCACTTGAGCCCGACCATTGGCTTTGTTATCAAGATCTCTTGATGCCAAATTATTTTTGCATTTAAGTACTAAAGTTTATTGGCTTGATTTCATTTAAATTGATTTCCGTTCATGGATTTCTGGTTTGTTTGTTATTGGTCATGCAGTACAAGTTAGAGGCATGAACAACTATCTCTCTCGCCCTGGTTCTCTCCTGACTGAAAAACTGCAATGCTTTCCCTGTCTTTCCCATCCACATTAAAGGATCTAAATTAGATTTTTTCCTTCAAAGCTCAATTGTACTTTCCCCAAAAATTGCTCTTCTTGGTTCTTTAAATCGTTTTATGGTCTATTTGGTCAATGTACCAAACTGTCCATTTGTACCCCTGTCATTTGTAAATAATTTTGACTTCTATTACTTGCATTGTATGGGTTTACGGAGCTCACTGTCTTGCTTTCCTATGCCACTGCTAACCATTTCGTGAGCATGCTAGAAATCATTGCTCCATTGTGTTTCTGCAGACCTGTTTCATTCTGGAGGAGCTCTCTTTTCTCGATCCAGGCTTAAATCGACGGATTGTCTTTCTGCGGACTTTTTGATTTGCTTTGTTTGCTTTTCCACTCATCCAGAGCGCCGTCATGTCCCAGAAACTGACCGGTGATGATGCTCAGAAAGGCTTTGCCGTTGGCCGTGGGCTTTTGGCAGCCGCAGAGACTTTGAACTTTAGTATGGGCGAGAGCCACTCAGACCCCTACGGCTCATCTTCCCAGTCACACGGTGGCATGTCTGGCTTGGGTGGAGGTGAGGGAAAAGACCACGACTCTCAGCTGTCCCGCCGAGCGGGCAGCCACATTAGCAATACCATGAAACTCTTCGCTAGCCTAGGCCTGTCGCCCACCGATCTGGACGCGCTGGCTCAGGTTCCAGAGGAGAACATCAGCGTGGAGACCTTGCCCCATCTTATAATGCAGCTTAAGAACCGCAAGATGGAAGCCGGCCGCCGCATGGGTGGCGATATGTCGACCCTTTCTTCTGAGAGTTCGTACAGAGGCAGCCGAGACGACTGGGGCGGCTCGCAAGGTGGAAGATTGGACCGTTCCGGAGGACAGGCTCAAAGCCGCTCGCAAAGTGACTTCGGTTATACTTCCATGCAAGAAACGTCTGGTCGTGGATACGACATGTTAGATTACAGCAGCGGTAGCGGCAGAGACCGCCAATATTCAGATCTTTCCCATGACTCCTACCGCAGCCTTGGCATGTCGACGTCATCGGCATCTGACGACATGTTCATGCAGAGACGAATGGGCACCCCGTCTCAGGGAAAAGTGCAGGATTTCTTGGGAGTCATGCCCCTCATGTTTCCCCATGTGTGCTCCCTTTGTGATTTTGATGTGCACTCTGCCATGGTGAGTAATTCAAGCCGCTTGCCTCCTGCACACACACTTTCTTCTTCTTGAGTCCTGCTTATTGAAGAAGGCCCTCTTGCATTTAAATCACCTCTTAGTTTTGCTTAGTATCCAATTGGTGTGCCACAAGTTCAACATCTGTAGTATGAGTTGTTGTTAGCTGTATTACTGATTCTCGGTCTCTTGGTCAGCAAGTATGTAGAACTCATTTCAGTACTTATTTGTCACTCACACTTATAGGCAGAAAGGCTAGCTTCTTAAGTTAACTCTGAGCCAGTTTGAATTGTTTGGACTTCACAGCTAGTTTAATGTCATCTATGTTGTTTCTGTATATTAAGGATTGTTTTTTCCAACCTTTCCTGTGTTTGTGAAGGAATGGACTCAACACACCAATGGGATTCGTCACTCTGAAAACCGCAGGCTCCTTCTGCAAATGTAAGTGGACTGTTTTGTGAAAATTTGTAGACTGTTTGTTCACATGTTGAATGCACAGTGTTATTTAGAAACAAGCCTAAATGTTGCCTCCAGTAGGTCCTGTTCTACTTTGGTTCTTTCAAATCAGTCATTATACAGACATTTATGTAAAACCTTATTTGTTCTTCTGCAAATTCACTTTATTTTAAGTGGTAGTATTCTACTGACATGTGGATGTTTTTGACTTTTAAATTAACCCTCTAGTATTCAGTCATTAGGTCTGAATATTAAAAAAAAATCTTTATCTGAATGGTACAAAACTTGGTGAAGATGTTGGCACCTGACATGTGGACATACCCACAAAAACAAGTAATGGTCACGATTCAAAAAGGTTAAATGATCCTAAAATTTTAGTCACACTTGTATTGTTTGTGGGCAAAAAGACTGAATAGGAAGTGAGTTTCATCTAGTGGAAAAAAATTTGGTACTGTACCTAAATATAATCTTACTGAAAGCTAATTTCTTTGCGACATAGAGACATTTTTTTAGAGCACAACTTTCTTAGATTTTTTTATACACTTTTGGAGTAAAATTTTGAACAAATATATAACGTTGCATGCAGAATTATTAGGCAAGTTGATATTCTGGTCATTTTTTTTCCAAGCACATTTTACCAATTTCAAACCACATCAATCCTAATAACTTCTATTGATTTTGTATTTAATAATTTATAAGTGATATATAATTGTCCATGAAGGTTGGCAGTAAAAAAAATCTTCTATTCAGGTGTGCATGATTATTAGGCATGTTTTGCTGTTACAAATAAAATGAGCCAAAAAAGAGATTTAACTCAGACTAAAAGTCAAATTATTAAATGCCAATGAGAAGGTTGCAATACTAATGCAATAATAGAATTTGCAAAGTTATGGCCATTGGGCAGCGAAATGCTCATTGGGTCAGCATGGTCAGAAAAAACAGGTGAAAAGACACGTTATCTGCAAAAGAATTAAGGTGATAAATTAGGTTTGAAGCCATCAGGAACCATTTAGTCTCCAGCGTCACCATTTTCCAAAACCGCAACCTACCTGGAGTCTCCAGAAGTGCAATGTGTCAGGTTCTCAGAGAGTTTGCTTGAGTAAAAAAGATGTCCCTTACTTAATAAGAATAACATGCTGAAGTGTAAATACATGAAGACTGTTTTTATAGGCTTTAAAGACAGATAAGTTGAAAGTCACTTTTGAAGAACCAGCATCACTTCCTCTTCTACCACTGTTTGAAGAATTTATCTGCCAGGATCTGACAGTAAGTTTTGGGATTTCATTTTTAATCTCCTATTGTGAAAAGTCTGACTCACAGAGATGGTCTCCCAAAACTTCAGATTCTGGAAGGTATATTCTTCAAACAGTGGTACAAAAGATTTTTATGCTGGTCCTCCTTTTTTTTTATTTCCATCAGCAATAATCCTCTTATCTTCTACTCTTCAATAATTCTTTTATGAACCTTTTAGTTATTTAAAAGCTGTCTTCAGCCTACTTTTAATATAAAAGTAGTCAAAAAGCAAACATAAAGAACATGCTGACTTTTTGTTTTTATGTAACCACAGAGATATTTATCATATGTAAAAACCTGTTTCTAGTTCCTGTAATTCTAGTTTAAAGTTTTAAAGTTGTCAAGTAGGACTTGGTTGCTAACCTTTTCTTTTGCGGTCTTTAGAAACTGAATTTGTTATTCAAGTGTTCAACATTTAGAGCTCAGCAATTCTAAAGTACCTGAAAATTCTTTCCTGTTGTTTTATAGGTACCCAGACTGGGATCCTCAATTGCCCTCTAGTCGCAAGTATGTTACTATATTTCATAAATATGACGCATCCTGCTTTTTATGAATAAAACAGTTGCTTTAGAGAATTAAAAATAAACTCCTCTCAGGTCGACGTCCCTTTCCCTGGACACAAAGAGTCGTTCGGACGGCTTGCTGGGGGCAGCTCCAATTGGTGCCAGTCTACAAAGAACAGGGATGAGCTCCAACTGGGGTAATAAATCTGTGATAGTATGTGGTCTGGTTTAAAACAATAACTTTCCACAGCGGACATCCTTTCTGCTATATGTCTACAGTGAATCATTTTGCTTTCACTTTTATTTAATGTCATTAAGGTTCTGAAATGTATTTGTCTTCCTGTGGGTTTCATTGTTTAACAAAAAACAGTGAACATGAAGTTGACAGCGACTTTTCTTGTGATGCACTGGCTAATTTAGGTCATTTAAATTATTCTCAAATTTTAAATAATTAATATTTAATAATGATTTTTTTTTTCTCAGGATCTGATTCCGGCATGGGAATGTCAAGTAAAATGACGTCATATTCACCAGCACCCCCCAAGGTAATAATGTAATAAAAGTTATCTGTAATTTGACTGTGCTAAAGCATATAAATACCATAATATGAAAATCAATATAGTCAGTTATTCTACTTCACAATGTTCTGTGTCAGAATGCCTGTCTTTGGTCAGTGTGACTCTGCCCACTAGCATTTTACCCAATAGTATTTCGACAACCTGGTTGCCAGTTATTGAAAAGCACATCGTATTGTAGCCATGGTTCTAACAACCTGAACTAAAAAACCTTGGCATCCATCTAAAAAGCTCTATGAACAAAGAAATATTAGAACAAGGATAAATCAACCTACAGAATTAGGCTTGTTGCCTTCCCTTTTTAATTGCGTTTATTCCTGTTGCGTGTCCTCAATTTGGCAACCCGCATGAGTGTCGAATCTGAAGAGGAAGGGGGCGGGAGAAACAACTCTATCCAGTATTTAGAATTTGGACCGCAGAACCCATTTCAACTGCTAGCTGTCAATTTTACATACTGCACCTTTAAAGGAGAAGTTCACTTCCAGAACAAAACTTGACAGATAATTTAATCACCTCCTTGTCATCCAAGATGTTCATGTCTGTCTGTCTTCAGTCAATAAGAAATTGTTTTTTGAGGAAAACATTTCAGGATTTCTATCCATATAGTGGACTTCTATGGTGCCAGCAAGTTTGAACTTCTAAAATGCAGTTTAAAAGGACTATAAATGATCTGAGTCAAGGAAGAAGGGTCTTATCTACCGAAACGATCAGTTATTTTCCAAAAATTACAATTGACATACTTTTTAACCTCAAATGCTCGTCTTGTCTAGCTCTTTGTAAACTCTATGTATTCTGGTTAAGTACCTGTAGAAGAAAATCAAACACCCTTTACAAAAAAGGTAAAACAGCTATGTAGGATGATTTTGAAGTTGGAGGAGAAAATTAAATTTTTTGACCTATCCTAACTGTCCTGAACCAAATTGCACAGTTTTCACACAGAGCTAGACAAGATGAATGTTTGAGGTTAAAAAGTATAAATGGTAATTTTTTTTTTAGGAAAATGACAGATCGTTTCACTAGATAAGACCCTTCTTCCTTGGCTGGGATCATTTAAAGCCCTTTGAAGCTGCATTGAAACTGCATTTTGGAAGTTCAAACTTGTGGGCACCATTGAAGTCCACTATATGAAGAGAAATCCTGAAATGTTTTCCTCAAAAGCGAACTAATCCTTCTATGTTTCCCTGGAAGCGAACTAATCCTTTTAAGTATTTTGAATGTGCACTGCATTATCCATTTCAACCTCTAGCTGTCAATATTACATACTGCACCTTTAAAATCAGTCCATCAATTCTGTTGCATTGAAAATGCACTTGCAGTTAACATACTGGCATATTATATATAATCGGAACTCTTTTTTTTAATCTTTTGATTGAGTAGATGGTTATCTTTGTGCTTGTATACTTAAGATTATTTTATTTTATTTTAGATAAGAAGTAGGGTGGTCGTGGCAAAATACGAAAGGAAACCGATGTCTCCAAACAGCCTGTTTGCCTTGGCAAAACCCTTTGGCACCATCTGTGAGCATCTAGTACTGAAGAACAAGGTAATGCCTGGACATGAACAGTCATTCAAGATCCAAAGTCATTTACCTCAATTTGGACTGTGAATGCAATAATTGGTATCTATTCTGTGTAAATAATGGCATAAAGTTGATTGATTACATTATTTATTGCGTTTTTCAAAGGCTTTCCTGGAGATGCAGACTCATGAAGAGGCTTTGGCCATGGCTAATTATTACCAGCGTAAACCTGCCATTTTGCATGGGAAAGAGATACACATTTACTTGTCAAAGGAACTGATGGCTATTGAAGTAAGAATGTTTCTTTTATGAGTGAAAAGCCTTTAAGTAAATCAACCAGCTCAATTAATCCTATTTGCTTTATCGATAAAGAAAAGCGGAAGGCCGGACAGAGAAACTAGGCCTGTGAAGAGAGGAGTCAGCCAAGTGGTGTTTTTCTCCAATTTACCACGAGGTAGTGATAAGAAAATGGAGCTCCTCACAATTGCTCGTAGATTTGGCACGGTTGAGAAACATCTTTTTCTAAACGATGAGGTAAGTTGCATTTTGTTCCCTTGCTTTTCTTCTAACTTTATGCATTTGGCATATGCTTTTTTAAAAACGACGTGCATTGTATTCAAAGTTCTGCATTTCGATTTGGATCATGCATAAACCCCAAATCATAGCTAAAACAATAAAATCATAGCTTTAAATGCAAGTATAAAACGGTAAATGTCTACATTTCTTCACACTTTTGTTGTTTGCCTTCATTTGCTGTGGATATTTAACATAGCGCTCATTACTTTTTATCACTTTTAACCTCTTAAAACAGGCATTTGTTCAACTGAGCAATCCTGAGGATGCAGAGTTGTTGGTGAAGTACTACACCCTCAATCCGTTGACTATCAATAGAAGATCCATTCGACTTAACATCTGCACAAAGTACAAGACTCTAACGTAAGTTGTCCTTCCTATCCAGAGAAACCTCTTACGTCTTTAAAAAGAGTAGAAAAACCAGATGTGCTATAAATGTGGTTGATGTTTCAGGGTCCCACCAGGCAAGGGTGACCAACCAAAGGAAGGAACTCCCCGTAAAGGCAACGCTAGCAGCAGTTCCACCAGCAGAAATGCTGATAGACCTTTATCGAAGAGCCGGAGATCCTCCTCTGTATCCAAATCCAAAGAGACCACTGATGAGAAAGAAGAGGAACCAAAGGCTGAGGAAGCAGAGGCCCTGGGCAATGGGTCTGGAGATGAAGACGCTGATGTTATGGAAGCACGTGATGGAGACGAAGAGGGTTTGGAAGAAGCGGATGGGGATGATGTCGAACTGTCTGGTGATCAAGAGCAAGCCACTGAACAACAAGAAGATGTTGATGACACTAATGTTGAGGAGGAGGAGGAGAATCCTGAAGCACAGCAGGCCAAAGATGAGACTGCAGAGAACCCAGAGGAGACTGATGAAAAACAGGAAGAGACAGAGCTGGAGGAACCTGCAGCTTCTGAAGCAGAGCAGGAGGAGAGCACTTCTGATCTTCCTAAAGGCACTGAGGAACAGAATGAAGAACAACCTGAAGATGAGGGTGCTGAAGAGGACAATGCAGAAGAGGTAAGAGCTTTTGCACATTATCTAAAATGCCACTGCCTAATCCTTTGCTACAGGGATAGTTTGCTTAAAAAATTTAAATTATTTGCACAACCTCCTGAATGTGAAGAAATATTGATGCATACAGTGTCCAGAGACTGTCAAGTGCCAAAAATATCTAACAACAGCATAAAAAGTACAGTGTTAAAAATAACACATATGACAATTGTGGTAAAAACTGGCCACTGTGGTTGCCAGAAATTCTAGGTAAAAAATACTGTTACAGTGTTTCCCGTTTTAGAGGATGTGTATTGGTACTTGTATATTTTACAACTTAGAAGTGTGTATTTTATCATGTAAAATAATGATAATATACCAATCCTCATCTTGAATTACCCAAGTCTGCTTTTTAGCTTTAAAAATGTGACCCTGGACCACAAAACTAGTCTTAAGTAGCACAAGTATATTTGTAGCAATATCCAATATTATCAATTTTCTTTTATGTTAAACAGTATTAGGATATTAAAGGAACTGTATGTAGGATTGTGTCCAAAACTGGTACTGCAATCACTTTCAAAATACTGTAGAACGGTGTATCGCCTCCCCTGACTCGAGGTTGCCAGCTAAGCTGCAGCATCCGTTTTCAGCTGTCTCCATCTTTCAAAGGCATCTCCTATACAAATCCTTGTTTTATTTCGGACTTTGTCACGACGTATTTCGGATTCATAACGAGGTCTTTTAGGTTTCGTAACGATATACATGTTTTATCCGACACGTTCGTAGCTGCAGCTGTAACTAGAGCAGAGCTGGCAACCCGGATGACAAAACTCTACTGACTTTGTGATTAGTCAATAGCTGGAGGGTGGAGCCTCAGACCAAAACACAAAATGACGACAATAACATCAGTTGTGGGCTGCAACTTTCACTTTTAAATGACAATATCCTGGCCGGACCACTGTTGTCAGTGATATAAGTATTTGAAATGAACATGATGTCTAGTGACATGTCAGGGCCATTTTATGATTAACTGAAATAAATTTCTTACATACAGTTCCTTTAAGTAAAGATCATGTTCCAAGAAGATATTTTGTAAATTTCCTACTGTAAACATATTAAAAACTTAATTTGTGATTAGTTAAATATGCATTTCTAAGAACTTAATTTGGACAACTTTACAGGCGATTTTCTCAATATTTAGATTTTTTTGCACCCTCAGATTCCAGATTTACAAATGGTTGTATCTCTGCCAATTATTGTCCTCACCTAACAAACCTTGCATCAATAGAAAGCTTATTTAGGTTGTATAAATCTCAATATCAACAAATTTACTAGGGCTGTAGCTATCGAATATTTTAGTAATCGAGTATTCTGCCGAA
This sequence comes from Garra rufa, assembly GCF_049309525.1. Lineage (NCBI taxonomy): Eukaryota > Metazoa > Chordata > Actinopteri > Cypriniformes > Cyprinidae > Garra > Garra rufa. The sequence goes on from NC_133376.1 coordinate 38,819,765, forward strand.
AATTCAATTGATTAATCGAGTAATCGGATAAAACATATGTTTGCTTAATTAAAGAGCAATATTAAATATACAAGAGAAAATAAGACAGGTTTCTTAAAATCTACATTTTTATTTTTTTAATGCATAGTATGCAACAATATTCCATCTAAAATAAGCATTTAGTTATTACCAATTTTTTACTGTCTGTGCTTGTACTGTGAACAATAACAAAGTTGACTGAGATGAATTAAGTGATATAAATTCTGGGTTTAAAATAAAGCATTTTCTGAGAGACAAAAACAAATAAAAATAACTTTCAAATTACTTTTTTTAAATTATCAAAACTAAGGCATACATTAAAATAAACTATTAATAGTTATACAAAAACTGCCTTTAAGTCTTGCAACTTAACTTTTAGAACTAACAGTTAAAAGTTTCAAAATCTACAGCAGGCATAACATAAGCTTTTACTGTCTTCTTCTTGGAATGCTTTGTGGCATTTAGGAGACAAAACATAAGTCCATGCATGGTTTCACACGGAGTGCTTTAAGCCAATAAAACTGTACGTTTTAAAACTTGTAACTTTTGCTACGGTTAACGTTGCGAATGTCGTTTACACTACTCCGTCGATTTCAACCCTCGAAAACTGAGACTTTTAAAAGCGCTGTAGACCCCACTGATCTATATAGATCACTGTAGACCCCGTTTTAGTTTGAAAACTCCGGTGTTGCGTTTCAGTGTAAACGGACCAAAACGGAGACTTTTGTAAACGATGGCGTGGCTGCCCACATTCTCTCCGCGTATCCTTGACGACCGTGTAAACAATAACATCATGCTCGTTGCTGTAGCCATAGATATGTATAAGTAGATTCCCTTATCTTATCAACAGGAATCTATCTATGCGTATCTATGGTTGTACATGCATGAATGGTCATATGGCGTTTTTGGCTGTGTGGTGTAGACGGAGATCCGTCGTGCGGTAAATTATAAAATTACCGCCAACTCCTTCCTTGCGTTTTCTTTCACTTTGTAAGCGCATTGTCACACAAACAAAATCATTGCGAAAAAACGAGACGTGAGCTTTAATGTATTAAAAGAGGCTTCGACTGACTCGATAATTTTTTGTAATCGAGTTACTCAAGGAATTGTTTCAGCCCTAAAATTTACCCATATGACTGGTTTTGTGGTCCAATGTTCAAACATGCTGCACAGGCACTTCCCCCATCATGAGTGGATACGCCCCTTTCTGTTGATTGGTTACAAGTGTTTTGGCGCTCAGTCCAATCCACTTTCAACAGAATTTTTCAGAAATAACTTTGTGAGTTAGTTTAGTAACTTTGTGAGTCTGTGAATTTGAGTGTTTTTTTGTAAATTGAGTGTTTTAACTGTTTTGACCTGCAGTTCTCTTAATTCTATCTGTATCTGCTTCTAGGAGAGTCAAAATGAAACTGATTTCCCTGAGAACTTAGATGAGTTTGTTACTCTTGATGAGCTAGCGGAGGAGGAAGACGCTGAGAAACAAGACTCAAAGTCCAAAGCTAAAAACACATCAGGTACTACTTGAGCAATGACAGTGGCTTTAGCAATGATCAGGGTCTCATCTTTGTATTCAGTTCACAGTGCTTCTGATGTCTTTAAATAGCTAGAACAAACAGAACAGAGGATGACACCCAAAAATTTAAATTAATGTTTACTTTTCTTTTTAAGTAATACTTTATTTCTCCAAGGAAGCATTAAAAGACATTAAAGAATTTTGATCAAATACATGCAACCTTGTTGAGCATAAGAAACTTTCAAAAATATTGAACAATCCAAACTTTTGAATGGTATTGTAATCTTTAAATAGCTAATGATTAAGCATGATTTTTCTGTAGTCAGTCCATTTAACTGATGCCTTATCTCATCTTGTTATTTCAGGAAGCTCCAAGGATAAGGGAGTAAGTCACTTATTTTGTGAATGCGTATTATAATCATTTACACTTACATTAATTTACTGCTTGCATTAGATATTAATGTGTGTTTTTCTAATTGTAGGGATTGAGAGTTGTGAATGTCGTTGGGTTTAAGCGTGGCTACGGTTATCTGGATGAAGTCCTTTCTCTTGCCAAGCCATTTGGTAAAGTGGTGCGGCATTTGGTTTTGGACGTGAGACCTGAGGTAAAATGTCTTGTTCAGGCCACCTTACTCACAACAGCTTTACTCTAGTTATTCAGACATATTTCTGATTCTAGATGATTTAATAATATTTTATCCTGGAGCACAAAATATATTTGTAGCAATAGCCAGTAATACGCTGTTTGGGTCAAAATGTTCTATCTTTTAAAAATGATTTTTCTTCTTATGCCAATAAATCATTAGAAATTTAAGTAAAGATCATGTTCAAAGAAGATATTTAGTAAATTTCCTACTGTAAATATATTAGTAATATGCATTGCTAAGAGCTGCATTTGGACAACCTTAAATGTGTTTTTCTTAATATTTAGATTTTTTTTTTTTTTTGCACCCTCAGATTCCAGATTTTCAAATAGTTATATCTCTGCAAAAATATTGTCCTACCTTAACAAACCATACAACTTTCAGATGGTGGATAAATCATAGAGGGAATGTTTTAAATCATCCTGTCAATTTTAAACCCTTTTTTGTTCTGCTCTTTGTTAGGCCTTTCTGGAGCTTTCCAGTGAACAAGAGGCAAAAGCAATGGCTAATTTCTACAGTGGAAATGTCATACCATCCGTGTGTGGAAAACCTGTAAGGGTCTATCATTCACATTCCTATCCAACCATCCAGGTAAGACTTGGGCTTTTTGAAAGGGACAGTTCACCCTGATGTTGCTGTTAATTTGCAGACTTTTTTTCTTAAGTAGAACAGTAATTACGTTTTTCTAGAAACCAAAGCATATCAAGGAACACAGAAAAGGAGGTCTTATGCAGCAAAATGATCAGTTTGTGCTTGAAACTGAATTTTATTTACAACATTATTACCTGTAATCCAGAGCCTCAGGCAAATCAGTGTTTTGAACCAGTTGTAGTTGAAACTGTTCACCAAATAATGTTCAGTATCTTGCACAAACTGATCGTTTCACTTCATAAGACCGCAATATATCATCAGGAGCCACGGGTATTCATTTTGTGTTCCTTGATGTGCTTTATGTTCCCAAACATGTGCAGCTGCTGACTTGCATTTTATGAGTCACCAAAGACCACTGTTTCAGCTAAAAACTTCTTTACTGTTCTGCTGAAGGAAAAAAAGTCACCTACATCTCGGATGGCCTGATGATGAGTAAATTATCAGAATGTTTTTGGGTGAACTGCACCTTTAACACTTCTTGAATAGCGCCTGTAAATCTAAAAGGAGCAGAATCTAACACCAGTGTTTGTGTAATATCTACAGAACGGCAGAGTCATCTATGTTCATAATATCCCACCCTTCAAAGGCTCAGATGCATTACTTCTGAAAATTGCAGAACCATTTGGAAAGGTCAAGAGATATTTTCTGAACCGTTTACGCAATGAGGTAAGGTAAAAATTAGACTTTGTGGTGGAAACACAAGCTATATAAATATGGTGTTTATGATATTTATGGCATTTGTTTTTCCCAGTGCTTCATTGAGATGGAAAGATGGGAAGACGCTGAGAAAATGGCACAGGCCTATAAGGGAAATCGGCCTAAATTTGAAGGCAAACGACTGGTTGTCTACATGAGCAGGAAGTACAAGCAACTCAAACATGGGTCAGTTGGAAAATCAGATTCCCTTTTTTCTATTCAAAGAATCTTATAAATAAATCTAAATATCTAAATATAACCCTCTCACAGACACAGACCTCCAAGCCCAGAGCCTGAGGACAAAAGGCCACTCAAGAGGGAGCGATCTGGAGAGTCTGAGACTCAGAGCAACTCCACTGGCAAAAGTAAGGATAAGAAAGAGGAAGAACCTTCAGTCAAGAAGATGAAAGTGGACGAGCCTGCCACTGATAAAGCTGAGGAGGAGGAGAGCCAGGAAGAGAAGGAAGGCCAAAATGTTTCAGGAGAAATCGTTCCTGAAGTGAAGAGCGAGCCAGAGGAGGAACAAAACAAAGACACATCTGAGCACCAGAATATGGAGACTGAATCTGTGAGTGACCTCATTATTTTTGTTTATTGCATGAATAGTCCGTTTGCCTTTTTTTCAGATGAGGGTAGCATGCTTATTTATAGTTAACCAAATAAAAATTCTGAAACTCACTCTCAGGACATTAAAGTAAAATTTGGAGAATTGTAGCACTGCATCACTTGCTCACCAATGGATCCTCTGCAGTGAATGGGTGCCGGCAGAATTAAAGTCCTAACAGCTGATAAAAACATCACATTAATCCACACCACTCCAGTCCATCAGTTTATGTCTTGTGAAGAAAACAGCTGTGTGTTTGTAATAAGTCCATTATTACAACTTTTTTTTAACCTTCAAACCATTGCTTCTGGCTAATATACAAGTCCTCTATTTATGATTTTGCTTTTTCCAGTAAAAAGTCGCAAACAGGAGAGAAATTTTCAGATCAAGCAGTGTTTACAAGTAAAAACTGTCCAAAACTGTTCTAAACAAATATATTGGTGGATTTTGATGTGAGAGAACAACATGAGATGGACTTTTTCATTGGAGGAAGCGTTATTATGGGTTATGGAGGGGCAGGAATCTTTAGGCACTTCACGATCTGATCCGATTTCGATTCTTGGAGTCACAATCCGATTCCAAAACAATTTTTGATCTCATTTTTTTCCCTAATGAATTCTTCTGTTTTGCAAAATACGTTTTGTTATATTTTAACAAAATGTAAAATTGCTGTTTCTATGCTTTTTGTTTATTGTTGTAATCATCCTGGTTTCACAATTCAATTTAATTACAATTTTCATTATCAACTAAATATCACAATGCGTCACATTCTCAGTTTTCAGTACTACTGCACATGACTACATTTTCATATACATTTTATATCAAATTTATTTTGTGCAAAATATACTTTATTATATAAGCAGGCAACTTTTTAAAACAATTACTTACTTAAAATAATAATGTTCTTTAAGTATCTGAAAGTTCAGTTGTTATTGGTTTTTCTTTTTCCTTAGCATTATTGCCCTTTGATTATTACTGATGAGATCATAGACAGTGGCATAAAACATATAGACAGTGACATAAACATAACTGACTGTGTGAACATCAATTTTGTATAAAAGTATTCACAAATGCAAGTGCATTTAACCACAGCCACAATCAAGCTTTAGGACGAACAAACACAAAGCGCACATGAAAGTCTGTCAGTGTGTGAGTTTCGTGCATCTAATAGTACTGCATTCCAAATTACATAAATGAAAGTATATCTAAAGTAAAACATGCTGAGTGGAAGCATGCACTGTCAAGCAATGAACGCGTGTCTCACAGTGCACACATGCCGTATGCAGGGGGGGGGGGAAACAAACTAATAATTGATTCTGGAATATTCAGAATCGTTGAAGACAGAATTGCGATGCATCAGAAATAGTTTTTTCACCCCACCCCTATTATTATGGACTCACATTTGACTGTGATCTCAGTCTAGGCAGGATCCCCAGGCAATAGATGAAGCTTTTTTTTAAAAAAAAAAGCTCTCACACTGCCAACACTTGATTTATCCACTGCTTTTCTTTGCCCAGGAGCCTCAAGATGACGAAACGGTTGCTACTCCCCCTGATGTTGAATCAGAGGAGAGCACTAAGACTGAGGAAAAAGTCATTACAACAGCAACGCCTGAAACACAGCTTGAAACTGGAAATGCTACTCTTGAGCCGTATGATCCTAATGTACCAGTGGGTAAGATTGCTTTGTTTTTTGCTAAGAAATAACAAGTTTGACCTAACCAAATTATGGATTAAGTCTGCTAAATCCATGTCCAAATCACATAAAACAAATATGGCACTAAATCATTTTGGTTTGGTGCAAAATGCTTCAAAATCAAACTATGAATGTCTAATGAAACCTGCTGCACCCTAAGGAAAAATATTGGCATCTTTAGTCACACTTGTTCACTTGTTCAATATAGTCTTGATAAATTGCTTGTAAGGAGTCTCATTAATGAATCCTGTTTCAGGTGTGGAGTTTGTGAAGATGGGATACTACTGCAGAGTCTGCTTCCTGTTTTACTCTAATGAAGACACTGCTAAGAAGATCCATTGCAGCAGCCAAGCACACTACGATAAACTTAAGGTGACCATCCTTATCTTTCCATAACTTGGTTATTAGCTTTCAGTCAGGGCTTGAAATCAACTTTTTTATTTGGTAGCACTGGTGCTCCCAATTTTAAAAAGTTAGGAGCACCAAAAAAATTAGGAGCACCCAATGAATATTAAGGAGCACCGCAAGTGCCAATTGAGCAGAACAGCCAGCACTCGTCCCTGCATTTCTTTCTAGTAATGCACCGATCATGATTCTTCCTGGCCGATTCTAATTGCTGCTGTTTTACAAGCAAATGGACTGATTCTGAAAGTGTTTCGTTAAATATTTATTTTACGCCTTAAGCAAGGGACAAGAATGAATGAAAATATGAGTACATGAACAAGATGTTTGTTTTCTATTATAGGTACAGCCATTTCAATTAGAGGCAACCACTGCATTTTTAAATTTTATATTTACAGTATAAATAAAAAATTAATGACACCATTCTTTCTTAGTCGTGTTAAGTGCAAACAATAATTGCAGTCATAATCAAAGTATGTATAAAGCATAAGATGTCAGAACATGATTGAGTTCTAGTTTGTTTATTATAGCTTGTGCTATTTTTGACAGCAAAATTTGATTTAGTCTTGATTATAATGCCATTTAGTTTTAGTCATATTTTAGTCATCTGAATTGTTTTAGTTTTAGTCTAGGTTTATTCGACTAAATATTATTATTTTTTTAATTCTAATGAGGATAGTTACAGTGTAATGCATTTATTAAAAGCATTTCTCTAAAATAACCAATCATTGTAGGTTTGATATTAAGATTTGTCATGATGGACAGATTTAACTGCTGTGACACACGGCATGCCTTTTAAATTAAAATGAAATGAAACCACTTCTCATAAAGAAAAAAGAACATGGTCTTAATGAAATATCAATGGTTATATAGGCTAATTAAGCATGCTTTAGAACAACTTGATTAGCTCATTCTTTCAAGCAGACATATTTATTTGTATACATAAATTTAGATTACTCTTTATTAGGGCTACTAAAGTGATTGAGTTAAGAGCAGTGAGTGATCTTCTGTCTTTCTTTTGTTGTTTAATTAACATCAGTGCCACAGACCATAGCAACTAAATTAGGCTGCTGCCCCTTTAAAATCGAAGGCACGGATGCAATGTACTGTTACACGTCAGTTATTCTCCCAAATGTTTACATTCGCATAAGATGCAACCGAGTGCGTTTTCGTGAATACTCGTCAAAATGGACAATTCAGCATCATTTGGTGTGTTTCATCGTTCATGAGATGAGAGTGCTTGTTTTTTCATAGATGAAAATGTCAATAGATTTTCGGCATTCAAAACAAGTTTTTGTTTCAATGTCTCATTTTTGTGAAAATTTTTTGGCGAAAATTGACATAACACTGCTTGAGGATTTACTTACTTTTTTTAATTAGTAAATATCAGCATTAATACATTGATTTTTTTTTTTGTTCTTGTTCAATATGTTTGTGAAACAACTGTTCTTTTTCTTAACAGAAATATTTGGAAAAGGAGAAGGCCAAAGTACAGAGTAACGGGGCGAAGAAATAAACAGTTCATGCTGGACCATCTCTTCTTATGTCCCTGAGATTCTGTGATTGTTTTCTTGTGTTAATTTTGTTTTATTTTCTAAAAAAATGATTAGATTGAGGTTTTGCTCTTTTTAAAGTACTAATGAAAGCTGATGCATTCATAAATCAAATTCCTGGCTGTTCTGTTATAGCGATTTAGATGTGAAGTATAACACATTTTACACCTTAATTGCTACTGCTACAACTGTATTGGTGTTTTTCCTTTGTTTTATTAAACTTTCAGCATTCCTCAGATTTTGCCTGACTACGTTTAATACTGGTTTTGTTTTATTAATTTTGTATTGTGAATGTGAACCCATCTATGGCCCTATTGGCACAGTTTTGTGAAATTGTCCCTTTTAGATATGTAGATCTTGTCTTGTATTGGCAGAAACTGTGTTAAACCCAAACTTTTACACCCTTGGAACCCACTATTTCTTATTTTTTATTTATATATACAATTCTATAGATCAATGGGTATGTTTCTGTTTTGGGATAGAATTAAATCTGTTTTAGGGTTTTTTCTCTTATTCACAATAGAGGGTTTTTCTAACGCCTCTTTATCGGCCATATTGGCGGCACTGAATGTAAACGGTGCCACTGAACCAAACAAAACTGGTATATTTTGATTATTGCTGCAGAAAATGTTCAATTATTGTCATGTTTTGGCCTTTACTAAGAGGTCGGACTGGGAAAAACATTTGGAGTACTATAGACTGCCAAAAGTTATAAATGCCACACGTTTTTTCCAAGGCTTAGACAGCATAAATTAGCAGAACAACATTGAGTAGTACAGTAGCCATGCAATCCATGCTGCTGTCTACATCCGAGTATCTCCAATATGGCCGCGCATCTGGGTAACTGACCAAATTGACAAATGCAACAAACTCAAGTAACTGCTACTTAAGGCTTTTGATGCATTTCCAAAATATTATTAAATTAATTAATAAAATTAATAATAAGATTTTTATATGGCATAAGAGACATTTTACTTTAAGAATACATTACATTGTTGTAGCTATTACATTAGGCATAAGTTATATCAGAACAATTTTAATCTTTTCCTGAATTCAAAGGAGGGGCATTTTACTTAAGATTTTTATTTTTTATTTTTTTTGCCTTTTTTTTCTCTTTATTAATTAAATGCCACAAGAACAACAGGTATTACATATTCATGTCAAATTAACATTAGCTGCCAGAGAAAATTTAAAGAAAAAAATATATAAATTTCAATGATTTCAGAGCATTATTTCCAGTGTTTTTGTTTGTTCCAAGAAATTTACATCCAATTTAAGTCATTAATAAAAGTGAAAACATTTGGTTTACATTGAGCCCACTTTTCCCAATGTACATGGAATTTTCCAATAAAATAAGTGTTCTTTACAATTAAAATTTTCATTTTCTGTATGAAAAAGCAAATCAAATATAGACATTTCTATCATACATTCCATTTTTCGGTTAATATAGAATTCCACATCTTTCCAAAATAATCTTGAGTAACAATGAAAAACTATCTTTCTTGACCACAAAATTCACAGGTATATTCGATATTAAGCTTAAATCTTGCCAAAACATGCTTAGCAGGTAAATATATTTTGTAAGACACTTCCTTAATTTTGTTACTGATACAAAAGTTATTTGGCCATTTCCATTCTTTAACCCAAGAGATACCAAATAAAGAAGACCAAACAATCTTGCTAAAGGTAAAAGACAGAACGAAGAGCACTCCTTATAATCTTATTACTACGCCGTTGTTTTAAAACATAAACATTTTCAATCAAAATGTTTCCACAAGGACCAACCAAGCTGATTTCCTCTTAAAGGGTAGATGAATGAACCCTGACGCATGCGCGTTTTACAACAGACATGTTTAAGATACAACCGGGAGCGCTGTTTACAACCGCTTCAGAAATCCACTTGTCTCCATTTAGCAATGGTGCGCATGTGTGCTTTTCCTGGATGTTTCAACAGACAGAAAGCGGTGAGGTTACGTCCGCGGCCGTTATCGCCAGAGGAGAGGCTGACTTTTCACCGATTCCCGTTAAATGATCCCGAGCGTCTGAAGCTGTGGCTGCTCGCGGTTCAGCGGGATGCCTGTTCACCCGTTCAGTCTCTTGAAGTTTTGAGGCTGTGCAGTCAACATTTCTCAAAAGACGATTTTAAATCAGACGAGGGAAATGCACGACGATATTTGAAGTCAACAGCCGTTCCTGTGTTGGTTTTAAAAACGGAGGTATGTGAGGAAATGCAAACTTAGAGAGATGTAAATTCTGATGACTTTTTCAATAACACAGGAAGGAGACCCAAATAACCGTAGGTATTACTATAGAACTATATCAGTGTCTTTAGATGTGACCCTGCACCACAAAACCAGTTTTAATAGCAATAGCCAAAAATATATTGTATGGGTTAAAAATATTTTTCTTTTATGGCAAAAATCATTAGGATATTAAGTAAAGATCATATTCCATTCAAATATTTCCTACTGTAAATTATGGGTGTGCGATATCAAAAAATAGCCTAATATCTTAATATTTTCTGGGATTTTATTGATAACGATAATTAGACGATATTTTGCTGTGTTATTGTGCTTAAAGGAGTGGTTCACTTTCCGAACAAAAATTTACAGATGTCTTTCTTTCTTCAGTAGTAAAGAAATGGTGTTTTTTGAGGAAAACATTTCAGGATTTCTCTCCATATAATGGACTTCTATGGTGCCCCCGAGTTTAAACTTCCAAAATGCAACTTCAAAGGACTCTAATTGACCCCAGCCGAGGGAAAAAGGGTCTTATCTAGCGAAACAATGGGTTATTTTCTAAAAACATTTACAACTTGTATACTTTTTTAATCTCAAACGCTTGTCTTGCCGAGCTAGACAAGATAATTTTGCATTTAAGGTTAAAAAGTATATCAATTGTAATTGTTTTTAGAAAATAACCCATTGTTTTGCTAGATAAGACTGGGATTGTTTAGAGCCCTTTGAAGCTGCATTTAGGAAGTTCAAACTCAGGGGCACCATAGAAGTCCATTATATGGAGAGAAATCCTGAAATGTTTTCCTCAAGAAACATTATTTTGTTTACGACTGAAGAAAGAAAGACATGAACATCTTGGGGTGATTATCGGTAAATTTTTGTTTTGAAAGTGAACTACTCATTTAAGGACTACCATGCTGACTCCTTTTTACCTTTTATGGACATTTTTTCTAAAAGTGTACATCATCTTTTGAGTCAAATTCTTACATTTAATCAGTCAGTTATAATAATAATAATAATAATAATAATAATAATAATAATAATAATACATTCAGGCGTTTAAAGTAAATCAGTATCAACAAAATTCATCTTTACAGAAGTTGGATGTATTTACACTATACATGTTAATGCAGCTTGGAATTATTTTAAAAGTGAAAAGATACTTTAAATGTTTGATGTAAATCATTGCGATTGGACTGAATCATTTAAACGGTTGGTTTATTCAGGAACAAAACACCATCATGTTGCTCAAAGATGCAAAACAGTACTGTGGCTGTGTTTGGAATGATTTTTGTTGGTGAAATTGAGCAAAAACAGGAAATATGATGTCTAAAATGTAAGTATTTTAATATTAAGTAATTGTTTATTTAATTATATAAAATCAATATCACATTTGTAGTCATGCTGATTTTTGAAGGAAAAACGGCACTCTTCATGTAATATTAATTAACTATATGAAATCATATACATTTTCTGCCCCCATATCTTGAATTTTGTGATCATTCCAAATGCATTTTAATAGACTGAATCATGCAGTGAAAGAACCTATTTTTTTATTAGTAATATGCATTGCTAAGAACTTCATTTGTACCACTTTAAAGACATTTTTCAATATTTAGATTTTTTTGCACCCTCAGATTGCAAATTTTCAAATAATTGTATCTCTGCCAAATATTGTAATATCCTAACAAACCATACATCAATAGAGAGCTTTATTCAGCTTATTACTTTGTTTTGTGGTCTAGGGGCACATATTACTTTAAACTGTAATATTTTACAATAATCCAGTCAATTAAAAATTTCAATTTTATTGACCAACATGACTAGTTTTGTAGATCAGGGTCACATATTTATCTTGTGTATGCATTCCATGACTGTGCACACTAAATCTAATATACAGCGACAAAAGACATGATGGGTTGTTTTAGGAGACTCTGAGTGATCCATCTCAGCCCAGACTGGATCCCCATGCAGCAGACAAAGATTGATCCACTGCTTTCCTTTGCAGTCCTTTGACCAGGAGGAGGAAGATGAAGAGACTGTTGCTTCTCCCTCAGTTGTGCCAAAGACGAATGTGAAGACTGGGGAAAAAGACACTACACCAGCACCACCTCAAATAAAGCTCAAACCTAGCCATTCTACTCGTGGTAATGTCCCAGTTGGTAAGATGGCTTTGATTTTGCAAATAAATTGCTTCACAAAGCCAGACATTTGACTTAAAGTTTGCATTACAGAAAGTGAGCAAACACTGCTGGGTCATTCCGTGTCAACTCGAACAGAGTTTTTCTGAAGAAATATAGTAATGAAAGCCAAAATATTAAATGTCTTGGATGTATATTTACTGAGTCATCCACTATTTTGTAGAGGGAGGTCAAAATGGCAATTCTCACCTGAGATTCAGAGCCAAATTGTAAGGGGCTAAAAATGACTTCAGAAAGATGGCAGCATCATATTTTTTCAGAGATTGATAAGCCTGTTAGTAAAATCAGTTGACTTTAGCAATCTTTGTTGCATTATGTGCCAATAGTGACCTTTCCGAAATGGGGAAACAGCACTTTTCAAGTTTCAATTCCAAAGTTTGCACGTCTGTAACTCAAGAAGTATTAAAGAAATCTTAATGCCCTTTTAGATATTTGGTCTTAACAAACTATCCTCTTGGCATCTTAATTTTTTAGGCCCTGCGCGGTTCAGTTCCAGAGATACTGGAATATCAATATGGCTTCAGGAGTAAATTGTTCAATTGTACAAATTTTCACTGTTCAAAAACCAAATGTTGGTCACTTTCTCTTTTAAAGAGAAATGTCTGAAGAGCAAATAATATTTAAACTAGAAATTGATCTTTCTGTCAAAACAACTGACAAAACAATTGAACATATCTCTGAGTGCCATAAATATTATTTTTCCAAAGTTTGCATGCCTATAACTCAAGAAGTATCAAAGATATCACCATATGCCTTTTGATTCTAGTTCTTAATTAACTTTATTTTTGGAATCTTCATTTTCCAGGCCTTACATCATTTAGTCTTAGAGATATGGGGGGCTAAATGCTGCTCCATTTTCAGTATGTTGACTCTTACCATTTTCAGTGGTTGAAAAGTAAATGTTGGTCACTTTGTTTACAGCCAATACGTATTTTATTTAAAGAACAATGTCTGAAGAATAAATAATGTTGAAATTAGAAATGTATCTTGTTTTTAAGTGTCATAAATATAGCACATAATGCAACAAAGATTGCTAAAGTCAACAGATTTTACTAACGAAGCTACCAATCTCTGTGAAAAAAAATAAAATAAAACTATGATGCTTCCATCTTCCTGAAATAATTTTACCCCCCTGAAAATTGCCATTTTGACCCGCCTCTACAAAATAGTGGATTACTCAGGAAATATACATCTGTGACATTTAATATTTTGGCTTTCATCAATATTCATGTCTATATTTCTTCAGAATCAAAATGAATCTTTCTGCTAACTTTCTGAAAAAATATCATATTTACATGGTGTCTGCAATTTGTTGTTGTAGTGAGGATTCACTAAAATGCAGAACCAAAGTAGTTTTGACCTGACTCATTGTGTTGTTGTTGTTGTTGTTGTTGTTGTTATACAATATGTTTTTGAAACAAATGTTCTGTTTTCTTGTCTTGACTGAAATATTTGGAAGAAGAGGAAGTGCAACGGGCCGAAGAAGTGAACCACTAAGGCTGGAAAAACAGCAAGTCCTAGCTGTTCTGTCATAGCAATTTCTATGTGAAATTTAACAAATTTTATGCCTTAATTCCTACTACTGTATTTGTGTTTTCTATTTTTTTTTATTAAACTTTCTGTGTTCCTTAGATTCTATTTTTTATTTTATTTATTTATTTTTGTTTGCATTTTGTAAAGCAAGATACAATTTGTGACCTCAGCATTTCATTGGTATAATGTAATTATTCAGTCATGCCCAGAGCACCTTACAGTAATAGTAGTTTTTAAAAATAAAACATTTAAATGATCAATTCTGGACTTTGTTCTTGTCTCTGTCTCTGGTCTATATTAAAAACTCAAATTTACCGGGATTTTTCGATTTTGACAAAGGAAAAAGACAATTGCCTTTATATAATTGAACATTTTAACCATAGTTTAGTACCATGTACCATCACTGATAATCGTGAGTATTAACCACTGATCTATATAATGTTCTCTATTATAGATCAGTGGTATTAACTAACATTGTATACATGTAATACACAATGTAATAAATGTTATCAGAGCTTTATTTTTAAGTTCTATTCTGAACAATTAATGCTGTAGTGTATATGTTATTATTTTATTTCTGAATAAAACGTAATAAGTCATCAAAAAAATAAATAAATAAATAGGCATTCACTGCGATTTATTCAAAATAAAACTAACGACACATTTTGGTGACTTTTATTTTGAAGGATCGCATTTCCGGTTTAGACACCGAGAAGAAGAACTGCTTTCACCGTAACAGCTTCTTTGCAGAGCTTTAGCGAACAGTTACGCTTTATTTCAGCCTGTGTAGGTGAGTTATTATCAATTAATAATGCAAACTGGTTAGTTTCTTCGTAATATCTGTAATTTGATGATGCGTCGTATGATGTTATTGCGGGAATATGGCGGTTAGCCTTCAGGGCCAAAGACAACGGAAAATGGCGCAGTAACAAACACAAGAGATCGACCTTTCAGGAAAAAATATTCACTTTTAAGTTGGAAAACAAACTCTACCTCAATTGAGATAACGTTAGTTTACATGATTTTTTTTAATTCAATTTTTTCATGTTTAATAATGTACAGGTATTATAATTGCATGTTGAAATATGAAAGCGAAAGTGATTAAAAACGTAAAGATAAAGGTGTCCAGTTAAAGTTAATGGACATTTGTTATCTCTCAGTTACTTTAATACTAGTTGTCATATTACTGGTCTGACACAGCTGAAGTTTTATAAAGAAAACCCAGAGACATCCACAAAGTGTGAATGATTTGATTTTTCATCTCAAGGTAAGACTGATACAGGTGACACACCTCCCCGGATCCACCTGCAGATCTTCCACCTGGAGCTGATGTCTTCAGTAATGTAATATGAATCCGAGGAGGACAAATTCTCCTTACTTAATGTCTTTTTAACAGGTGAACAGCCCCTGCGACAGCTGCTTTTTTGAGTTTCTACACTTATTTGACCACTTTGAACTTTGGGACATGTCTTACAATCATCCATACCGAAACCAACCCGATGGTTATGGCACGAGCAACGACAAGTACAAAGACTCTCAACGACTTTATCAGCGGGAGTCTACCGCTTACAGTTCACGAGCAGAGCAGACGTCTCCGTCCTCATCAGAACCCGTCCTCTCGTCTGTCAAGGCTTTGTCTTTTTTGCATAGCTGTGGACTAGATGCTGAGGACCTTCAAACGCTAGCCGCACTTCCTGAGCATCTCATTGCCACCGATACACTTCCTGACCTTCTTGCGCAGATCAAAAAGAAGAAAGCGGCCAGCAATTCCTCATCTAGGTCCAGCGCGCTCCAAGCCGCATCATCGTCTCGCTCCTGGGACGACAGGAGCCACACTCAGCTGGTTGAGTATCCGCTGGATTTGCCTGCCCGTCAGTCATATTCCCTTCCTCGAGAGCAGCTTTCAACCTGGGACGACCGCTGGGAAAATGCCCAACAAACCAACCCTTCATCATACACCTACAACAGCACGGAGTCAAATTACGTGGTCGAGTACAACCATCTAAAGGACAAAGAGCCTTATTTTGATAAATCGTCTTATGCTGCAGAACCATCCAGACAGAAAGCATCCGCTGTCCCGCAGTCCTACACGAGCTACAGCAGAGACGTTAGTCAATCCTCGCATTTGTCCAGCAGAGACAACAGTCATTCCTCACATCTGTCCAGTAGAGATGCTCCAGGTCAATCCTCCCATCGCTCAAGCCGAGACGTCGGTCAGTCCTCTTATATGGCCAATAGAGACACCAGTCAGACCTCGCATCGCCCTAACAGAGACGTCAGTCTGTCCACACATCTCTCCAGTAGAGACATTGGCCAGTCTTCACATCTGTCCTCCAGAGATGTTGGCCTGTCAAACAGAGGTGTCGGTCTACCATCGCTCCTGTCCAGCAGAGACGCCGGTCCGTCCTCGCTCCTGTCCGGCAAAAGCGTAGCTCCATCCTCAATCTCATCTGGCAGAAGCGTCGCTCTAACCTCGCTCCAGTCCAGCAGAAGTGTCGGCCCACCTTCTCTCCTGTCCGGCAGAAGCGTCGCTCCACCCTCGCTCCTGTCCATCAGAGACCTTGCTCCAACCTCACACCTGTCCAGCAGAGACGTTGGTAAATCTTCACAGCACCGGAGGATGGACTCGGGTCCTAAAGTACCTACCAGGAAGGAAGCGTCAGATTTCCACGGGAAAATGCCACCTGTATTTCCCTACGCATGCGTGCTCTGCGATATCACTGTCCTCTCTAATAAGGTAAGTAGCGTAAAGTTATTCTTGCTCTCACAGATGCTGCATTACCAGCTATTTACCTGACAGTTTCAGGCAAAATACATATAAGCGTGCTCTGGCATATGAGGTAAGTCCTAGTAGCATGTTTATTGTCCATATAGGCAGTACTGCATTAAAGATATAATTCACAATAGAATGGAAATTCTGTGATGTTGAACCGAACTGGATAAAGACAGAAAGTCACAAAATAGCAGTCCATTCAACTTTGCAAGCTAAATTTTCTCAACCTGAAGAGATTATCCCACTGCCATAGTCCTCAAATCTCATTCCTGCTTCCACATATGTGAATATGCTGCATCATGTTTGGTCACGAGACTTGCAGGAGCCAATAAAGTCGGCGACATCATTCTTGGGTGTGATGCAGCTGGTATGAATATGCACCAGTGGGAATGAGATTTAAGGGCTATAATAGATGGAAAGAAATTGATGTTTGATTTGATTTATTTATTTTTTTGCTAAGAGTGTGAACTCCCAAAATTCAAGATCTTTAAAAAAAACACATTTTGATGACAAGGATAGAGTACTTCTGTAAATAGTTTTTATGGCAAGTCAATGGAAGTCCGTCTTTTAATCATATGGATTATAAATGTACTGTGATTGTCATATTATACATTGTAATGACTCATGAATGAATATTTAAAGATATTGCTTGTGTTTTAGGACTGGTCTGCGCATATAAAAGGAGCCCAACATGCTAATAGTCAACTTAGTCTTGTGGAAAAGTAAGTATCTTCAACTTCGTTCTTTAATTTTGTTGTAAAACTCCTGTGTAGTCATGTTGTTGGGAAAAAAAAATTGTTTTTTTTTTAAAATATTTTAAATATATTTATATATAATATAAATATATACTTGTAGGTATTTTCAAAATATATACTGTATGTGTGTCTTAATATTTACATAATAAATATATGTGGTACACACACATATATGTGACCCTGGGCCACAAAAGCAGATTTAAGTAGCACGGCTATATTTGTAGCAATAGCCAACAGGACATTTGTATGTGTCAAAATGATTCTTTTATGCCAAAAATCATTAGGATATTGAGTAAAGATCATGTTCCATGAAGACATTTAGTAAATTTCCTACCATAAATATATAAAAACTTAATATTTGATTATTAATATGCATTGCTAAGAACTTAACTTGAACAACTTAAAGGCAATTTTTCTCTATATTTAGATATTGTCCTATCATAACAAACCATACATCAATGTAAAGTTTATTTATTCTCAATGTCATAAAATTGCCCTTTGTGACTGGTTTTGTGGTTCAGGGTCACATTTATGAACAATTTTTTTTATTTTGGATGCGATTAATCACTGCTCAGCAATAAAAAAGAATTATTTCAAACATGAAAGAATGAGGACATTAACATTTAACATGAGTCATAAGTTAATGTACAAACAAAGGATGTGCACTTTGTACACCATGTTACATTAAAGGAGTAGTTCACTTCCAGAACAAAAATGTACAGATAATATACTCACCTCCTTGTCATCCAAGATATTCATGTCTTTCTTTCTTCAGTCTTAAAGAAATGTGTTTTGAGGAAAACATTTTAAGCTTTCTCTCCAAATAATAAATATCTATAGTGCCCCCGAGTTTGAACTTCCAAAATGCAGTTTAAATGCAGTTTCAAAGGGCTCTAAACGATCACAGCTGAGGAAGAAGGGTCTTATCTAGCAAAATGATCATTATTTTCTAAAAAAAAATATATACCCTTTAACCGCAAACGCTAAAAAAGACAAGGGTGGGAGTACATTATCTGTAAATTTTTGTGAGCTACACCTTATGGAGTTAGGGGTAAATTTCCACTCGTATACTGATGAAATGCAAACCTTGAATGTATGGAAGCCTTTAGATGTTTTACACAAATATCCTTGTTCATTAGATATCCAGCGTGGGATCAGTCAATCCAGTCTGCTCGAAGGTAGAGTCATTCCTTCAATAAATAAGTCATAAAACAGTATATTTCCATAAATGTGTTGGTTTACATGTTACATATACACTTTAACAGAAATGTGCCGCAATCTGTTCGACCCGCATCCAGAACAGCACAGAAAGGAGGTAAAGTCTTTATCTTACTCTTAATAGTGATCCAAGCACCTAGATATTTTAGATATTATCCACCTGTTTCATCTTGTAAGAGTGAGTGCGGCATCTTGTAAATTTTAATGGTCTGGCTTCTGGTTTCATCTGCTTCCAGCGATTTTAAGCTGTACAAAATAGTTTTTGATATTGCAAATTGGTGTGTCTCACCATATTATTTGAATGCATTATCTTACTTATGAGCACACTTGTTTGTAGAGCAAACTGCACGTTGTTATTCTTTTCATTATTTCCCTATAGCAGCTACTGAACTGAAGTCTCACCCATAGGCTTACTTCTGTATTAAAGAAAAAGGTGGATAGATGTTGTGCTTTTTTCAGGTGGAACCTCAAGCAGTAGAAATGGGTCTTCAGGCAACAAAAGTGGAGTGCAGAGGAGTAAAAGTCAATCTTCAAGCAGCCAAAACCGCAAAAAAACTGAAGCAACGAAGGTGTGGTTTTTTTTTTTTTTTTGATGTTCTGTTTCACTTACTGCCATTTTAATGTTGGTTATTTTACTATATTTGATTTCAGGGCAAAGTGGTGTGTGTCAAGTTTGAAGTGGATGATGTGAATGAAGCTTACCTGAGGAAATTGCTTGGCCAGTTTGGGGCTATTGTCAAAATCATTATGTTACCTAGAATGGTATGACATTTTATTTTTTATACATAGAGCTCCTCTAGCAAATATATGAATCAGATTTTTTTTAATTGGGGTGTAATACCTTTTTCTTGTCATTTTTTTTAGGCTTTTGTGAATATGGGAACAGCAGGTCAGGCAGAGGATATAGTAAAATATTTCTACCAAAACCCTTTGAGGATCAGAGGACAACTGGTCATATTTACTCTGTCTGCAGCATTCAATTTCCTACAGGTGAGTAATGATCAGTACAATCTTTATGTAAAATGTGACCCTGGACCACAAAATTAGTCATAAGGGTCAATCTCTAGACATTTATACATCATCTGTAAGTTGGGTAAATAAGTTTTATTAAAGGTTTGTTAGGATGGGACAATATTTGGTCGAGATACTATTTGAAAACATGGAATCTGAGGGTGCAAAAAAATAAAAATTGTTGTCCAAATTAAGTTCTTAGCCATGCATATTACTTCTAAAATAAGCTTTGATATATTTGATATATTGATATAAGTTTTGATATATTTACAGTAAGAAATCTAATGCAACATTATCTTAATATCCTAATCATTTTTGGCGTAAAAGAAAAATCAAAGTGACTTGCATCTATTGCCACCAATGGTGATTGCATGATTTCCTTCGTGTTTCAGACTTCTCGGGTAGTGAGCTTTTCACCCTTACCTTCTGGAGATGGCATACGCTCTGAGTTGACGGCCATTGCTAAGCGTTTCGGAGCAGTGAAAAATTCACTGTTTCTCCCAAGCCGGGTAGCTAAGTTTATTATTGAGGAAATATTTCTATTTATTAACTTATTCTTACTGCATTTTTTTCTACAGTCACCTATGTTGTAATAAAGACTGTGTTTTTTACAGGGTTATGTGGAGATGAGCAGTGCAGAAGAAGCTGACAAATTGGTGGAGCACTATTCAACCAATTCACTTAAAATAAAAGGGAAAACCATTAGCGTTTGCTCCTCAACTGAGTACCAGACACTTGGGTAAACCTCTTTTGCTGATCTTATGTTGACTTTTAAAGCACTATTTCTTTTTGCATTTCTTTTCATGATTTTATTCTATTTTGCTGGGTAACACTAGAGTTTTTACACTTTTGATCTTAATTTGGTGTGTTTTTCCACTTCTTCATGGTCTAGAACGACTGAGGTTGACAAAGAAAAATCGCCAGTACCTAGCAGCAGCAGCAGCAGGAGGAGGAGGAGGAGTTGCAGTCCAAGAAGGAGATCCCACAGAGACTCTCCCAGCCCGAAACGAAGAGCTTCTGTAGAGGGGTCCAGGTCTCGCAGGAGTCAGGACTCTAAGAAACGAGATGAAAGTCGACACTCACGGGAGAAAACCAAAGAGAGCTCTAGGCGGGACAGCTCATCCAAATCCCGTTCCAAAAAAAGCTCTCCTTCGAAAGACCAGAAAACAAAAACAACAGCGGAAGAGAGTGCGCGAGAGACGGCTGAAGATGACAACGATCAGTCTGACAACATGGCTGATGATAGTGATCTTGAAGGAGTGGCAGTTATAGCAGATGATGGCGAAGCACTGAATTCAGAAGACGAGTTCACGGTAGATGAAGATATGGATGATGATCCTGAGGAACAGGATGCATCTGAAGATGTCCAAGATGTGAAAGAGTCAGATGATCAGACTAAACCTTCAGACATGGACACATCGAGCATACAGCCAGAGATGTCAGAGTGTGCAGCAACTGCTACAGCTTCAGATAAAGCAACCGATTGTAAGGAGGCCAAAGAGCATCAGCAAGGAGAGAAAAAAGAGCCTCAAGATAAGTCAAAAGAGCTTAAAGAAGAGCCAAAAGAGCTTAAAGAAGAGCTGAAGGAGCTTCAACCTGGAAAGCAAAAAGAAATTAAAGAAGAGCAAAAAGAGCTTCAACAAGGGGAGCAAAAAGAGCCTGAGAAAAAGCAAAATGTACTTCAAGAAGACCAAAAAGAGTTTAAGCAACAAGAGCAAAAAGAGCTTCAACAAGAGGAGCAAAAAGATGATACAGTGGCGATGGAGGAGGTAAACACAAATGTGTCTTAAGTAGCACAGGTGTATTTGTAGCAATAGCCAAGAATACATCGTATAGGTAAAATCTAGAAATAACACCACAAAACAGATCTCAAATATAATGTGTTTTTAGTGGAATATGTCCTTATGTGTGACCCTGGACCACAAAACCAGTCATAAGTAGCTATTTTTCTTTTATGCCAAAAAGTAAAGATCGTGTTCCATGAAGATATTTTGTACATTTGTACCATAAATAAACACAAATGTGTCTTAAGTAGCACAGGTATATTTGTAGCAATAGCCAAGAATACATTGTATGGGTCAAAATGATCGATTTTTCAATTATCAAATAGGGTTGTGCCGATAGACGATAATATCGTGTATCAACGATAGTCAGAGATATCGCCTGTTGCTGATGCCTTTGACGATAGTAAGACGATTATTATTATTATCCGTAAAAAAGGCACCTAACTATAGCGATGCAGCGCAGAGAGTCGGTTCTAGGCTGCCTCAGAAACTTGCCGCGGTATAAACACAAGCATAGATGTGTGCAGTGAAAATGGGTAAGAGATTTATTCATCATACAGTGTACATAGATTAAGTGTAGACAGTCATTAGGATAACAGAGGTAGTGAAATGTGGTTTAGGCTGAATTAAATGCGATATATCAGAATCCGTCTGTATATAGTAAAGATAAACATTCACCTCAGTAACATCTGTATGCGTTAACTAGAAGTACGATGCGATAAAATGGCGCTAAACATACGCACGTGAATTAAACGCACATCACTTCTCCACATTCTATATAACCTGAACTACAACATGAACTGATGACAAAGATCAGACATACAGTGGTAACATTATCGCAATATGACGGGTAAAGAAAGATACATTCATTTACATTCACGCACGCACCTTTACCGCTCCCTGAAGATAGCAGAGAATGAAACCGAAAGTAAACTTGAACCTCTCCGACAGAACTACAGTCAGCGCTCTGTTACACGCACAACTTAGTCACATGCACTACCCTTACAAAACGAATAAGGAATTTATTACATATTGACACATTTACATCTCATTAAATAAATTAGCACAATAGTATCGTGTATCGCGATCTCACAGGCTGACGATAGGACGATATGAAAATTGAGCATATCGTCCAACACTAATATCAAAAGCCATGTTCCATGAAGATATTTAGTAAATTTCCTACCGTAAATGTATCAAAACTTAATTTTTGACAAGTAATACGTATTGCTAAGAACTTCATTTGGACAACTTTAAAGGTGATTTTCTCCTTACTTTGTTTTTTGCACCCTCAGATTCCACATTTTGAAATAGTTGTAATTGTTGTAATATTTGCATACATCAAGGAAAAGCTTATTTATGATCTCAGTTTCAAAAAATTAATTACATTTTGAAATTGGAGACTCAGCATCTAGAAAAGGACATTTATCGGAGTCATAGCCTAGCAGCTTTGGTGCTCATTCGGGCTACACATGTTCAAGTCCTGCTTGCGTCATTTCCTGATCCTTTTTTTATTTAAATGTACGCTGTTTATTTCACTCTGTGGTGATACAAAGTTATATAATGTTGCATTCCTTGTTTAAAGAAACATCTCTGTCTGTTTTGTTTGTGTAGGAGGCAGCAGATTCCTCAGTGAATCTAGACAAGGAGGAAGGTATTTTACACAGTTATTTAATAATTCAACCGTAAAAGCAATAAAGTTCTGCTGTATGTTTTCCTACAACAGTTTTACTGTAGTTACTGCATTTCAAAAATAATTGAGGAACTATCTCTATTGTTTTAGGTGATCAAATGGAGATCTCGACTTCAATCGCTGAGGTTGGTCTGATTTTCCTTTTAAAGGGTTTTTGATTGTGTGTAAATGGAGCACAAATGACGATGTCTTCTATTTATTTTCTATTCATTTGTTTAGGATAAGTTTGGCAAAGTTCTTGAGGTGGCAGGTTTTCCAGTGGCTAAAAAATACAGTGAAGCAGATTTGATGAAAATCGGAACAAAATACGGAGAGGTGACAGGCTGCTGTTTGGTTCGCAGCAATCGAAAGGTAAAATAATCAAATGAAAATATAACCTAAACATTGAATAGAAGGAAAAAGTTGAGCAAAATGTCATACTGTTCATTTGTCTCTAACAATACACTACCAGCCAAAGATTTTTGAACAGTAAGGTTTTTATTGTTTTTAGTCTCTGCTCACCAAGCCTGCATTTATTTGATCCAAAGTACAGCAAAAACTTTTGAAATATTTTTACCATTTAAAATAACTGTTTTCTATTTGAATATATATTAAAATGTAATTTATTCCTGTGATTTCAAAGCTAAATTTTTAGCATCATTCCTCCAGTCACATGATCCTTCAGAAATCGTTGGCTGAGTAGAATTTTTTCAGGTTTCTTTGATACATAGAAAGTTCAGAAGAACAGCATTTATCTGAAATAAAAAAAAACAATCCTGAAAAAGTTTACTTAACTGTTTTAAATATTTATAATAACAATAAAAATAATAAATGTTTCTTGAACAGCAAATCGGCATATTAGAATGTTTTCTGATGTAATAAAGCTGAAAATGTAGCTTTGATCACAGAAATAAATTACATTTTAAAATATATTTAAATTGGAAAACAGTTATTTTAAATTGTAAAAATGTTTATAATAATACTGCTTTTGCTGTATTTTGGATCAAATAAATGCAGGCTTGCTGAGCAGAAGAGACTTCTTTAAAAAATATAAAAATGCCTACTGTTCAAAAACTTTGGACTGGTAGTGTATGTGTAGAATTGTGTTAATTATGTTTTCATTCCAGGTGGAGAAGGCATTAATTGAGATGGTGAATGCTGCCGATGCTGCAAAACTTGAAGCCGAGTGTAAAAGACAACACATTAAACTAGGTGGCAGAAACCTGAGGATAACTGTGTCAAAGATGTACAGCCAACTGAACGAGGGGTAACTTATATTAACATGACTTCTTCTGCTTTTGTGCTTGTGTGGTCTGAAGAACACATCAGATGATATTTGATTCTGTCTCAGGCAAAGTACTGACACTGACTCTGAAAAAGAGAAAGTTAAGGAAGATGTTGAAGAGACCAATAAGGAGCCCTCAAGCATTTTGGCTTCCACTGAGGAGAGTACAGTAGTAATGGCTGAGACGCAAATCTCTGAAGAAGATGCAGAGGCTCAGGAAGGAAAGGAAAGTGACAAGGAGGTAAAATCTAGAAATAACACCACAAAACAGATCTCAAATATAATATGTTTTTAGTGGAATATGTCTTTATATGTGACCCTGGACCACAAAACCAGTCATAAGTAGCTATTTTTCTTTTATGCCAAAAAGTAAAGATCGTGTTCCATGAAGATATTTTGTACATTTGCTACCATAAATATATTAAAACTTAATTTTTGATTAGTAATATGCATTGCTAAGAACTTTAAACAACTTTAAAGGCAATTGTCTCAATATTTATATATTTTTGCACCTTCAGATTCCAGATTTTCAAATAGTTGTATCTCAGCCAAATATTGTCCTAACAAACCATACATAAATGTAAAGCTTATTTATTCAGCTTTCAGATGATGTATAAATCTCAATTTAAAAAAATTCACCCTTATGACTGGTTTTGTGGTCCAGGGTCACATATGGATGCCACAAAGCGTGAAAACAATGCTGTATCATTGATTATACACCTTAGCTAACACAGTGTTTTGCTGCTTTCCAATACTTTAGGAGGCATATGGCAGAGTTCTCCAGATCAGAAACCTTCCAATGACTGATGAATACACTGATGCAGATTTTCTGAGCATCGCGGAACCTTATGGAGAAGTAGTACACCATTGGATGTTTCGCCTCCATCGATCGGTTAGTAGAATGAACTGCCTTGCGTATTTCAAATAGATTCAGTGCTTCTGAAACTGAAATCTTAAACTGTTTTTCTTTTCCCCTCCAGGGACTGATTGAAATGAAAAATGCCTCTGATGCCGAAAAGGTTGTCGCTGCAGCCAACATGAATAAAATTACAGTTGCTGGAAAACATCCCAAGATTTCAGTGTCCACCAAACATGCTCATTTGAATAAATGGTATTGGATAGTAATTGATTTAATAATCAGTGATAAATAACATTACATCTCTACACTAAATTAACCCCTATTTGCTTTGTGTTGTTTGTTTGGTACTTCCTACATGGACCTAGTGATAGTTCTTTACCACCATGTATTGAGTTAGAGGAGGAAGGTGATGAATCCATGATACAAGACAGTGTTTCTGAGCAGCCGTCTGTCGAAACATCAGCGGTCAAGGTTTGTTCAAAAATGCCTGTTTTGTAAGCTTTAGAATGCTGCTATGCAGTATACCGACTGATACTATGTTTGATGATGAATTACACTGGTTTTAGGAGTCCTCGAATGATAATCAGGATGACAACTCAAAGGTAGATGAAAAGAAAGAGTATGCGGCTGATGATCAAAGCGTAACGAATGCGGAAAATTCAGACGTTGTGACAGAGACGCATACACCTAGTGTGCTGGATCCAGTTGGTAAGAATTTGTTTTACAGCCCTCTGAAAACATTAACAAAACCTTAATATATGGGACATTCTACAGGATTGGTTTAAAGTCAGAATCGGAAACGTCTTGGGGAAAAAATGTCTCTTTCCACAAATTTTGTATGTATGCAAATTGTAAAAAACCAAAACCATTTCTAGTTACTGTGCAGTTAATCCTTAAATTGTATTTTCAGAAAGTTTTGGAATATTTGTTCTTTCCCCAAATTTGTCACTACTGAAACACAGTAATAATAATTTAGTAATAAGAAGGGTTATATTGACCAATTACAATTTTAAGAATATTTCAAGTGTGATTTATGAGATTTGTATTTTGAATGAAATTTGTCTTTGTAAAATTCAAAAAGTGGAGCATACTGATTTGAAACTTTAGGATTCATTAGTTTGAATATACATTGAACCAAACACTATTATAACATGTTAGTAATTCAGTATACTTTATTTTTGACAAAACATTCCATCTTTTGGGCGCGGCAGCACATTTTTGGTAGATACAGAAATGTTTTGGTAGCGACTACATCACATTACAGATTTTGAACCCTCATACTAAAACATACTGTACTAAAATTGTTCATTTCTTCCAAACAAAGGATTATGTGTTATCTTTTACCACTACCAAAACAATGATGACATGTTTCAGTCGTGACTGTTATGGTAGTGACAATTTTTATGGGATAACACCCCAAAAAACAAAGATGTCACTATTAAAACTGCACCAAATGATTCGGTAGTGACAATTTTAGGTACTGAACCTATAGCTCAAAGATGCTATTAAGCACATGGTTAAATGTTATGGAATAATTTCCATAAAAGTCTTTAATTATAGAAAAAATATGTTTGGTAGTGACATTCTTTAAAAATACACACAGATTTTTCGTACGTTTGAACACATTTACCTCAAAATGTTGGGGCCTATCTACTCATGTAGCTATGAGAGAAAGCGACATATAAATTGAACCAAACTCTATTATAACATTTTAGTTGATAATTCAGTATACTTATACTAAACATCCCATGTTCCGGTAGTGGCAGTAATGTTTTAGTAGCGACCACATAATATTAAAAAATGTTATCCTACATACTAAAACATACTGTACTAAAATGTTGTTCATTTCCCCCAAATAAAAGATTATTTTTCTTTTACTACTACCGAAACAATAATGACATGTTTCATAACTTTTACGGTAGTGACAATTTTATTGGATAACACCCTAAAATACAAAGATGTCACTACCGAAACTGCACCAAATTTTTTAGTCATGATTGTTTTGGTAGTGACAATTTTAGATACTTTTGAACCTAGCTGAAAGATGCTAATCAGCACAGCTGAACAGTTGTACACAAATAAAAACTACAGGTTATGGAATAACTCGCAAAAAAAAGTGTTTAATTATAGAAAAATGGTGTTCGGTATTGACATTGTTAAAAATACACAGGTTTTTTATACTTTTGAACACATTTACCTCAAAATGATGAGGCCTATATATTTACCATGTAGCTATGAGAGAGAGAGACACATAAATATTTCCTGATCATAAATGTAGGGGTGTAGTTAAAATCAGTCTCAGCCAATGGACTAAAACACAAAGTTTCACAAAGCTTTATAATTTACAAAGAAAATATGCATTTTTTTAACTTAAGAAAGCTATTTTTAAAACCAACAATGGAATAATATATATATATATATATATATATATATATATATAGCTTACTGATATTTTAAATATTATTGTGGGTTTCAGTAGATAATAAAAGGTTTTTGGTAAACATCTAAGATTTGAATACTTAAATGCATTTTAAATGTGTTTTTTGGTTGTGGGACAGCAGTTTGCACCAATTCTGTAGAATGGCCTTAATCAGGGAATTTTGAAGCTACTATTTAATAAAAGCATTAAGGAAATCAAAGTCATGCTATATGGACAGTACAGCTCTGCCTCTGCACAACTGATCTATTGTACTTTATTAACAGGCACAGAGTTTGTTCGGCCTGTGGTGGGATACTTCTGCAACTTGTGTAATGCCATCTATTCCAGCGAGGAAGAGGCCAAGAATGAACACTGCAGGACTCCAATGCATCATCAAAAGCTGAAGGCAAACCTTCACAGACTTCTTACTTGCATCATTTGATATTTTTCTTTAGTATGGTAAAAAAAAAAAAAAAAAAAAAAAACCTCACAGGTCTGACTTATGTTCTCATTCTTTTTCTTTTAGGAGCACAAGGAGCGAAACAGTTCAACATGAACCATGGCATGATTCAAGCCAATCCAGAAAACATTCAAGGAGATTCATGAACATAGCAGACTGTAGCTAATTCACATCATTGTAAAATGTGTTAAGTGATTAAGTAATTTAGTACTAATGCTGACATTGTATTTTTATTTTATCCTCTTTTTTTTAGCTTTAACCTGTGTTGTTTTGTTATTAATGGTTTGATCTGCTAATAATCTCAAACAGTTATGTTTTCTTCAAAAAGCATGTACTTTCTTACCGTGTATTGGATTAGAATTATAAGTAAAACAGAATACATTAAAATCGTTTCTGCTCAAATAAAGGCAAGTCTAGTTCTTAAAAAAGCGCGCTTGCTTGGCTTCTTGACGCGTGTTTTGATTGGACGGCTAATGGTTGTCTCCGCCCACAGTATGCCGTTTCCATGACAATTCAACATGGCCGCACACGGTAAGCAGAAGGATGTGTGGAGTTTCATCCTAACTTGATTTGATTTTAGCTCACATAGGTCCTCTGTTTGATTGTGAATTGAGCGTTTGGCGTTTCTGAAGCCAAATAAAATGTTTTAGTAAAGAGCAAGCGATCAATGAATGTCCTGTTGATTCGAATGAAGGGGGAGCATCGTCTGGCTAAGTCTAGCAGTTAGCCATAGACAACAAACTCGTTTTGTCAAGACGGGACATACTTGATTATTTTGCTTACGAGCTTGTTCATAAACAGTTAATGTAATATACTTGCCCAACCGTGATGATTGTGTACCCCAGTGCCGTATTACTAGTTTTCATCGCTTGTTGTCGCATAAAACATGGATAAGCTGCACTAATGTTGTCATTCTGGTAACGTTACATAACATACTTTTTACTTGAAGTGTTTAAGATAACATGTTGCTACTGTCTGATAGTCACTTCAGAGGTTTCAATAAAACTTTGCTGTGAACTTTAATCTCACAAATCTGTCCGAAAAGTCCTAATTGCGATTGCAAAGTCAGAATTCATCGATATAAACTCCAAATTTTAAGAAAATGGTATTTATATCACGCAATTCAGTAAAAAAAAAAAGTCCATAAAACATTGTTTATTACTATTTGTGTGGTAGAAACGGGCTTGGAAGCTACCGAAAAGTCCTAATACATTTATGAATCAACTGCAAGTGCGATTTATTTATTACCCTGGACCACACGATAAGGGTGCATTTTTAAATTTGAGATACCTACATCACCTGAAAGCTGAATAAATCAGCTTACCATTGATTTATGTTTAGGATATGACAATATTTAGCAGAGATACAACTATTTGAAAATCTGAGGGTGCAAAAAAGTCTAAATATTGAGAAAATCACCTTTAAATTTGTGCAAATGAACTTCTTAGCAATGCATATTACTAATCAAAAAATAATTTTTGTTATATTTACGGTAGGAAATTTACAAAATATCTTCATGGAACATGATCTTTACTTAATATCCTATAGTTGTTGGCAAAAAACTGGTTGTGTGGTCCAGGCTCACGTTTGTGCATTTAAAAAGATGAATGAATGAATCAAGAATATGAATTTAGTGTTGTTACAAATTACCTTATTTATTTCACATATTCAGCATAATTTCTTAAAGTTTGCTTTATGGTAACAGATCTGAAAGTTAGAGATTTAAGACCAAAAATGGAAAGAGACAAACGGTGACTTATATTATGTTCATCAATTCAGTATTTAATTTTGTTTTTGCAGGAAGACAACCTGTTGTATCCTTTTGAGCTGTCTTTTTTTTTTTTTTTTTAATTTAATATCTTTGTGTACTGTGTTTGTTTTGCTGCTTAACAAAGTATCTCAGTTGTCCTCCACACCACTGCAGATCCTGTTTCATTTAAACGGCTGGTATTTTGCAGCGTTCTTCATCGCTGAGATTCTTATGTTTATCTACAAAGGTGATGTATGGGCTCAATAAAGCATCTAGCAGTTGAGATGTATATGTTCTTCATGTGTGAAATAATCAGTATTTTCTCTGCCATTTGCAGGGGTCATCCTCCCTTACCCACAATCCAATCTAATATTGGATGTTGCTCTGCTGCTCCTTTTCTTGGGCCTGGAAACCCTCAGACTCTTCTACGGTTAGTTTTGTCATTCAGAAGCCTCCTCTTTGGAGCTGGGTTGTGCAAAACTAATCAGCCACTTTTATATTAGTTGAGGTTGGGATATGAATTGAAATCCCAGGAAGAGGAATTTACTATATTGCAAATCAAAATACAGTATGTTCACGATATAAGTAGATCTAATACAGTCAGGCAACAGATGAATTAGTCTTAAATAAGTTTTGCTAAATAATAATTACACTATTAATTTAATACTCTGTTTACAGTTGTTTAATACTTATATTCAGCGAGGATGCATTACATTGATCAAAGATGAAAGTAAAGACATTTATAATTTTTGTTTTAAATTTTTGTTTCCAGCAAAACTGTTTTCCACGCTTATATATGTTTAAGAAAATATATTCAAATAGAACAGAGTTGTTTTAAATTGTACAAAAAATTTTTGTTTTTAAATAGAGAAAACTTTTCAACGGTAGTGTATTTCTCCGTCATAGCATTCATTTTCAGTTTGTTTATAGTGTTTGGCTTGATTTTTGAAGACTTTAGGTTAAATTACAGCAAGCATTCTGGGAAATATAGAGGGAAAATGTGTACATAATCTGTACAAAAAGTACATTTTTTAAAAATAATTAAGTGTTAAATACAAATGTATAACATGTTGATAATAATTTGTATAAAAATGGGAAATAAGCACAACTTATACCACTAGTCAAAAGTTTTTGAACAGTAAGATTTTTAATGTTTTTTAAAGAAGTTTATTTGATCCAAAGTACTGCAAAAACAGTAAAACTTTGAAATATTTTTTACTATTTAAAATAACTGTTTTCTGTTTAAATATATTTTAAAATGT
Source organism: Garra rufa (assembly GCF_049309525.1). Taxonomy (NCBI): domain Eukaryota; kingdom Metazoa; phylum Chordata; class Actinopteri; order Cypriniformes; family Cyprinidae; genus Garra; species Garra rufa. Next base: position 38,850,760 of record NC_133376.1, read on the forward strand.
AATTTATTCCTGTGATTTCAAAGCTTAATTTTTAGTATTATTCCTCCAGTCTTCAGTGTCACGTGATCCTTCAGAAATCATTCTAACATTCTGATTTGCTGCTCAAAAAACATTTATTATTATTATTATTATGTTGAAAACAGCAGAGTAGAATTTTTTTTGGTTCTTTGATGAATAAAAGAACAGCATTTATCTGAAATAGAAATCTTTTGTAACATTATAAATGTCTCTATCATCACTTTGATCAATTTAAAGCATCCTTGCTAAATAAAAGTATTCATTTCTATAAATTCTTCCCCCCAAAAATAAAATAAAATAATCATACTAACAAACTCCAAGCTTTTAAATGGTAGTGTATAATGTTACAAAAGCTATTTATTTCAGATAAATGCTTTTCTTTGGATCTTTCTATTCATCAAAGAATCATGAAAAAAGTACTCAAATCTTTAGTAAAATGTAAAGTAAAAAAAATCAGCATATTAGAATGATTTCTGAAGGATCATGTGACACTGAACACTGGCGTCGTGATGCTGAAAATATAGCTCTGTTCACTGGAATAAATTACATTTTAAAATATATTCAAATAGATAGCAGTTATTTTAAATAGTAAAAATATTTCACAATATTACTGCTTTTGCTGTACTTTGAATCAAATGAATACAGGCTTGGTGAGCAGAAGACTTATTTAAAACAACATTAGAAGTTTTTACTTTTGACTGGTAGTGTATTTTACTGATTTAATTTAAATTTGTATTTAAATTTGAATAACAATTGGCATCCGTTTAAATTCGGTTAAAATTCCAGGAGCTGAATTTGAATTTAAAAGACTTTCTCTGTTCAGTTCGGAACCTCTCAACCCTGCTATGGCAATGACTGAATGTATGTCATCATAACAGATGGATAAAAAAATAATTGCCTTGTTTTTTGTGTACATTTTGTATTGGTGCAAGTCTATTGATCCATATAGCAAATATTGGCTTGTGATTGATGATTTTCAGGCTGGAAGGGGAACCTGTGTCAGCGCTCTCTGGCTCTGTTTGTGAGTGTTGGTATTCTGGTGGCCTGTGCGGTGCTGAGCGTCTACTACCTGCTGCTGCAGACCTTCGTCTTACGGCTGGAGTTTGTACTCAATGCTGTGCTGCTCTGCTTCTACAGCTTTGAGCTGGTTCTGGGGCTCATGACCATCTCTATTTTTTCAAGGTAAATGCTTCTGTATTTGTTTTTTGTAACACATTTATCCCATAGTTATAAAGACACATACTTGCATGTGGAATAAAATGGATATCTGGAAGTGGAAATTTAAAATGCTAGATATTTATAGAGCGTTTTTCCACTCTCTTTCAGGGCCAACATTTATTAAGTCCATCTGCTTTTTGGATGTCAGGATGAAAACACTGAACAGAATAAGCTGCAGACTTTCAAACAAAGAGCTGTCAAGAGTTGCCTTTTTTTGCAATACGTGTAAGTTACATAAAACAGACATTTCATTTGTACAGTTTTTCAAACAAATATCTTAAGCACCTTTATTCAGTTGATCATGAGATGTTTTAAATGCTATTTTCAGATTAAATGATGTGGTGTTAATTGCAGTGTAAGTGCATTTATGTAAATATAGATCATCTTTATTAAATGGTAGAGTAAAACAATTGTGTCATCATATAATTTCTACACAAATACACACATACCCATATGATGTTCTTGAAATGTAAATCAGTAATATTGTGAAATATTATTACATATTATTTATATTTTTTTCATCTGTTTTAAAATGCAGTTTATTCCTCTGAATTTTTGAACTGAATCATTTTTCCAGTCTTCAGTATCACGTGATTCTTCAGAAGTCATTCTAATATGCTGATTTTGTGCTCAAGAAACATTTTTACTATTATTATTATCAATGTTTAAAATAGTTGTGCAGCTTCATATTTTTATAGAAAACAATGATAGCTTTTTTCAGTATTTTTGACAAATCGAAAGTTTAAAAAAACACCATTTATTTCAAATTCAAATTTATTTTTGTTGTTTGTTTGTTTTATTTATTTGTAACAGTATGAATGTCTTTACTGTCACATTTGATTAATTTAATGCATCCTTGTATTGTTTTTTTATGTTTTTAATTATGAATCCCAAACTTTTGAAAGCTAGCTTATATACACTACCTTACTGTTTTTGAACAGTAAGATTTGTAATGGTTTTTAAAGAAGTCTCTTCTGATCACCAAGCCTGCATTTATTTGATCCAAAGTACAGCAAAAAAACAATTTTTGAATATATGTGACCCTGGACCACAAAACCAGTCATAAGGTTAAATTTTACAAAGCTCAATAAATAAGCTTTCTATTGATGTATGGTTTGTTAGGATAGGACAATATTTGACCGAGATACATCTATTTGTAAATCTGGAATCTGAGGGTGCAAAAAAATCTAAATACTGAGAAAATCACCTTTAAAGTTGTCCAAATTAAGTTCTTAACAATGCATATTACTAATCAAAAATTACATTTTGATAGGTTTACAGTAGGAATTTTACAAAAAATCTTCATGGAACATGATCTTTACTTAATTTCCTAATGATTTTTGACATAAAAGAAAAATCAATAATTTTGACCCATACAGTGTATTTTTGGCTATTGCTACAAATATACCCCAGCGACTTAAGACTGGTTTTGTGGTCCAGGGTCACATATTTTAAAATGTAATTTATTCCTGTGATTTCAAAGCTGAATTTTTAGCATCATTACTCCAGTCACATGACCCTTCAGAAGTCATTCTAATATTCTGATTTGCTGCTCCAAAAACATCTATTATTGTAATTATGCTGAAAACAGCTGAGTAGATTTTTTTCAGATTTCTTTGATAAATAGAAAGTTCATAAAAGCAGCATTTATCTGAAATAGAAATCTTTTGTACCATTATAAATGTCTTAATCATCACTTTTGATCAATTTAAAGCATCCTTGCTAAATAAAACTATTAATTTATATAATTTCACCCCCCCCCCCCCCCCCAAAAAATAAAAAATAAATAAATCCTGATCTTTGTATTCATCAAAGAATCCTGAAAAAATGTACTCTGCTTTAAATATTGATAATAATAATAAAATCTCAAACAGCAACTTGGAGTAATGATGCTGAGAATTCAGTTTTGATCACAGGAATAATTATATTCAAATAGAAAGCAGTTATTTTAAATAGCAAAAATATTTCACAATATTACTGCTTTTGCTCTATTTTGAATCAAATAAACGCAGGCTTGGTGAGCAGAAAGGAATTCTCTAAAAGCAAAAAATCTTACTGTTCAAAACCTTTTGGCTGATAGTGTATTTGAAACTTTAAAAGATCTTCATTTTCCAGATGTTCTAAGTGTGTCAACAAATGTTTGTATGCATACTGTGACTGCTGTCAGGTGGATGTCATAATCCTAATTACAATTGGACACAGGATTATGAGCACACGGACGCCTCTTTAAAACCATCTCCAATAATCCCAAGTGTTTCTCACCGTCCTGCCGTTTAAGTGCACAGGACAACACTGAGGCTTTGGGCAGCTCTAACACGATATAGAAAACCCTTTCAAGTGTAACTTCACTGACAGCTTTCACAAAATGGCTGCAGTGGACAAAGATGTGGCTGAGAAGTTTTTGGACAGTAATCCAACATTTGCCAAGCAGTACTACGACTCCAGATTCCGGGCAAAGGTTGTTTCGGACCTTTTAGCGACCACCAAGCAAACAGACGTGGACATGAGCTCGTACCACGATCTGAGCTCTATTGAAGAGTGCGAGATCATTTTCGACATGGTGCGGGACATGCAAGAAAACCTGCAGATGGAGAGGGCCGTGTTCAACCTCATGCGGCATCTCACCTTCATGATTCGAGCCGACCGCATGAGTCTCTTCATGTATCGCCAGAGGAACGGCATTGCTGAACTGGCCACGAGAATCTTCAACGTCCATAAGGATGCAACTCTGGAGGAGTGTCTGGTGCCACCGGACAGTGAGATCGTGTACCCGCTGGACACAGGCATTGTGGGACATGTGGCCACTGTGAAGAAGACCGTCAACGTACCTGATGTCACACAGGTAGGAGAACTAACCATGAAGAGGAACACATCTAGTCCTTGTGTTATGAAAATGAAGTGCAAATTACAAAATGACCTGTAGAGAGCAGTGCGATGCTGGAAATTCTCAGTCTTATTTGATTCAAAGTCATTATGATCAGACCAGAAGATACACAAATGACTATTTAAAATCTCATTTTTACAAGCAGCACAGCCTGCTTTTAATGAATTATATTGGAACCGTTTTCAGGCATGAAAAGGGAAGACATTGTTAAATAAAATCAACACTCAGACAAAAAGCACAAAAGCTGCCATTGTTCTTTTTTGCCTTATTTAACCCTAAAAGGTACATATTATACACTGCTGCTCAAGATTTTTTATGTTTTTAAAGAATGATATGCTCATCAAGGCTGCATTTACTTGATCAGAAATACAGAAACATTTTTGAATATTGTGAAATATTATTACAGATTAAAATAATGGTGTTCTATATTAATAGGTTTAAAATATAATTTATTTCTGTGATGCAAATCTGAATTTTTAGTGTCACATGATTCTTTAGAAATCATTATAATATGGTGATTTATTATTAGAATTATCAATGTTGAAAACAGTTGTGCTGCTTAATATATATTTTTTGGAACCTGTGATTCTTTATTTTTATTTTTTTAAAGAACAGCATTTTTCAAAGTCTTTTCTATCACTTTTTATCAATTTAACACATCCTTGCTGAATAAAAGTATTAATTTCTTATATATTTCTTATATTGATATTGTTACAAAAGATTTCTATTTTTAATAAACGCTGTAATATTGTGATTTATTTTTTTTAAAAGTTAACTGACCACAAACTTTAGATATTGATATATTGAAAAGATTTCTATGTTTAATAAATGCTGTTCAACTTTGTCTTCTTGGTATTCATCAAAGAATCCTGAAAAATATTTACTCAACTGTTTTAAATATTGATAATAATAATAATAATAATAATAATATCTCAAACAGCAACTTGGACTTGAGTAATGATGCTGAAAATTCAGCTTTGAAATTACAGGAATAAATTACTGTTTAAAATATTCTCATAGAAAGCAGTTATTTTAAATAGTAAAATATTTTCACAATAATACTGCTTTTGCTGTATTTTGGATCAAATAAAGTAGAGAGCAGTGCAATGCTAGCAATTCTCAGTCATGTTTGATTCAAAGTCATTATGGTCAGAGGAGAAGGTATGCAAATGACTATTCAGAATCTCAGAATCTTCGAATTATCAATGTTGGAAATAGTTGTGCTGCTTAATTTTTTTTACTTTTTTTTGGAACCTATGATTTTTTTTTTAGGATGCTTGATGAAAAAAAAAGGTTACAAATAACAGCATTTATTTAAAAATATATGTCTTTTCTAACAATATAAGTCTTTGCTATCAAAAGTATTAATTTCTTTAAAAAAAGAAAGAATACAATTTTACTGACCACAAACTTTTAGATATTGTTACAAAATATTTCTATTTAAAATAAACTTTGTTCAACTTTTATTTACAGGTTCCAACAAAATATTAAGCAGCACAACTAATTTCATCACTGATAATAAATCAGCATAATAGAATGATTTCTGAAGGATCATGTGACACTGAAAACCGGAGTAATGATGCTGAAAATTCAGCTTTTTATCACAGTAATAAATAACATTTCACAATATTACAGTTTTTTTCTGTATTTTTGATCAAATAAATGAAGCCTTCATGAGCATAATAAACGTCTTTAAAAACCATTAAAAATCTTACGGATCCCAAACTTTTAAGTGGCAGTGTACTGTACATACATAAATTGGTACATATTAGTAGTGACAGCTTTCGTACCTTTTTTTCCTCAGGGCGAACTATCACTAAAATCGCAATCTTATGCTTATTATTAGTGGCTAGTGCTGATAAACGTGAGAAATGTGCAGGAGATGTTGCACAGACAGATATGCATGAGTCAATGTGCTGTGTAGAGACAGCCATGAAATCTCCCCCTCTCTTTGATTAGAAATTGCTAAGCATTTTTCAAAGGAACAGGCTGTGTTTGGCACACAGTTTGCTTCACTGCATCGCAGACAGCAATATACTTTCCTCTGTAGTGCTCATAATCACTTAAAAAAAATGGGGTTTCTCAATCTTTGCGTTATGTGACTGAAATACCAAGCGGGTGTGTTTGAAACCCTGGAGGTGGCGACAGCTTGCTATCTCAGTTTCAGATGTCTGACAGGCTGCTGACTAACCACAAAATCCATAGATATACTGTTTGTATATGCGAGAAGTGTCGCCTGCTTCCTTTACACAACGAGTGTTTTCGAGCATTATGAGAGTGAGATTTCTTCTCTTTGTATGTGCACAGCACTGTTGTTAATATGCAGGGCTAGTGCTGGATTAGCGCAGGTCAGCGCTCTTCCCCGGTGTGTTATGTTACCAGGTCTGGAGGGGATAAAAGTCTTTAATCTGAGTTAAATTAGAGCGATCCTGGATTAAATCTAAAGGTCAGTTCCTAACGCCGTGTTCCACAAGTCAGCAGAATATCACTGCTTACCTTGACTCTACATTTCACGTTCCCTTTCTAGTGTTAATGTGGAAGAGAATATGGAGAAAGTAATGTTTCAGAGGCACAGTAAATAAGAGAAATTCTATTTAAATATCCTGAAATTTCAAAATGCAAGTTTTTACCACATGCATTTAGTACTGACCTGAATAAGATATTTGCCAAAACTATTCACAAATAATGCTTTTGACAAAAAGTGCATAAACTCAGATCAGTAAGGTCTACAATCAGTCAAATCCAAAAAGAAAACCCTGAGCTGCATTGAAATGAACTTTTATAAAAGGCTAGTCATTTTTGACAGGGAACACCAGATTGGTACATAATAAGCAAACCTTTATTTCAAGCTAAATTAAAATATTTAATTGTATGTGTCAGTGTCAGTAAATTTAAATGTGCTTCATTCTCCAGGACAGCCATTTCAGTGACTTCGTGGACACTCTTACAGAGTACGAGACCAAGAACGTGCTCGCAACTCCCATCATGAATGGCAAGGACATGGTGGCTGTCATGATGGCGGTGAACAAGATCGGCGCTCCTCATTTCACTGCTCAGGATGAAGAGGTAGCATTCACTCATATCCTCCTTTGTGATAGCGAGTACAGCGATTTACGTTTATATACTCAATAAGTCAGAGTCTCTGTGAGGATGCAATTTGAAACATAAACAATGGCAAAAAGATTAATTATATGCATCGTGCTCACCACACATACTTTTAATCTCAAATCCCCAGTGAATGTAACAAGTGCGGTTTCACTGAATATTAATACAGTAAAAGCATTTTCATTAACCCTCGGTTGTGTTCGGGTAAAATTTACCCGGAAGAGTGTTTCTTTTTCCTGAAAATACTAGTTAACGTTTTCGCATTGGACTCAAACTTCCTGACTTTGGTCACACAGGGTATAAGTACTTCTCGTAAATTTGTTAAAATGTTTAGTTATTTTTGGTGAGTTTTATTTCAGCTAATTACATTTGTGGTGTTCCCGGTCAAAAATGACCGGACTCCAAACAATTATGCTATATTATCACCAAATATTGGAGTCGTTCTTTTTGTCAACTTGTTTTTCTTTTATTTAGGACTCATTTATCCGAAAGCAGGCACCTCATTTTTTGAGTGAAAAAAGCATTTTTTTATGAATAATTGTCACAATATTACACAAAAGATTCTAAAAATGTGCACTCCATCTCACACTAGTCTACTTAAACTTTATCAGGTAGTTTGCTTTTAAATGCTTTTATTTTGTACAAAATTGCAAAAAGTCCGAAAAAGTATCCGAAAGTAGGCACCTCATTTTTTAAATTTTATGAATAATTTTCACAATATAATTGTGATTTTGTGAAATTTTGTACAAAATAAAAGCATTTAATAGCAAACTTCCTGATAAAACATTAGAGCACACTAGTGTGAGAAACCTAATTTTTTGTTTAATATTGTGATAATTATTCATAAAAAAATGCTTTTTTCAATCAAAAAGTAGGGTACCTACTCTCAGATAAATGAGGCCTATGATTACTCAGATGCAAATAGAAACACAAAACCAGTCCTAAATGAAAGAAAACAAGTTGACAAAAAGACTGAATCCAATATTTGGTGATAATCTAGCATAATGAGAGATTTATAAGCAATTGTTTGGAGTTTGGTCATTTTTGACCGGGAACACCACAGGTGTGATTTTTTGCAATTTTGTACAAAATAAAAGCATTTAAAAGCAAACTTCCTGATTAAACATTAAAGCACACTAGTGTGAGAAACAGAGCAGATTTTTATAATTTTTATCTCATATTGTGAAAATTATTCATAAAAAATTATTTTTTTCACTTAAAAAAACAAGGTACCTACTCACAAATAAATGAGGCCTACGATTACTCAGATGCAAACAGATTACACAAAACCAATCCTAAATGAAAAAAAAAAAAACAAGTTGACAAAAAGATTGAATCCAATATTTGTTGAAAATATAGCATAATGAGAGATTTATAAGCAATTGTTTGGAGTCCGGTCATTTTTGACCGGGAACACCACAAGTGTGATTTTTTGCAATTTTGTACAAAATAAAAGCATTTAAAAGCAAACTTCCTGATTAAACATTAAAGCACACTAGTGTGAGAAACAGAGCAGATTTTTATAATTTTTATCTCATATTGTGAAAATTATTCATAAAAAATTATTTTTTTCACTTAAAAAACAAGGTACCTACTCACAAATAAATGAGGCCTACAATTACTCAGATGCAAACAGATTACACAAAACCAATCCTAAATGAAAAAAAAAAACAAGTTGACAAAAAGATTGAATCCAATATTTGTTGAAAATCTAGCATAATGAGAGATTTATAAGCAATTGTTTGGAGTCCGGTCATTTTTGACCGGGAACACCGCAAGTGTGATTTTTTGCAATTTTGTACAAAATAAAAGCATTTAAAAGCAAACTTCCTGATTAAACATTAAAGCACACTAGTGCGAGAAACGGTGCAAATTGTCATATTTTTTTTTTTATCTCATATTGTAAAAAATGCTTTTTTCAATCAGAAAATTAGGTACCTACTCTCAGATAAATGAGGCCTACGATTACTCAGATGCAAATAGAAACACAAAACCAGTCTTATATTAAAGAAAACAAGTTTTCAAAAAGATTGAATCCAATATTTGTTAAAAAATCTAGCATAATGAGAGATTTATAAGCAATTGTTTGGAGTCTGGTCATTTATTGACCGGGAACACCGCAAGTGTGATTTTTTGCAATTTTGTACAAAATAAAAGCATTTAAAAGCAAACTTCCTGATTAAACATTAAAGCACACTAGTGTGAGAAACAGAGCAGATTTTTATAATTTTTATCTCATATTGTGAAAATTATTCATAAAAAAATTTTTTTTTCACTTAAAAAACAAGGTACCTACTCACAAATAAATGAGGCCTACAATTACTCAGATGCAAACAGATTACACAAAACCAATCCTAAATGAAAAAAAAAAACAAGTTGACAAAAAGATTGAATCCAATATTTGTTGAAAATCTAGCATAATGAGAGATTTATAAGCAATTGTTTGGAGTCCGGTCATTTTTGACCGGGAACACCACAAGTGTGATTTTTTTGCAATTTTGTACAAAATAAAAGCATTTAAAAGCAAACTTCCTGATTAAACATTAAAGCACACTAGTGTGAGAAACGGTGCAAATTTTCATAATTTTTTATCTCATATTGTAAAAAATGCTTTTTTCAATCAGAAAATTAGGTACCTACTCTCAGAGAAATGAGGCCTACGATTACTCAGATGCAAATAGAAACACAAAACCAGTCTTAAATTAAAGAAAAAAAGTTGACAAAAAGATTGAATCCAATATTTGTTAAAAATCTAGCATAATGAGAAATTTATAAGCAATTGTTTGGAGTCTGGTCATTTTTGACCGGGAACACCGCAAGTGTGATTTTTTTTTTTTGCAATTTTGTTCAAAATAAAAGCATTTAAAAGCAAACTTCCTGATTAAACATTAAAGCACACTAGTGTGAGAAACGGTGCAAATTTTTATAATTTTTTTTATCTCATATTGTGAAAATTATTCATAAAAAATTATTTTTTTCACTTAAAAAACAAGGTACCTACTCACAAATAAATGAGGCCTACGATTACTCAGATGCAAACAGATTACACAAAACCAATCCTAAATGGAAAAAAAAAACAAGTTGACAAAAAGATTGAATCCAATATTTGTTGAAAATAATGAGAGATTTATAAGCAATTGTTTGGAGTCTGGTCATTTATTGACCGAATCCAAACACAACCAGAGGGTTAAACAGACGTCTACAGAACAGATTAAACGCTCTGTTGGAGTAAATCGAAGTCTCTGTCTTGCAGACGCTGAAGAAATATCTCAACTTTGCCAATCTGGTGCTTCGAGTTTTTCACCTGAGCTACCTGCACAACTGTGAAACCAGAAGAGGACAGGTGGGATTTCTGTGAGATTGAGATATATGACATTGACCCAAAAACACTGCCGCTTGGTGATCTCATTATTTTTCCTCACATCTCCGTTAAAGGTGTTGCTCTGGTCTGCCAGCAAAGTGTTTGAGGAGTTGACTGACATTGAACGACAGTTCCACAAGGCTCTCTATACAGTCCGAGCCTTTCTCAACTGCGACCGCTACTCTGTGGGCCTCCTCGACATGACCAAAACTAAAGTGAGTGGTTTAGTAGGATTAGTAATTATTTGAAAATTGTAAGCGTTTACTAATATATTTTTATTTATTTGTCTGTAGGAGTTTTTTGATCTTTGGCCCGTCCTGATGGGAGAGGTGCCCCCTTATAGCGGACCAAAGACCCCTGATGGCAGAGTGAGTGTTACGCCGAATAAATAGAAAATATGAGTTTAGTTAATCATGTCAGAGAAACACAAAACTGCCATGAATGAGTTCTTACATGCTGTCACATGTTTGACTTACGGTATTAATTCTGCTTCAGGAAGTGATTTTCTACAAAGTGATTGATTACATATTGCATGGAAAGGAGGACATCAAAGTAATTCCGTAAGTTAATACATTTTATATTGCCTGTTAAGTTTGAGCGTCCACTTGGCATTTAATTAAGCCCAGTGTTGCCACATGTATTATCATGCATCATTCTACATTGCATGCATTGCAATTATTGCATCTTATAAACATACTGCATGAGGAAATAGCATGTCTGGCCAAACTCTTGAATAGGCCTTCCTGTTGAGCCAGGCTTGAGCAATAATTATTTTTAGTGTTAGTTTAAAGTACAAATTTCCATATTCCTAGCATAGATAAAGTACCATTCAAAACGTTTTTTTTTTTTTTTTAAGAATTAGTTTGAATCCAAGATATTCATGTCTTTCTTTCTTCAGCTGAAAAGAAATTAGGGTTTTTGAGGAAAACATTCCAGGTCTTTTCATTTCACATCATTATACATCGTAGTAATATTTTACAATATTACCTCGTTTTTTCTGTATTTTTGTTCAAATAAATGCAGCCTTGATGAGCATAAGAAACTTCTTTTAAAAACATTAAAATCATACTGATCCCAAACTTTTGAAAGGCAGTGTAAATGTGAATGTGAACCAGAATCTAAATCTACATTAAATGTGACCTTGAACATGAATCTGAATCTCAACCTAATTATTTTTATTTTTATTTAAGATTACAACTTTTTTTATATTCCTAGCATAGATACACTACCATTCAAAAAGTTTTTAAATACTTTTATTCAGCAAGGGTGCATTAATTTGATCAGTAGTGACAGTAAAGTAATTTATAATGTCACAAAAGATTTCCATTTCATATAAATGCTGTTTTGCACTTTCTGTTCATAGAAGAAATCTGAAAAAAGAATCATGTTTCCATTGAATATAAAAAAGCAACTGTTTTTAACTGTTTCTGAAGCATAAAATCTGCATATTCGAATTAGATCATGTGACACTGAAGACTGTAGTACTGATGCTGAAAATTCAGCTTTGCACCACAGAAATAAATTACATTTAAAATATATGAAAATAGAAAAGTTATGAAATTGTAATATTATTTCACAGTATTACGGTTTTTACTGTATTTCGGTCAAATAAATACAGCCTTGATTAGCATAAGAGACTGTGTTTATAAAATGCTATTAAAAACGTTTTTTCATTGTGAACCTGAAAGTAAATGTGAATCTAAATCTAAATCTGAATCTATACTGGTATCTAAAACCACATTAAATGTGAACCTGAATGAAAACCGCAAATCTAAACCTAAACCTCAGCTTACAGTAAATGTGAAACTAAATGTTCACTGCTGTTAAAAAGTTTGGGATCAGTAAAACTTGTATTTAAAAAAAAAAAGTCTCTAATGCTTATCAAGGTTGCATTTATTTAATAAAAATACAGAAAAACAGTAATATTGCAAAATGTTATTACAATATAAAAAATTGTTTCCTATTTAAAATACTTGAAAATATAATTTATTCCTGTGATGTAAAGCTGAATTTTCATCAGCCATTACTTCATTGTCACGATCTTTCAAAAATCATTCTAATATGCCGATTTATTATTATTATTATTTATTTATTAAGCAGCACAAATGTTTTCAACATTGATGAGATATTAGCATATCAGAATGATTTCTGAAGGATCATGTGACACTGAAGCAATGATACTGAAAATTCAGCTTTTATCACAGGAATAATATATATTATAATGGAAAAACATAATTTTACATTGTAATAATATTTCACAATATTACTATTTTTCTGTACATTTGTTTAAATAAATGCGGCCTTGATGAGCATAAGTTTTTTTTTTTCAGTAAGGATGCATTAAATTGATCAAAAGTGACAGTAAAATCATTTATAATGTCATGAAGGATTTCTATTTCAAACAAATGCTTTTGGACTTTCTGTTTGTTGAAGAATAATTTTTCCATTGAATATAAAAAGCAACTGTTTTCAACTGTGATGATAATAATTGTTTCTGAAGCATAAAATAAGCATATTGGAATGAGATCATGTGACACTGAAGACTGGAGTAGTAATGCTGAAAATTTAGCTTTGCACCACAGAAATAAATTACATTTAAAATATGACGCAAATAAAAAAGTTATATTGTAATATTTCACAGTATTACAGTTTTTACTGTATTTCAGTCAAATTCAGCCTTGATTAGCATAAGAGACTGTGTTTTTATGTTATTTCAATGGCATATTTTTTTCTATTTCTGTAGACCTCCTAGAAAATAAAAATGGGCTTCATTAAAGAAAAGTGCTGAATTGTTCTGGTTAGATGCATATGCATTGTCGTTACAGTAACCCTGCAGCTGACCACTGGGCATTATTAAGTGGGCTTCCCACCTACGTTGCAGAGAACGGCCTGGTGAGACTCTAGACCTCCATTCTCCTCTGCTGACGCCACAGTAGTCAGACAAGTTGGAAGCTATTATGGTTTATAATGCTCCTGTCATGTGCACAGCGAGGGGGAATAGAATGTGCTCCCACACTGAAATGATGGATAATTGTAATTTTGTGAACAGTAATTAATCAGCAAGCAATGCCCCTTCTCAGTGAGCATGACTGCTGCTTTCTCTTCACTCTGCCTTACAGATCTGTAATATCATGAACGCCGCTGAAGACGAGTTCTTTCAGTTTCAAGTGAGCTCACCTTAACTTATGCTTCTGTAAAAGCCATGAACAATAAATGAAATTAAATTAGCAGTGTTCCAAAAAATTAAAGCTGTACACCTCAGCTTTTTAAAGTTTATTTTTGTCTTGTCAGAAAGAGCCTTTGGATGAATCTGGATGGACAATAAAGAATGTACTCTCTTTGCCAATCGTAAACAAGAAAGAGGAGATCGTTGGCGTGGCCACGTTCTATAACAGGAAAGATGGAAAACCTTTTGATGAAATGGATGAAACACTAATGGAGGTATTTGAGGCCACAGTATAGACCAGTAGTGTGTCATACCTAAATATATAGTAATGGATTGATCAGCAGAGTCTGCATTATTTATTTGTGAATTTTTCATTGTTGACTCATATAATTTTATCTCAGTGCGAATCTGAAACTGAATGTGAATCTGAACCTGAATCTCATCCTAAAAATGTGAATCTAAACTTGGATCTTAAACTGAATCTCAACCCACAGTAAATGTGAACCTGAATGAAAAAATGAATATAGAGCTGAATCTGAGCTTGAATTTCATCCTACGGTAAATATGACCTGAATGTAAATGTGAATCTAAAGCTGAATCTGAACCGGATTTAAATGTCAACCTGAATGTAAAATATGAATATAATCCTGAATCTCAATTTATAGTAAATGTGAGCCTGAATGTAAACATTGACTATAAACCTGAATCTCAATCTACAGTTAATGTGAACCTGAATGAAAAATCTAAATCTGAATCTCAATTTAGAGTAAATGCGAACCTGAATGTAAAAGTTAATCTAAATCTGAATGTAAACCAGAATATCAATCTACAGTAAATGTTTACCTGAATTAAAAATGTTAATGTAAACCTGAATGTCAATTTACAGTAGATGTGAACCTGAATGTAAATGTGAATTTAAACTGGAATCTTGGTCTACAGTAAATCCGAACCTGAATGTAAATGTGAATCTAAGCTGGAATCTCAATCAACAGTAAATGTGAACCTAAATAAAAAATGTGAATCTAAACCTAAATCTCAACTTACAGTAAATGTGAACCTGAAGGTAAATGTGAATCTAAATCTGAATCTGAACCGTAATCTAAATCTACATTGGGGGAACCTAAATGTAAAATGTTAATCTAAATTTGAATCTGAACTGGAATCTAAATCTACATTAAATTTGAACCTGAATGTAAACTGAATCTAAACCGGAATCTCAACTTACAGTAAATGTGAACCAGGGCCCAGTTTTTCAAAAGTAATCCACTAGGATTTTGGATAACGGATTGGATCAAATCTTGAAAATGGGTTTTTCAAAAGAAAAAATGGATTACATAATCGGATTAGATCATGTAATCCAATCTTGGTTTCGATCCGGATCAAACCTTTAGTTTGGGTTTTTCAGAACTTTTTTGTAGGATTTGGATCACTTTGATCCAAAAAATCTGGATTTACCTGATCCCATCAGAAGGGTGGATTCAGCGTGGATTTCATGCCCAAAATGTAATGAAAACTTTAAAAATGTATCAAATAATACTATATTTGGATCATGCAGTATCTTACAAGATATCCTATTTATTCATAAGGTTTTAATTTTATTTGTTCATCCGTCAGGCTACAGTGATTAGGTAGGCTTTAATGTATTCAGCCTTTCAGTATAGGCCTACAGCAAAGTAGAAAGAGTTTGGCCTCATAAAATAATCCCCAAACAGCTGTCAAAATTTACCAAAAACAATAAATTTTATTCTGTCACTAATTGATATATATTTTCATCACAATCGGAAATATTTTTTTGTTTTTAGAATATTTATTAGTGATGCATGCAATGATTAATAACCAAAAATATGCAAAGAATGGCAATCACTGATTTTTGAAATTATTATTTGACATTAAGTCTTTTTTTTTATTATTCAATACATCTATATTTGAAACTTATAAATATCCTCACTGTACAGTGTTTTTGTAGGTCTCAGATGAGCGGACTGCTGGAAGAGGGTGGGGTGGTTTTTTTTTTTTCTTGTTTTTAGTTTTTTTTTTTAAATGTGTGTGTTTTCATTTCAAATAAAAATAAACTTATATTGACCCCACACTGGCTATTCTACTTGTTGCTCTTTACATATCTATAGTTCTACATTATGATTTCCTATCCTGTTTGAGCACTGGTTATCCAGATTTGCTGATCCTGAAAAGTTCCTATCCGGATCAGATTGATCCAATCCGATGTTGCTTTGAAAAACTGGCTCAAAAGTAAGATGGATTACGTGATCACGGATCGCAAAAACAAGGATTACTAAATCCGGATCAATTTTATCCGGATTAAACCTTTTGAAAAACCGGGCCCTGAATGTAAGTGTGAATCTAAATTTGAATCTGAACCAGAATCTTAATCTACATTAAATGTGAACATATACATACATCTGAATCTAAAACTAATTGTGAACCTGAATGTAAATGTTAATCTAAACTTGACCTCAATTTACAGTAAATGTGAACCTGAATGTAAATGTAAATATAAATCTGAATCTGAACTGGAATCTAAATCTACAATAAATTTAATCCTAAATAAAATGTGAATCTGAACCTGAATCTTAATCTACATTAAATGTGAACATATACATACATCTGAATCTAAAACTAATTGTGAACCTGAATGCAAATGTTAATCTAAACTTGACCTCAACTTACAGTAAATGTGAACCTGAATGTAAATGTAAATATAAATCTGAATCTGAACTGGAATCTAAATCTACAATAAATTTAATCCTAAATAAAATGTGAATCTCAACCTGAATCTCAACTTACAGTAAATGTGATCCTGAATGTAAATGTAAATATAAATATAAATTTGAACGGAACCTAAATCTACATTGAATGCGAACCTGAACCTGAATCTGAATCTCAACCTAATTGTGAACCTGAATGTAAATGTGAATCTAAATCTGAACCAGAAACTATATACAGTAAATCTGAACCTGAATGTAAATGTGAATTTAAATCAGACTCTTAGTCTACAGTAAATATGAACCTGGATGAAAAATGTGACTATAAACCTGAATCTGAATTTACAGTAAATGTGAACCTAAAGGTAAGTGTAAATCTGAATCGAATTACATTAAATGTAAATGTGAATCTAAACCAGAATCTCAATCTACAGTAAATGTGAATCTAAACTTGAATCTCTACTTATAGTAAATGTGATCCTGAATAAAAATGTGAAGCTAAACCTGAATCTGAACTGAAAACTCAATCTACATTAAATGTGAACCTGAACATGAATCTAAATCTGGAGCTGATTGTGAACCGCAATGTAAATGTGAATCTAAACTTGAATCTGTATCCATTTTTAGTCACTCACTCAGTTCCTGGGCTGGTCAGTGCTAAATACAGACACGTACGACAAGATGAACAAGCTGGAAAATCGCAAGGACATCTTTCAGGACATGGTCATGTACCACGTCAAGTGCAGGAAGGATGAGATTCAGAATATCTTGGTGGGTTTCTCTAACTTGACATGGCTTAGTCTCTAGTGTGCACTAATTAAAATAAATTACACTACACTGGTAAAGCTGGTAATAGCAGGATATCCTATTTGTACGGTATGAAGTATCTTGATCATGTGGAGAAGCAGCACTGTCACATATGAAAGTATGATTGATTGTCTGATTAAAATGGTTTGTATGAACATAGAAAAAGAGTCTTGGAATATCAGCCGTGTGAAACGAATGGTTTTCTATGTTCAGAACACACGTGAGCTGTATGGAAAGGAACCTGATGAATGTGATGAGGACGAACTGGAGAATATTCTGGTAAAACAGAAAAAAATATAATATAAGTTTTACAGTCAAGTTGTTTTATAGGTGCATGTGTTTAGCTATGCTGTCACTCTCTACAGAGCGAAACGCTGCTAGACTCAGTGGAATCCGAGATCTTTGAGTTTCACTTCTGTGACTTTGAGTTCAGTGAGTTGGACCTGGTGAAGTGTGGCATCAAGATGTACTATGAGCTGGGGGTGGTAGACAAGTTCCATATTCCACGTGAGGTGAGTTATGATGGCAGCTCAAATCCTGTTGGTATATTTTGACATATTTATATACAGTTGAAGTTAAAAGTTTACATACACCTTGCAGAATCAGCTAATTTTGTATTATTTTAGCAAAATAAGAGGGATCATACAAAATGCATGTTAGTTTTTTTAGTACAGACCTGAATAAGATATTTCTCATAAAAGACGTTCACATATAGTCCACAAGAGAAAATAACAGTTGAATTGATAAAAATTACCCTTTTCAAAAGTTTACATAAGCTTTCTTAATACTGTGCTGTTACCTGAATGATCCACAGCTGTTTTTTCTGTTTAATGATAGTTGTTCTTGAGTCCCTTTTTTGTCCTGTTACATTTAGCCTGAACTTTAAGTTTAAAAGTTTTCCTTCTGGAGCATCAGTGAGTGTTTGAACCTTCTGTAATAGTTGTGAAAAGATGGATCTCAAAATAATACAGTCATTGTTGGAAAGGGTTCAAATACACAAAAATGCTAAAAAAAAATAGTTTGTGGGACCTGAAGGATTTTTCTGAAGAACATCTATCACTAAACAAACAAACAAACAAAAAACATCTTTCAGATAACCACACAGTATTAAGAATCAAGTGTATGTAAACTTAATTACTTAAATTCAACTATTATTTTCTCTTGTGAACTTTGTCAACGTCTTTAATGTGAAATATCTTATTCAGGTCAGTACTAAATAAAAAAAACATGCATTTTGTAAGATCTCTCTAATTTTGGTAAAATGATTAACATTTTGCAGATTCTGCAACTGTATCTAAGTAGATTTTTATATTTTTAAAGAAAATTTAAGAGGTTAGAGTGGTTCTGGGACAATGTTTACTTGGGACATTGATTGCAGACTTCACAAAAGATGCAAAATGCTAATAAAATTATTCTTTACTTCTATTTTCTTCCTATTTTCTAACTTGAAGTTAAGAATATTTCCAAACAGCATTTCTTAAGATTGTTCTTATTTTTTCTTTTAAGATTGTTCTTAAGTTAAAACCTAAGAAGAATTTGAATATCTGAAAAGAAAGATCTTAAAACTTATTGTAAAACTGTAAAACTGTGTTGTAATAATTGATAACCCTTAACTTGTCTTAAATACCCAACGGTAAAATGAAAGTAGCTCTGCAAAAAATCTTAAGCACATTCAATATCTTCATGCTGTATTTTCACATTTAGAGCTGGGCGATAATATGGTTTACATTTTGTGATAATACAAGAAATCAAGCAGTTGAGAAATGCTATATAGTGTATATAATATTGTTGGACATACTTAGATATACAATATTATATTAACAGTTGGACAACAATATTGTTACATTTTGCAATGATATTAAAGAAAAATCTGGCAGTTGAGGTTTGCTATATGCTATATGTGACCCTGGACCACAAAACCAGTCATAAGTGGCATGAGCATAATTGTATGGGTAAAAATTATCAATTTTTATTTTATTCCAACAAACATTAGAATATTAAGTAAAGATCATGTCCAG
The DNA here is from genome assembly GCF_049309525.1 of Garra rufa. NCBI lineage: Eukaryota > Metazoa > Chordata > Actinopteri > Cypriniformes > Cyprinidae > Garra > Garra rufa. Next base: position 38,870,057 of record NC_133376.1, read on the forward strand.
TTAAGATATTTTGTAAATTTCCTACTGTAAATATATCAAAACTTAATTTTTGATCAGTAATGTGCATTGTTAAGAACTTCATTTAAACGACTTTAAAGATAATTTTCTAAATATTTTGATTTTTTTTTCACCCTCAGATTCCAAATTTTTGAAATGGTTGTATCTCAGCCAAATATTATATCTTAACAAAGTACACATCAATGGAAAGCTTATATATTCATTATGACAGTTTTTTTTTTTTTACATATTATAAAAGTAATAAAACACAAGAAAGTACTATAGATGCTAGATGCTAAGCAAAAAAGAGAAGAAAAATTATATGGTTAATATTTCCTGTAACAACAAAACATAATCATGATGTAGTGACTACTGATAGATTTATTTGTAAAATTTTATTTATATTTTGTAATTTTATAATAATGTATTTTTATCCACATCTCTCTAAATTAATCTAATTAAATTATTAAATTAATTATTTAGGATACTAAGATCATGTTCCATGAACTCCCTATCGTAAATATATCAAAGCTTAATTTTTGATTAGTATTCTTTTAATATTTAGATTTTTTTTTTTTTTTTTTTTTTTTTTTTTTGGACCCTCAGATTTCAGATTTTCGACTAGTCATATTTCAACCAAATATGTCATATCCTAACAAATACATCAATGGAAACCTGTGACTGGTTTTGTGGTCCAGGGTCACATATATCTCTTTACATGACTACTATTATGGAAAACTATGTGGAAAAAGCTGCTTATAATATAAATTCTGTAGTAACACCACTGATCGATAAAATAAACAATGACATTTATTAGGAAGATTTCCGTGAATCTGGTCCCTGGTCTCTAGCTGGCTTGAGTCCCTCCTTCATTGCATTGAATTTCAAAATGAGATATAATTCATGTCTACAACACAAACAGAGCAAGTCGGGATATGAACCAAAGCTTAATTTTTAAAGTCATCATCAATATTTTATGTATACACGCCCTAGCAGGCACCACAAAAAGATACAGAGTTTCAATGCACTGTCTTTAAGATATGTATTGCACATTGTACATACAAATGTAAATGCAATATTTGCAGTGCCTTGTACGACTTAGCTGAAATTGATTTCTCTCTAGACCCTGGTGCGCTTTGTGTACTCAGTCAGTAAAGGTTACAGGAGGATCACCTACCACAACTGGAGGCACGGCTTCAACGTGGGCCAGACTATGTTTACACTCCTTATGGTAAGAGAAAATCTTCTCAGAATGACATTTCAAACATTTCAATTCTACACCATTTAGAGGGGCTAAAATCTCATCTCAACCCTCTCTAAATCTATCCTTGTTTCAGATACAAGACCTCATCTCGCTCAGCAAAGGCTAGTGAAGCCCTAGCTATGAATACACTTACTGTTCGCACCTTGCGAACAGGAAAAGTAAACAAACCAGCCATGTTAGCCTTGCAACAGAGCATTTGATAAATTCACCCTTCTCTTTAGTGGGTGCAAGAGTCGTGGATATTTTTTAGGGAATGTTTTTAATGATACGGCCCATCTCCAACACGCATTCTCTGAAATGGCAGACGGTCCCGTCTAATTAATCAGCAGAGTGTAAACCTGCTCCTGGTTAAGTCATGTGTAATCACAGCGAGCTGGCCGTACGTCAGGAAGGATGGAGTGTTGGAGGCCTGGAAGAAATGCAGGCCAGGCTGCTAATGAGCCTTTCTCAGCACTACTCCCATGCTTCACTGAGCCTAATGAGCCCTCACTAGTCAGCCTCTTGCTCTACAAGAGTGAGAGTAGAGGGTGTGTCTTCAGGAGGCTCCGCCTTGAAGCCTATTAAACTTGTTCTAATGTGTCTCAGACAGGTGACCTGAAGCGCTACTATACGGACCTAGAGACGATGGCGATGGTGACCGCTGGGCTCTGTCATGATATTGACCACCGCGGCACTAACAACCTCTACCAGATGAAGTATGTACTCATTATAGGCAATCTCCCACTGGTCTTACCAAAGAAAAATGCGTAGGTATTACAATATTCAGAAATACAGTGTGAAGGCATTTTCATGCATCTATTTTTTGAGAGGGCACCAATGGGTCACTTGGTCTGCTACACTACCAAAAGTTTTTGAACAGTACGATTTTTAATGTTTTTTAAAGAAGTTTCTTCTGCTTACCAAGCCTGCATCTTTTTGAGTAAAAACAGTAAAAATCTGAAACTATTTAAAATATGTTTACTATTTATATATGTTTTAAAATGTAATTTATTTATTTGATTTCAAAGCTGAATTTTTAGCATCGTTACTCCAGTCACATGATCCTTCAGAAATCATTCTAATATTTTGATTTGCTGCTTAAAAATCATTTATTATTATTGTTATGTTGAAAACCATCACTTTCTATCAATTTGAAGCATCCTTGGTAAATAAAAGCATTACAAATTAATGCTTTTATTTACCAAGGATGCTTTAAATTGCTTTAGAAAATATAAAAAAAAATACTCCAAGCATTTGAAAGGTATAGTGTATAATGTTACAAAAGCTTTTTATTAAAAAAAAAAAAATCATTTATTATTATTATGTTGAAAATCATCACTTTTGATCAATTTAAAGCATCCTTGGTAAATAAAAGCATTAATTTCTATATTTTGGCAAAGAAAATATAGAAATCAATGCTTTTATTTACCAAGGATGCTTTAAATTGCTTTAAAAAATATCAAAAAATACTGACTCCCAAGCATTTGAAAGTTATAGTGTATAATGTTACAAAAGCTTTTTATTGCAAATAAAAATAAAAATCATTTATTATTATTGTTATGTTGAAAATCATCACTTTTGATCAATTTAAAGCAGCCTTGGTAAATAAAAGCATTAATTTCTATATTTTAGTGAAGAAAATATAGAAATTAATGCTTTTATTTACCAAGGATGCTTTAAATTGCTTTAAAAACTCCAAGCATTTGAAAGGTATGGTGTATAATGTTACAAAAACTTTTTATTTCAAATAAAAATATTTATTATTATTAATATTATGTTGAAAATCAGCACTTTTCATCAATTTAAAGCATCCTTGGTAAATAAAAGCATTAATTTCTATACTCAACTGTTTGAAATATTGATGCACTATCTGAACTTAAATTGTTATAAATTATGAATGACTTGGAAAACAAACAGAAGACAATCAGAATATTGTAGAAGTGGAATTATTTCAAAATATGAAAGTATCAAAAAGTTATAGAAGTTTAAATTTGCAGGTAAAGAAAATGCACTATACAATTTTTTATTTTTATTTTATAAAAAATTAATGGAATAGGTAACACTTATTCACTATTAACTACTGACTTTTCCCTCAATAAATTTCTAATTTGCTGCTTATTAATAGTTTGTAAGGTAGTTGTTAAATTTGGGTATTGGGTAGGATTAGGGATGTAGAATAAGGTCATGTAGAATAAGGCATTAATATGTGCTTAAGTAATACTAATTAATGGCTAAAATTCTAGTAATATGCATGCTAATAAACAATTAGTTAAGAGACCGTAAAAAAAAAAGTGTTACCACATTAATATTTTGCATAATATTTTTAAATCCAAAATTGCTATAAAATTAAAGCCGTATGTCTAAATAAGTTATGTTCCAAATTTAAAGTTGATATGAAAAAATGTAAGGTTCCTGTGAGATTTTATATAGGGCGTCATACCCCAAACAGCCATTGGATGCAATGCAAACGCCATTGAATTTTTTAATGCATTTTTCTGTCACAAATGTCTACATTTCTTTGTCAATATTACTTCTATCACAAAAAATGATCTCCAAATATGGAATCCTGAGACTCAGACCTTACAGACGATATGCATTTTGTCAAGGTTATAAAAAGGTTTGATTGTAAATACTGTAATACATTTTGTAATATGACACTTGGTACAACCCACTAAGGGGAAGGAGACTGCCAAAAGATTTTAAAGTACAATTTCCATGGTAATGCAATGTCCAATTTAAGGTTGAATTTGGAGGTTTTAAGCTTAAATGATATAATTTATGATTTAACTGTTTTTACTGTTCTTTGGATCAAATAAATGCAGGCTTGGTGAGCAGAAGAGGCTTCTTAGAAAACATTAAAAATCTTGAACAGGATAAATCAATGCATTTATAAATGTAAACAACTTAGTAGTTCTTTATATAGATGTAAGACAAGTTTTGTGGCACCGTTTTTGTTTAGCATGCAAACAGACAGTTCTTCAAATCCTGACCCAATGCATTTTTTTTTAATTAACCAACCTGACAGCTACTTATCAACTTTTTCACAGCATGCAAAAAAAAGTCAGCTTACACATTTTGAAAAAAAAAAATTGTGCTCCACTTTTAAAAAAGTGAAATGCATTCGAAATTAAATGAGGTAGAGTATGCCTAAAGTAATCATGTATTTCTGTGGTCAAAGATACATTTTTAATTGCATTCAAAATACAGTTTAATCAACGATCTCAGGAGCTAATATTTACATTTGAATTATTTCAATCATGTTACATTTATGCAAACTGGCATATCAGATTGCATTATGCCTATTTGCATTCATTTTTGTTAAAAGTTTGTGACCTTTGAGTTTTTTAAGACTCAACTTCTGTGATGACTTTGCCAGGTCTGGGAATCCACTGGCGAAGCTGCATGGTTCCTCCATTCTCGAGAGGCACCATCTGGAATTTGGAAAAACTCTGCTTAGAGATGAGGTAATGCTGAAAACTAATTGCATTTCAGGGCATTTTTCATCATTACAATTTTGAACTCTACAGACCATTGAGAATGTGCATCTAGTCGATAAGCCCATAAATAACTGCCTCCTCACTCACAGCCAGCAGTTTCCTCACCGAAATAATTTGTTTTCCAAGGCCTTAAATATCTACCAGAATCTGAACCGGAGACAGCACGAACTCGTCATCCATTTGATGGACATCGCTATCATCGCAACAGACTTGGCCTTGTATTTCAAGTAAGAATTCCTTTTTTTTTTTTTCAGCCGTGTGGGATGTACTTGGCTTTTCTGAATCATTTATTCAGAGTTAGTCTTGCAGTCATAGCGTGATTAACATGAATTTAATCACGATGTGCCTCTGCAGGAAAAGAGCCATGTTTCAGAAAATTGTGGATCAGTCCAAGACCTATGAGAGCTGGGACGAATGGACCAAATACATGATGTTAGAAACGACTCGGAAAGAGATTGTCATGTAAGTGCTGTGAGAAAATCACGTTAAAGGAATAGTTTAAAATTCTATGTTTATCTGCTTACCCCCAGGGCATCCAAGATGTAGATGGCTTTGTTTTTTCAGTAGAACACAGAGATTTTTTACTCAAACCGTTGCAGTCTGTTAGTCATATAATAGGCTTTGAGAGTCAAAAAAAAAAAAAAAAAACATGCACAGACAAAACCAAATTAAGCCCTGTGGCTTGTGACGATACATTGAGGTCTTAACACTCCAAACAATTGGTCTGTGAAAAAAAACTGAACGGTATTTATATCATTTTTTACATCTGATCCACCGCAGTGTCACGTGATGAAAAGCAAGCAACCATAACTTCAGTCGATCAGGCTCAAAAGTTGGGAATTGGCGAAAAGTTAACACTCTCGGATGAGTTTGCACAAGCACTTTTAGTTTTTAATAATTTGCAACAATCAGGATAAGCACAAGTAATTACTATTTTGAGTAGCCGTCGTACACACAATAGCAGCAGCAGCCACTGATGGAACGGCAACAGCATTCCGACGTCATATTGCACATTCACGACTTTAACTGCTACTTCTTGACGTTCTACTGTAACCTTCTACTACAGGAGAACAGCTGGTTTACTGTAGTCTGTACAACGTGACACATTAGGTAGATGAATGTTACTGTAATTCCATCAGTATACGATTCTACCGTTAGTCTTTCATTTGATCTGTTGATACTTAAACATAAGATAATTTTAATGATTTTAAAAAGATATGTCTGCTGTTGGCAACAGTACCTTAGGTAGCACTGAGACTAGTGTGAAATGAACAATTTAAGTATTGCCTAAATATCCTCCTCATAATCCATCATTTGTAGTTAAATAAATGACTGAATGCTGCATTGTGCCATCCTGTTTATGGTTGCTTAATGATTTTTACATTCTCATTGGAAGCTGTTGCTTAAAGTCTCTATAATCTCTCTGGCTGTATCCGAAATTGCCCCCTATAGCCTCAAATAGGGCACTATTTGAGGGGACAGCCATTTTAAGTGGTGTTCGAAACCATAGTGTTTGTTCTCGAGTGCACTCATTCAATCCCAAAATGCCCAAAAACGAGTGTGCAACCGATTGAATTCCCGCGTCTTGCCAGAAGATGGCGCCCGCAGCTGAATCATCCATCTGTTCAACACACTCGCCCACGGCGTAATACGGTGTACAATACAGGTACAAATTCATTGTAACTTGAATATAAAAATTTAACTAGGGTTTATACATAATTTCGGTGACAGAGTTCAAGATAAATGCTTTAATCTTACTACTGGAACTGCCCTTTTTAAATGATTATTAAACAGCAAGCAAACTATGGAAAAGCGGCAGTCCTTCCAGTGCACTTACAGTAGTGTCTGAATTCACTCACTTGTTTTCATTCACTCCTTCAAGTGAACTGTAAGAGTGGAGTAATTTAGGGAATAGTGAATAGGGTATAGAGCCCATGTGTAAACAATGAGTGATGTATACGCGTGACAGAGCGTTTCCACGCATGCGTCTACTATGCCAGAGCACGCTGACGTGTCACCCGCCGACTGTTGTGAACGTGCTCAGGACAGTTGGAAAATGCAGCGGATCAGAGGTAAAAAATTATATCAATACTATTCAGTTTCTTGCACAGACCAATTGTTTTGTGTGTTAACACCTCAATGTATCGTCACAAGCCGCAGGGTTTAATTTGGTTTTGTCTGTGTATGTTTTTTTGACTCTCAAAGCCATGGGTCCCTTTGACTGCCATTATATGACTGACAAACTGCAAAAGTTTGAGTTAAAAATCTTGTTTGTGTTCTACTGAAGAAACAAAGGCACCTACATCTTGGATGCCCTCGGGGTAAGGAGATAAACATCACTTTTTTGGGTGAACTATCCCTTTAAAGGTGTCATCGGATGCCCATTTTCCACAAGTTGATATGATTTTTTAGGGTCTTAATGAGAAGTCTATATTATACTTTGGTAAAAAAAATTTCTCAATGGTAGTGTAAAAAACACTCTTTTTATCTTGTCAAAATCAGCCCTTTTTAGAGCGAGCTATTCTGTTGCATGGTTTTTTTAAATGCTAATGAGCTCTGCTCGCCCCGCCCCTCTTTGCCATGGGATGATGAGCCGTAATGTTTACTTTAGCCGAGTTTAACTGAATTTAGCTGTGAAACTTGCTAACTAGCACATTATTAAGAAAGGCCAAGATGCATTAAAAAAACCTTAAACTCACTTCTGCTGTGGGTGAACCTGCATCACGAATGATTCCCACGAACATAGACGCATATATAGATCGGGATCCGTGCTTTCCTTTCAAAAACAAAAGTAACATTAGATGTCGGGAGTAAATAACGACTGCTATGTTCATTATTACATCGAACAACAACACCTCAATCACTCAATCCAAGACATTCTTGTCTTCCCCTGCACCTAAATCGACACAATGGCGATCGGAGTCGGACTGTTTCAGCTCGGTGAGGGCGGGTCTAAGGTAAGGTGTTCATGTCAATCAACTATCGTGGGAGTGGCCTCTGTCAATGTGCCGTCACATAGAAAAGAAGCTGAGAATGAGCTGATTTTAAAAAGGGGATATTACTTTTAAAGATTAAAAAAATACCACTGGGTGGATTTTTATGATTGTAGGGTGGTTGTGTACACAAACTGCATAACATGTAAAAGTGAGTTTTGCATCCGATGACCCCTTTAACAAACTAATAGCAGTTTGCTCAAAATATAGTATGCCACAGCTTGAATATGAATTCACTGCATGGCGTTTTGGTTTTCCTCACCGCAGGGCTATGATGATGACTGCCTGTGATTTGTCAGCCATTGCCAAGCCATGGGAGATTCAGAGCAAGGTTAGATATTCCTAATGCATAATGCAATGTCACACGCAAGGCCTGATTCTACAGCAATGTATTCAAACATGTAGGGCAGCCAAGGGTGTGACTGCATAGGAAAATGAAATCGCTGGGCTCTCAGCCGGCATAATGAGTCTGAAACCCCATTCATATGATAATGTATCCATGGATGGGTTGTTTACATTCATTGTTTAACACTCATTATTATATGCGTTTCACAGCAGATGGTATGCGTGAGATTATATTCCGCCGGATGTCATGCATTTTTAAAAAATGAACATTCTTCTTTTAGATGGTGTTTTTTTTTTTTTTTTTTTTGCACGTTGTTATTATATTCATGGAAGTAGATCCAAGAACAATGATGGAGCTAAATTTCATAGTTGCAAATGGGACACGTGCCAGTTCTCAGTGGAAATTGTTATGTAGCAAGTCATTAATGGTCTCTAATGCACAGTTAATATATTTGAAATCCAGTTACACATAAAATCCATATTCGCATCTCTCCAAATGCGTCTATGAAGATCATAAATCTAAGCTTATTTCTGATTGTGTCCTCTAGGTGGCGTTGTCCGTCGCTGCAGAATTCTGGGAGCAGGGTGACCTGGAGAGGACAGTGCTGGAGCAGCAGCCTATTGTGAGAAAGAGTCTGGAATAAAGGGTGTGGGGAGGGGGGCTGGGAGAAAGGGAATAAGAATGAAAAGTTCCCATGGGTCATGTCGTGATGTACTGCCTATTATGCGGTGCAGTGAATCAGAAAGAGCGGTCACAATGGCCCAGTCAAACAGACCGCTCCCAAACTCCACATTTTCCTTAGCTGTGATTGGAAATGCAGGAACATAATGTCAACTTTTGAAAAGCGTCTTCAAACTTTCTGCTTTAGTCGCACCACTGCTGTGTATTCAGTTTGCATTCGACCGTGCTGGGTAGTAACTGATCACATGTCATTTGGATTACGTAATTAGATTCCAAAAATTTCCCAAAAAAGGCACACCCTAAGATTTTGTGTGAAAAATAGTTGTTTATTTTGTTTAAAAATCTTATAAATGTATGAGGTGGCACACATGGGGTAAAAGGCACACAGTATTGATAAAAATACTTTAGCTAAAATGTTTTTTTTTTTTTTTTTTTTTTTATAATACTTGTTCAAAGCAATCACTTTAGCAAAGTTGGTACTATTTTCTGCTTCTTTTGATCAATACAAGAATTTTTGTTCCGTAAATATACTGCAATTACAATATGTTAAAATAAAACATATTTTAAAACACAGAAACAAAATCATTTTAAAATGTAAAGATTCTGAAAGCATTAAAGGAGATCCCATAGTAATTTACTACAGATTTACAGTAGTAACAATAAATTATGTTTTATTATATGATATGATTAATAGCATGTTTTTAAATATGATGGTTTCATTCTAAACATGGTGATTCTCTAAGATGCACACCCAACATAATATACGATATTTACCATCTGAATCTAACAATGTCATGTCAACAAATAAAAAAAAGTCAGCCTTCTATTAATTATCGTGTTAATTATTGTGCCTTTTAGCCTCAACAGCACGGGTGCTATTTACCCCAAATAACATAGTTTGACAATATTCTTTCGTTATTTAAAAACTGTTGCTTTAATTATCTCACAAAACTGAAAATCATTAAGAAGACCTTTGTCTCAAGGTATATTCAAGAATTGTAGTGATTCTCATTTGCTACTTGAATCTACAACATTTAAAAAAAAACATAAATATTAGATAAAGTGAGCACAGAATCAACTTTTATCGCGTCAAACATCAGCCAAAATTGCACGTGTATCTTGAAAAGGGGATGTTTTGGAAAAGTGCTACGGCACATTCGCATCTCAGTACAAATCTAGTAAAATGCTATAATCATCTGCCACAGAAAAGAAAGCATAACTAATTGCCGTTGCATTCCCAAATGCGTGCTAAACTCACAGCACATGAAATAAACGAGTTCACGCTTCGCTTTGAAATGCGCAGTGAAAAAACAGACTTGATGAAGGGATTGAGCCATATTTCGCTTTCGGGTTTTAATTTGTTTGACAGACACTGTGTCAAAGCATAATGGCCCAAAACACAACTTTAAAGGTCTTTTATATTAGAAAAAGAAATTTAAATATTTTTTAAAATTACACTTATTGCCCGGAAGACCTATTGTTTCATATTGTCATATGACCACGATAATATTGAGACAGTTTTGCTATCGCAATATCACGATATTGATAATATTGTTACATCCCTAGTAATTAGATTACATTACATTTTAAAATGCACATTACAGTTTACTTTACACATTACAGTTACTTTTATGGATTACATGATTACAAATAATTCACAGAACAGCAGGATTTATAATTTATTGATTCTCCCTAATTCCACTTTTGTCTCTTTTCAAAAAATTCTTCTCCATCATATCATTTAGCTTTGGATATTCACAAAATTTGAGGACAAAAGTGCCCTGTTAGTTATGCCATGTTAATATTTTAGAGAATTATGAACATGTTAAATTATTAATGTTGGTTAATAATCACACTGACATGTAGGTAAACAAATAAAATGTTTAAAAAATACATAATATTATTATAATAGATTTAAATCAATATTTAAATATTACCGTTTCATAAACTTATTAACACTCTACTTTTCATTTACTCTAGTATTTGAAATGCATTTCATTATATTAATAACAAATTGAATATATTTTATTTGTCTTTGGTTTTTATAACAATAATCCCATTGAAATTGATAAACACGTTAGGTCAAAAGTAATCTAAAAGTAATCATTACTGACTACAATTAATGTCATTTGTAATCAGTAACAGACTGCAGTTTGTAAGTAATCTACACAGCACTGGTATTGGTAGGTTGTGGGGTTTCATTTTGATACTGAATCAAGTACACGCTGTTTCTTTTCCAGCCCATGATGGACCGGAACAAAGCGGAAGAACTTCCCAAACTGCAGTGTGGTTTCATTGATTTCGTCTGTGCTTTCGTTTACAAGGTGAGGTCCTCCATTTCGATTAGTAAACAAAACGACATATGGGACTTCATTGATCTACACTTCTAAATGTTCACAGGATCCAGACGAGAGTCCATCAGGAAGCAGATACATAATCATCAGCATAAATGCACAGTGCTGGTCTTGATCGGATGTCTGTATACTTGAGTTTTATTGACTGTGAACGTCACATTGCAGGCCTGCTGGAATTAGGGAATGAGATGTGAAGAGTCACACAACTAGGGCTGTGAGAGCAAAAACTTTCTTGAAAAAGTGCAATGTTTCACTGTTTGATGTAGCTTGTTAGATTCCAGTTATAATATAAATGAAAATAGTTCCAAACAAAGCCAGAAAAGGGCAGAAGACATGCACTTGCTTTGTTTCAGAATGAATCAGCCAATTAGAACAAACTGTTTGAATGAACGACTCAGTGAATCAATCATTAAGACGAGGATTTGCTGCCACCTACTGGTGGTTTTAGAACCAGTTTGGATTATTTTAATAATCAAAATGTTATTTTTAAAATATTTTAAAAATTAAAATATTACAGTCTTACAGTATTATTTATGCAGTTGTAATTTGCAGTGTAAATGCATTCATGCCATCTCTGAGCTGCATTAATAAATCTTTGTAAAAATACCTAAATGCCACTTCAGATGCAGCATCTGTACAAACTCTGCACCATCTACAGATACTGATTACATTTGATTGGTAACAGCCCTGTAGTGTCTTGATATTCTACTTCATTCATTGAAAAATTATGCATTTAAGAAGCTATCAAACGCTATCTTCCAGGAATGTCAAATGATGCAAGAAATTGTATTTTTATACTACAGTAAGTAGTTTTACTAACAAATCGTGACCCATCGAATCGTACGATAAACTATTAAGTACTGAAATGTCTGGTTGTCAAGTTTCTTAGAACTCCTTAATATTTAAAAATGATAAATTGAGCCAAAATATCTAATCTAAACATGACATTCTGCTGCATTCCCATGTTATTGTTGCTACATAAAGTTAGATAGTTCTCATAAAAATAAAAATGCCGTTATTTGCCCATGCTATACATTGGAAGTAATTGCAAGTTTTTAATCCCATAATGTGGACTTTTTTCTTGCAATTGTGAGTTTACAACTTTTTTTTCACTGAATTTTGTGATATAAACTCGCAATTCTGACTTGTATTCCCAGAATTGTTATATGACCTAGCAGTTGCAAGTTTAGTGAGAAATGTGAGATATAAAAATGTCTTTTTTCCCCTCAAAATTGGACTTTATAACTCGCAACTGCAAGTTTATATCTTGCAATTCTGAAAAAAAAACTTGAAATTGCGAGAAAAAAGTCAGAATTGCAAGTTTATATCTCACAATTCAGATTTTAAAACTTGCAATTGGGATTTTATTTCACACAATTCTGAGAAAGAAGTCAAAATTGCGAAATATAAACTTGAAATTGCAAGAAGAAATTCAGAATTGCAAGTTTATATCTCAATTCTGATTTTATAACTTGCAATTGTGATTTTATATCACACAATTCTGAAAAAAAAAGTCAGAATTGTGAGTTTATATTTCGCAATTCTGACTTTATAATCTGTAGCTGCGAGTATATCACGGAATTCTGACTTTATAAGTCGCAATTGCAAGTTTTATATCTAAAATATCAGAATTGTGAGATAAAATGTCATGATAACATTTTATTCAGTGGTGGAAACCATAGTTTCCTAACTATGCATATCATCATCTTTAAAATCAAAATGCAATAATGTCCTAGAAGATTCCTATTTACTTAATGTTTCTACCTGCTTACAACACTCCTTCTTACTCATGCCCTATCCTTCTTGCAGGAGTTCTCTCGCTTCCACGTGGAGATCACGCCCATGCTAGATCGTCTGCTGAACAACAGGAAGGAGTGGAACGCTCTGAAGGAAATTCATGAGGCCAAGGTAGCCCAGCTGGAAGAGGCCAAAAAAGCCAAAGAGGAAGCAAATGCTAACTCTTCAGCTCTCAAACAAGGTAGATAATGATTCAAACAGTCTCTGACGTCTCTTAAAGGAATAGTTCACCGTAAAACTTACTCATTACTTAATTATTTACATGTTATTTTGTTCATTCTGTGGAACTGATGTTTAAGTAATATTCACACTGCTCCTTAACATAAAGTAGGTGCAAAATAACACAATAGAATCAAAAGTCCATGACTACTGAGGAGAAGATTCTCAGGAAATAACACTTACAGGAATAGGTTACCCAAAAATTAAAGGAACTGCAAATTTACTCACTCTCAGGACAGATGTTCATCATCAGAACAGATTTGGAGAAATGTAGCATTATGTCACTTGCTTACCAATGGATCCTCTGCAGTGAATGGGTGCCGTCAAAATAAGAGTCCAAACAGCTGATAAAAACATCACAATAATCCACAAGTAATCCACACCACTCCAGTCCATCAATGAATGTCTTGAGAAATAAAAAGCTGCATGTTGCTGGTGTTTTCTTCCTAAAATATAAATCCTCTATCCATTATATTGCTTTATCCAGTGAAAAAGTTGTTTCTTCTGAATCAGGAGAGAAATATGCACAGATCAAGCACCATTTACAAACAAAAACAGAGCAAAACAGTTCAAACTAATATGTCATTGATTTTAATGTAAGAAGATAACAGGAGATGGACTTTTTCACAGGTTAAAGCATTATTATGGACTTATATTTTGGCCAGAAGCCACAGTTTAAAATTAAAACGCTTTAATGATGGATTTGTTTCTTACAAACATGCACCTTGTCCATTCATAAAACAATTTTTGATGGACTGAAGTGGTGTGGATTATTGTGATGTTTTTATCAGATGTTTGGATTTTCATTCTGACGGCACCCATTCACTGCAGAGGATCCATTGGTGAGTAAGGGATGCAATGCTAAATTTCTCCAAATCTGATGAAGAAACAAACTCATCTACATCTTGGATGGCCTGAGAATAAGTACATTTTCAGCAAAAGTTCATTTTTGGATGAACTATTTGTTTAAACGTTAGTCTGTTTCTTGCACAAAGTTCTTCGATGAACTGCTTTTGTGGTACTGTCTTGTCCTTTTGCTTTCAATGACTAAAAAGAGCAGCATGAACATTCTTCAAAATTTCACCTATTCTATTTCACAGAAGTAAACAACTGAAGCTTTTGGAACTATTTTTGTAAACAATTTTGTAAACAATATGAACTACTTTTGTGGTACTATTTTGTCCTTTTGCTTTCAATGTACTAAAAAGAGCAGCATGAACATTCTTCAAAATGTCACCTTTTCTATGTCACAGAAGAAAACAACTCATAAGCTTTTGAAACTATTTTTGTAAACAATTTTGTAAACAGTTGTTTTTTTAATGTATGAACTTGCATTTTACAAACAATTGACATGTTATTTACTCTCTTTTCCATATCTACATTCTCTTTCCTCAAAGGAAACGGAGTCCCGGCCCCAGCTCAGTCCAAGACCTGTGTCATTTCCTAGACGTCAAACTGCATAAAAACAGACAGTAAGAATGTATGACAATGTACTGGTAATTTGGGCCGCTTTTGTTATTATGTCCACAGGATGTCCTGTTACAGTTGTGTACACTAGTCCTAAGTTTATAGGTGAAGAAAACCTTATAGTGCAAGTAACAGGCTATTGCAATGTCACAATAATGACTGTCTGAAAATGTACAGAATAGCTCATTCTCACATAGTAAATACTATGTACATGAGAGTATAGTGTGGAAAGTCCACATTACATTTTTTCATTATATGTAGAAATGTATAAATAAATATCAAATGACACATTTTTGAGCTTAGCCTTGTTATTTTTTTTCAAAGCTTTTGTAACTCTGTTGCTGTGCAAAAAGGACTTCTGCCCCTAGGATGCAGTGCGCTCGGTTACACCGCGTATGTGTGTGCGCCAGGGCTGACTGTCCCACTGGGACATACATAACAGTCTTACAAAAGCATTGGATAACACCTAGGGGGTGTTGGTCTAATCGACTCCGAAGGATGTGAGCCGATTGGCAGGATGGCAACAAGGGGCAGGCTCAGTGCTATAGCATTTACGTCATGTCACAGACGCAATGACTGCACGTCAATGGCCATGATGTCACGTCTTCTGCTACATTTACCTCACTCTCACAGCAAAGAGGTGGAGTCGAGAAAATCTGCAACCACTGCAAAAGCTAAAATAAGCTCTGACGTGACAGCAAAAATACGCACACCCACTCAGATAGATGTGCATCCCCCTCACACACACACACACACACACACACACACACACACACACACACACACACAGGGTGCCGTAGGGAATGATTATTCTGACATCTGAATCACAAACCAGCAGAGCGGCAAATTGCCACCAGCGCTCCGAATGGCTGCGTTAACATTCAGTATGTTCTGCTACATACCCTCAGTGAAAGGAGCCGCCACAATTAGCTGCACAATCTAAAATTGTAGGCGCTCTGCATGGATACAGCACAGAATAGCCTTTGCCATTGGCTGGCATTTCAATGCGGCAACCAATCAGACGCTTTCCGGCTGAGCTGTTGTGTTTATGCAATGCGTAATGTCATTTGGAACAAGTGAAAAAACGTGACGGTCTTAAAGCAAGTGCTGCTGGGGTTTTTATAATCCTCTTTCTCAAGCTGCTATTCAGCAGAATAGCATTGCTGTTTACTGCAGCGTCTCTTTGGCATAGAGCTGCAAAATGATTAGTTTAAAGATTTAAAGTCAACGTTTATGTTTGCGTGCTATATGTGACCCTGGACCACAAAACCAGTCATAAGGGTCAATTTTTTGAAATTGAGATTTAGACATAATATGGAAGCTGATGGATGAAAGCTTTCCATTGATGGATGTATTTGTTAGGATAGGAGGATATTTGGCCGAGATACAACTATTTGAAAATCTGGAATCTGAGGGTGCAAAAAAAAAAAATCGAAATATTGAGAAAATCACCTTTAAAGTTGTCCAAATTAAGTTCTTAGCGATGCTGTTATAGGAAATATTTTTAACCATATATAATTTTTCTTCCCTTTTTTGCTTAGCATCTAGCTAATATATATATATATATATATATATGTGTGTGTGTGTGTGTGTATGTAATAATAATAATGTAATATATATGCTTTAAGCTACGAAAATACACTTTAGACGTAAAAAGCTTTTAATAACGTATAAAAAACAGTGATGAATGCATATGTGACCCTGGACCACAAAACCAGCCATAAGGGTCAATTTTTTAAAGTTGAGATGTGTATATAATCTGAAAGCTGAATAAATAAGCTTTCTATTGATTGCTTGTTAGGATAGGACAATATTTGATCGAGATACAACCATTTGAAAATATGGAGTCTAAGCATGCAAAAAAAATCTAAATATTGAGAAAATCACCTTAAAACTTGTCTAAATTAAGTTCTTATGATGCATATTACTAATCAAAAATTAAGTTTTGATATATTTACGGTAGGAGATTTATAAAACATCTTCATGGAACATGATCTTTACTTAATATCCTAATGATTTTTTGGCATAAAAGAAAAATCAGTCATTTTGATCCATACAATGTATTTTTGGCTATTACTACAAATATACCCATGCTACTTATGACTGGTTTTGTGATCCAGGGTCACATATGTGTGTGTACTGTGCATATTTATTATGTATATATAAATACACACATACATACATTTATATATTATGGAAAAATGTTAGATTTATATGTAAAATATTTATATTTAAATTATATACAAGTGTTTACATACATACATACATTTTTAAAAAAATGTATACATATATGTGTTTTTACAGTTGCAATCGAAATTATTCAACCCCCTTGACATGCAAGACATTTTGTTCCAGAAAAGAAGTTTTTCTAAAAACAAATCTACAAAGGTATTAGTACATTAGTACACTATTGGAGAAAGTATTTTAATACACATTTGAGTAATTCTAAGAACGTAAATTGATGAATAATGAAAAAAACAAACAAATTGACTGTAAAGATTCATGTTCAAAATTATTCAACCCCCAAAAGTCAAATTTGGTGCAGAATCTATTATTCTTTAAAATCACCAATAAACGCTGTTTGAAAGTGTTTAGAAGCATCTATCACCTCTCTACTGCACTCTTGGCCCATTCTTCGACTAAAAAAGCTTTCAGATCACTGATAATCTTTGGTTTTCACATTGCCACTGCTTTCTTCAAATTCGACCAAAAATTTTCAATTGAGAACAAAATCTGGAGACTGAACAGGCCACTCAAGAACATTCTATGACTGATCTCTGAACCAAGCATTAATAGATTTGGATGCTTACTTTGGGATGATTGTCCTTTGCATTTAAGGGCTGATACTTCAAAGAATCCATGGTTTCCTTTATACGCTCATGTTTTCCACTTCCTTTCTTCAGTGAAACAACCCCGTAATAGGACTAGCCCACCTCCATGTTTGACCATGGAGATGGTGTTCTTCTGCTCATAGGTTTTCCCTTTTTTGCACCAGACGTAGCGCTGATCCAAAGGTCCAGAAAGTTCCAGTTTGGTCACATCACTCCATAAAACATTCTTCCAGAACTCCACAGGTCTATCTAAATGAATTTTAGCATGTTCAAGCTGACCTTTTTATTCTTCTTGGTCAAGATTGGTATTCGCCAAGATGCCCCAACATGAAAGCCATGCTTGTCTTATGTTCATCTTCTACTCTGGAATAATTTTTTTCCCCTCCTTTCATCGGGTCATCTCGCAAGTCTTTGGCTGTACATTGAGTTGCTCTGATCAAACATTTTTTGATATTGTGCTTTTTTTGTTCAACACCCTCAAAGGTTTTCTGGTTCAACACACTTTAAACTAAGAAATAAGTCTGCCAGCTGTGTCTGTAGGAACTTTTAATGTCTTAGAAATCTTCACGTAGCCTTAGACTTTCTAATATAATAAAACAATTGCTTTTCTATAGCTTTTGTGAGAGCTCTGTTGACTTTACCATATTTGCTACTCAACTTCAGCACATGCGTGGGATAAATGTATGGATGTGTAACATCTCAAGCTGATTTAGTTTTTTTTAGTAGTTTCTAAGTTTTAAGACAATTTTGTTCCCTACCACAAAAATAAATGACTTAAAACGGCAATGTTGAATAGGAGTTGAATAATTGGCAGCTGTGTTATTAAAAAACCCTTATTATCCCTTGTTTTTATCAAACATATTACATCATATATTGACACGATCACTTTTAATGTGCCAGTATACTGTTGTAGATGCAATTTTTATGTAGTCCTAGATCTACAGACAAGCTTTTATTTGTAAAGTACTGCAGTCTCTGGGGGTTGAATAATTTCGACTGCAACTGTACATAATAAATATACAAACATAGTATGCAAATAAACTTATTTTGAATTGATTAATCAGGACTAATCGTTATGCAGTACATGAATGACTCACAAAGTTGACCGTTGTTCATTATGGATTTTATTTTTGGAGGCAAAACAATGAATATATGTACTTTTTTACAGTATATGAGGATCAGTTTCTACAGTTTAATAATGTAAACAATCTCGGAAGAGAAATGTGTTCAGTTTAAAAGGAAGCCGTCATCTGCTTTTTTTAAACTATTTACATGAATTAAAATATAATTTATGACATCAAATAATTTCCACTATATAGATTCGATCTAGGAAACTAGATTTTAACAATTTAAAAATACTGAAATGCATTTGTCTCCACATTCTCAAGATGTATGAAAATCACACAATACCGAGAAAAAAAAAATTAAAAATAAAACCAACACCATTTCAAGACTAAGTGGCATATAAATAAAAAAAACCTCAAAACATATGTAAAAATATAAAATCTTACTAGCAGTATTTACCAAAAAACTACGTTAAAAAAGGAAAATCATAGCGAATTTGATAGTCATTAGATGTAATAGTCAAAAAAACAAGACAATGAAGAAAACAACGTATGCCCTTTGACTCCCTTTTTTTTTTTGTTTCCACTAAAGACAAGGTCTTGAAGCAGCAAAACGACGTTACGCGAATGACAAACGCTTCTTGATAAAAATGATCCGAGGTTTAGCACTTTGCTGATTCAAGAGGAAAATTCTCTCCAATCTTGCAAGAGCATACTTTGTGAGCAACAGATTGCAGGGCTACAGATGTAGTGAATTAAAAGTGACATTTTATAGGAACTAAGAAATAAAAGAGGAAAGACGAAATCACAAGCGCGCTCTTTCACACATTCACACACAAACGCAGGGCCAAGCCAAACGATCATGACATTCTTGAAATGGATTTGACGCGATACCACACTTCTCCTCAGTATCCAAACATCAAATGTACTTTTTGGTCAACTTGTCTAGCGATTGCTAAAATGAGGGCTGGAAAAATGTATTGCATTGAAGAAGGTTCCCTTTGGATGTTTTTTTTTTTAACTTTTTTTTTTTTACTTTTTTAATTTGGATCTGTACATTCTAGATTGACAGTGTTGAAATGTATTGAAGTGTTCTGAAACACTGAATAAAATGGTCTATAACAAATTATATCATCTATATATTTATCTACACAAACACACAAATATATATATATGTATATATATAATCATATATATGTATATACCTTTTATAATATGGCTGTATTGAAAAAGTTTACGTACTTCAGTAAAGAAAACACATTGGATTGTAAAGGAGATCAGACAGGACTGATAGCTTTGTTTTCCCCTAAGGTTTAAGGCTCTCCCTGTGAGATTGGGCTGTTTGTGTAGTTTCCTAATACAAAAATCCCTCTCGGCCAAACGTCGACCTCCTTCCCGAACGATCCGAGCCGTCCGCGATGTACAGTACAGGATTCGATTACCCTTAAATCAACCAATCTCTTCAATAAACCCTTCCGTTACGAGGAAGGCTTTCTCAGCGGTATTGCATCTCAATTGCATAAAAAAGAAAAACATATAAAAAGAACCATTTCTAAAGGGACACTTTATACAACTGTGTTTGACTTATGAAGCCATATCAATGAAAATTCCCTTCTGGATCTCCCTGTATTGCTTGCATCAACGGGTTCACCAACAACCAATCAGAGCCACGTCGCTGTACAGCACATAACCACACATCTCATGTTTACACAAGACACAGTGCTATATACACATTATATACTTTTCCATATATATATATATTTATATATATAATCATGTAAACCAGCACATCTCTCGCTTATTTAGTAGTACATACTAAGCACAAAAACACTCATTCAGTTGAGGAGCTTCTAGGGCGAATTGGTCAAAAGCGTCTGTCGTATTCAGAGTATTCCGTGTCCAAGTAACAGCTCAGTACCGTAAAAGGGAAAGCCGAAAGGCACGTCCTGATAGGGTACTCAAACACTGAATAAGGCGTTCTGTACTTAGTGTGCGCTCTAGTAAAAGTCGAAAGAGAATTCAGTCATGTAAACATTCAGGTTCGGGGTGTGTTTCTGGATAAAGGGGAGTAAAGAGAGGCCGCCGTCTCTCCCTAAACAAGCATACACTCGCTCGCACTAGATCCACAGGCCGAAGGTTGGAGGAGGAGACCCCCGCAGAATAAAAGCAACGGGTCCCGGCATATAATAATAAGGGACGAACCCGTCCCTAGACCCCGTAAAAGACACGGACGACACGCAGTTATACACTGGTACACGTTTAGACTTCAAAAAACACACACGAAGGACAAAGAGAGAAGTAGCCACAAGGTAAGAGCTAGAAAAAACCCGCAAATCTTCCCCTGTCGGAAAGGAGAGAGTAAAAAAAAGAGTGTTTGAGCTTATAGAGAGAGAAAGAGTATGAGAGAGTGACATGTAAACAAAGCAGAGATACGACCGTATCTCTAATGAGATTGAGCTCTGGAAAGATCTTCCTCCTAGTTTACCGCCACCCTTCTCTAAACCAGCAGCGCTCCGATGTCTGGTAGGGCTTTTGCTACTGGGAGAGTCCTGTACTTGAGAATCGAGACCGATGGGACGGCCGTTACAATCGGATTTGTGATAAGTACATTCTCGGAATACGTGGGATTCTAAAACGTTTTCAAACTGGTTTCCAATCGGGGTCGCCAGGTTTTCATGACAAAAGCCGGCCAATTGCTCCTCAAAACTAGCCCAAAAGGGGGTAAAATACAGTTTTGTGGTGGGGTTCCTCTGATAAAATGAGCAATCCAGGAGCCACCAAGATAGCACACATACGTCTGCAAGATGTCTGTTAAAGATCTCTGGATCTGGAAAGCATCTGCTGTGTGCAGACGTCTGTAAGATGTCAGTTTTACATGCATTCAAAGTCATAAACATCTTAAAGACATCTATTAGACGTCTATTGGACATCTGATAGGAAACGTCCAACCCAGATAGCACACGTATGTCTGCAAGACGTCTGTTAAAGATCTCTTGATCTGGAAAGCACCTGCTGTGTACAAACATCTGGCAGACGTCTGTAAGATGTCACTTTTAGATACATTCTAATTCATAAACATCTTAAAGACATCTAATAGATGTCTATTTGACATCTGACAGGAAACGTACAATAGACGTATTGCAGATGAGCAAACTACGTCTTGCAGATGTAAATGCAGACGTCAAATAGACATCTTCCAGATGCACGTGTGCTATCAGGGTAAATATTACATTTTTGTGGTCGCTGAAAAACAACCTGCGGCAACAGTATGAAAGTTAGCCCAATTCCGCGGGAAAACCGTGGACTGTTTCCAATAGACCAATACAAAGTAGACGTCACTTGCAACTGCACGCACATAGTAGTTGCAGAAAAACACGTAAAGATCATGTTCCGTGAAGATAATATGTAAATTTCCTACCATAAATATAGCAAAAGTTAATTTTTGATTGCTAAAAACTTCATTAAAGGTAACAACTTTAAAGGCGATTTTCTCAATATTTAGTTTTTTTTTTTTTTTTGCACTCTCAGATTGTAGATTTTCAAACAGTTGTATTTTGGCCAAATATTGTACTATTCTAACCAACCATACATCAACGGAAAACTGAGTTGTTCTGTGATTAATATCGATTCATGAATCTCAATTTTTTTTTAAAATGAACCTTATGACTGGTTTTGTGGTCCAGGGTCATAAGGGACGTATTGTATTAGCCCTACAGTTACAGCATGAAATATTATTTGAACCTATTACTATTAACATTTTTACATAACATTTTATCTCACTATCCCGATTTTTTTTTCTTGCAAATAGAAGTTTATATCTCCTAATTTGGACTCTATTTAACTCGAGTCAATTCTGAGGAGGAAAAAGGTCAGAAGAGCCAAGGGGAAAAGAGAAAATAACAAGTTGTTTTTCCATTTTAGAATTGTTTGATATAATCTCAGAATTGAGACAATAAAGTCAGAATTTTAAAATATAAAATCAATTCTACATTTTTTTAATTCTCTAATTCTGCCACTTGAAAAACGACATTTTTTGCCACCAGATAGGCTCTGCCCACAAAAAAAATCTAAATATAAAAATATAAATATAATCTCGGAGTTGCGAGAATAAAGTCAGAATTTTGAAATATAAAATCAAATTAAAATTTTTTGAATTCTATAATTCTGCCACTTGAAAAACGTCATTTTTTTTATGCCACCAAAACTTCATTGCTGTTTTGGATCTGTAAGACTATCCACTATCTAATGCCAATTTTGTCGTTGGGTGACAAGCTCTTGTAATATGCAGAGAATGTTTTGGAAATTACATCTAATCAACATAATCTATAATCTTTAGAAATCTAACCATTTTGTACCATATCCGTGTAATTCTCTAGCGTAAAGGCTATCTCTCCTGGGTTTTCTGCAACCATGATGCGCACGAATCCCTAATGTTTACAAACCTATAATGGGTCTATTAGTCAACCAACCAGAAAGCCCCGCCCCTAAACTCACACCATTGGCTGGCTGTGTCAGGTTGAGTAAAATAGGAGTATTTTAATGTCAAATAAAAGCTTCAAGGTAGTACAGTTGGGTTCGGACTCGGCAAAAGCAGCAAAAGCCCCGTCCACACCAGAGGAGGGCGGAGGCCAGACCAAAGAAGCACTACCTCGTTTGAGTGCATAGATGAAATCAAGGAAGCACTAAAATTACAAAAAGACTACTTTTTTTTTTTTCGACTTATTGATTTGTAAACTCTACCTTGTAGGATTTTTTTGTTTGTCGTTTTTTAAATCCACTTTTAATCCACACACACGCACAACATCCACAAAGTTTTCGCTAATACAAAGCTGTTATTGTTTATATAGTTGTACGACAAAATGGTGAAAGCACCTTGCAGGTCTATGAAGAGTGACAAAGGGGTACAAATTAAAAAATAAAAACAAAAAGCACACGCACGTCACAACAACCGATGGAAAAGAGTGCGGTTTGCTACGAAGCCCGAGCCGCTTGCGACGTCACGAATGGCATCGAACACACACACACACGAGAAGCAGCACTTGTGTCCGGTGTCTCAGAGCTGATTCTGTTCCTTTGTAATCCTCCCGCCCCAATGTCCTCCGATCCTCAGTTAGAAGTGACAAGGTCTATATTTTTTATATTCCAATGTTCAAAATGTAAACATGAAGAAGTGCCTTGGTTGAGGTGCTGAGGCGAGTCTCGGACAGGGCGTGACGCTGGAGGCGTGGTAAGGCGTGTCAGCGATGCAGGCTCCTCTGGGCCTCTTTCAGCAGAGCGTCAAAGTCCAGTGCATCGTACTTGCTCTTCACCGGACCGGGACCCGCCTCATCTGAATGGCAAAACACACAAACACACTGGTTAGTTTGTTACTGCTAAAAGCAATTTTGTTTCAAACTGGTTAAAAAAAATCTCCTGTAACAACAAAACATAATCAGGGTATAAAGACCATAGACTTAAGTAGCACGGGTATATTTGTAGCAATAGCCAACAATACACTGTATGGGTCAAAAATGTTTTCTTTTTCTTTTATGAAGTAAAGATCATGTTCCATGAAGATATTTTGTAAATTTCCTACTGTAAATATATCAAAACGTAATTTTCGATTAGTAATATGCATTGCTAAGAACGTCATTTGGACAACTTTAAAGGCGATTTTCTCAATATTTCGATTTTTTGTACATTCTGAATATTTCCTTTGACAACAAAACATAATCACGATGTAGTGACTAATGATGGATTTATTTGTAATTTTATAACAATATAACTTTAAGCACATCTCACTAAATTAATCTGATTCATTTAACAGTCCCTCCAGAAAAACGCGATTATGCGATCGCATGATTCCATGCATAATCAGCCAAAGTCCGCATATTTATGCGGGGGACGCATTTTTTCAAATACGCCGCACTTTTGCCGCATAAATTGCAGATTTCCGCGCGCAAAATATGCGGGCTTGCATGATTTCATAATCCCATTTCCGTTTGGGTCTTTGTCTTCGTTCTTTCGAGTACTATTGTGGTCGCGCGTTGCCGCGACGTTCTGTCTTGCCTCACTTCATTTTCGCCTGCCTGACCAGTCCACATCAAGTGAACTGGACATCGGGAGATTGTGAGACCCGAATATTAATCCGTGTGGCCGTTTGGCCATCCCCGCACTGTTTCAACTGGAGGACTGTGTTTGTGGGGTTCGTATGGTACCATTAGATTGTTGTGTGGATGAAATTATAAGTTGATGTGAGTGGTTTGAGTGTGGTCTGTTTGTTTATTGTTGGAAGCGTGTGCGAGTGTGTATATGTACGAGTGTGTGAGCGTGAGAAATCGGTACTAAGGGTTGTGAGTTTGCGTGATCTTATGGAGTAAATTTTGTTGTGTGTATATTGTTGATGGACCAGGTGTAATGTGATTGCATCTGTTATTTTGTTGCTTTTCTATTTTTGTTGATCAATTTTTCTTTTTTTTGTGTTTATTCATTTGATTTGATTTGATTTATGGTCATTTGATTTTTTTTTTTTTTTTTTTTTCGTGTTTAGTTGATTTTGACTTATGACTATTTGATTGTATTCTTTTGTGTGTGTGTGTGTGTGTGTGTGTGTGTGTGTGTGTGTGTGTGTGTGTGTGTGTGTGTGTGTGTGTGTGTGTGTGTGTGTGTGTGTTTATTGATTTGTGTCAATTTGATGTTGATTTTGTTAATTTTGTTGGACGGGCTAAGGAGTGCTGACCACTCTAGATCCATGTTAATGGGTTCACTAAGTGATTTTGTTCTTCTGATTTTTACACGTGCCATCTGAATACACATGTGTTTGTGGTGAAATGAGTACATTAGTGTACGTTTGAAGTGCGTAGTGAAGTGGAATTGGGGTAGGTTGGTTATTTCTCCTTGCCATCTGATGTGTTACTTTTGATTTGTCTAATTTGTTTATTTTTTTGTTTTGATTT
>NC_133376.1:38895980-38952180 GCF_049309525.1 Garra rufa
AAAGACACAAGAGACAAAATGGCGTCATGGTTTAAAATCTTGAATCGCACGGAAGGTTCCCCTGCTTAAGTCTGAAGTTTGCCAGGGACCATCTGGATGATCCAGAGGAGTCATGGGAGAAAGTCCTGTGGTCAGATGAGACCAAAGTAGAACTTTTTGGTCTTAACTCCATTCCCTGTGTTTGGAGGAAGAAGAATGATGAGTATCATCCCAATAATACCATACCTACAGTGAAGCATGGGGCTGGAAGCATCATGCTCTGGGGGTGTTTTTCTGCACAGGGGACAGGACGACTGCACTGTATTAAGGAGAGGATGAACGGTGCCATGTATTGTGACATATTGGGTAAAAACCTCCTTCCCTCAGTCAGAGCATTAAAGATGGGTCGTGGCTGGGTCTTCCAACATGACAATGACCCAAAGCACACAGCCAGGAAAACCAAGGAGTGGCTCCATAAGAAGCATATCAAGGTTCTGGAGTGGCCTAGCCAGTCTCCAGACCTAAATCCAATAGAAAATCTTTGGAGGGAGCTGAAACTCTGTGTTGCTCAGCGACAGCCCCGAAACCTGACAGATCTAGAGAAGATCTGTATGGAGGAGTGGGCCAAAATCCCTCCTGCAGTGTGTGCAAACCTGGTGAAGAACTACAGGAACCGTTTGACCTCTGTAATTTTTAACAAAGGCTTCTGTACCAAATATTACAGTTTTTTTGACTCAAGTGATCAAATACTTATTTGACACATTAATTCAAAAATAAATTGTTAAAAAAATCATACAATGTGATTTCCGGATTTTTTTATTTTTTCTGTCTCTCACAGTGGAAATGCACCTATGCGGAAAATTGGAGACCCCTCCATGATTTCTAAGTAAGAGAACTTGCAAAATCACAGGGTGATCAGATACTTATTGACCTCACTGTGTATATATATATATATATATATATATATATATATATATATATATATATATATATATATATATATGTGGGTAAAAATCAGAGTCGCTCAATGTAGTAGCCAAATTGGCTGGTGAGTGAAAAAGTTAATTTCAGTCCCTGGTTATATATGCAACATTCTACTGCTTTTTGTTAATGCCCGCAGTTCCTGTAGTGCATTCATTGCTGTTAAAAAGTATTTGATAATGCTGTGAGTGACATCTGCTGGTCAAATACAGTTAAAGCACATCAAACCTGTAGAATAGAAACACTGTGCAGATTTGAGTGTCTTGATAGGACTTCCAATTTTTATTTCCTTTAGGCCCGAGGGGATATGTGCCTGCCTCGAAACTGACGCGCTACCACCAGATGACTGTTGACCCACCACAGTCTCCTCATCTGAACGTCACGCCCTCTGGTCCAGGACCCCGAAGACACTCCTACACCCCCGGAGCCCTCCCGCTCCCAAAACCCACGACCACGCCCTGTTTTCAGGTGACTGACTGCACATCTGCACAGACATACATTTGACTGACAGGTCATAAGACCGCCAAGTTACTCATTCTGATTCATGTGTCAAACAAAACGAGACCTCTGGAGATTGATAGCAGGTCTGCAGTATCTCATAATCATCAGTCACACACACTTCAGCATTTGTAAATTCAGTATTGGAGGAACAGAAATGATCTGCCGCTCCTTGTCAGCAGAAGTGACATACTCTATCACGGCCACCTACGCAAACACACGGCACCCACACATACACACTGATTTATTCATCTGCATGATCTGCCTGTCAAACAGCTCCCTATCGTTGTGGCTTCATGTTTAAGAAAGCAGACATGAAGGTAGCTTTCGACTGTGAGTGTGGGAGATTCACGGCTGTTGTGACTGTAAAAATAGGACTAATTTTTCTAAACAATCTTCACGGGTTGTTTATCATTGTGACAGTGCAAATGATAAACAGGGCGACTAACGTTTCAACACCAAGATGAATTATAAATCTAGGTTTTGTTGCCTCAAGTGGAAACTGTATAACTTTGCATTTGCAATGCATTGATGTTTAAAAACAATATTGAAGAAAATGTGACTGGTGTTTGCACATGCAAAACTCGCCTCCATGATGTTTGCACAACGTGAATGATTGCAAGATTTTGTTTTCAGTATATTGCTAAGTGGTTGCATACTCCCTTTTTAAGAGATTTTTTTCCAGTCACTTTTTTTTGTTATTAAGAATTTTTGTTTATTTATTTTATTATTCATTATTTTTATGTTCACTGTGCATCAATAAATAATAATAATTTAATTTAATTATATATTTAATTATATCCAATTTAATTTAGTCTTTTTTATTTTTATTTATTTATTTTTCTTAGCAATTATATCACTAAAATTGGCATGAAATGGAAATTCACCATACATACACAATTTATATAAATATATATAAATCCAATTTTATTTTTAGATTTCGGGTCAGTTTTCAGTTTTTATTTATATTTTATTCTAATTATATGTAAATAAACATACACTGCTGCTCAAAAGTTTGGGATCGGTAAGATTCTTAATGCTTTTTAAAGGAGATTTTTCTGCTCATCAAGGCTGCATTTATTTGATTAAAAATACAGAAAAAAATTTAATATTGTGAAATGTTAATGCAATTTAATAGAGTGGTTTTCTATTTTAATATACTTAAAAATATAATATTTTTAACTCTGAAAGAAATGAATACTTTTATTCAGCAAGGATGTTTTACATTGATAGTAAAGACTTCTATTTCTAGATTTCTATTTTAAATAAATGCTATTCTTTTTAACTTTTTATTCATCCAAGAATCCTGAGACAAATATCACAGATTCCAAAAAAATTAAGCAGCACAACTGTTCGCCAACATTGATAATAAAATATATTAGAATTATTTTTTTTAAGGGATCATGTGACACTGAAGACTGGAGTAATAGCTGATGAAAATTCAGCTTTGCATCGCAAAAATAATTGATATTTTAATGTATATTAAAATAAAGTTATTTTGAATTGCAATAATATTTCAGTTTTTAAAAAAAATCATTAAAAATCATACTGATCTCTTTTGGGCAGCAGTGTCCGATTTTTATTTTATTTATTATTTTAGTTTAATTTCATTTAAAAAAAAAATTTATTTGAACTTTTTTTTTTTTTAATGCATATTATTGATCTTATTATGAATAATTTTCCATTCAACCATTCCACAGAACCAACTGCATCACACTTTTTATCTTTCATATAAATAATAATCAACTACCCTCAAATGCAGGTCACAAAACAGGAAAGGAAAATATCCGCTGCTACTTCTATATCATTGCAACTTTGATTTGAACATTTTGGGTTAGGGGTTTCTTTGAAACCCTATGACCAACAGTGCTGCCACTGTTGAACATGCTTCATAAGGCATTACTGATATGAACCACAAGGGGGAGCACTTAATCTAAATTATCCTTTCAGATTTTCTTCAGAGCTCTTTTTCAGTCTCAAACACCTATTGAGAACTTTAATTTCCTCATGAGCTATAATAAAGCCCACTCTTAACACTTGAAAATGTCTCAAGCACATTGTGTAACACAGAATACCACTTAACTTTCAAATCTAAAAAGATGTTGCACATAATCGAAAGAGCTCTAAAAAGCACATTCGCCCACAGATTTTAACATCCCAGTTGTTCAGTTTCACCGTTCGTGTGGGATTCAGCAATGACTAACTGTGTTTTTCAATTTTATGCAATGTCAGTTTTTTCATCTTTTGACTTTTATAAGGGTCAAAATCTATCAGAAGGCAGATTTTCTAATTGCAAACCACTCTAATACTGTCTGATCTCCATCTGCAGGTGTATGCGGGCTACGACTTCACGGCAAGGAGCGGTCACGAGATTTCTCTGAGAGCTGGCGAGCCGGTGCGTGTGGTGGAGCCTCACGATAAGCGTGGAAACAAGGAATGGAGTCTGGTGGAGGCGCGCGGCCAGAGAGGCTACGTCCCCTCCAACTACCTCGCCATCCTCCCTTCTGTGATTGCCTCACCCACCTTCCCTTACCGCTAGAGCTCATCATCTACTCCCAGTATCCAAACACACACAGACCATGAGAAACACTTTCCCTGAAGGGCTCTTGATGCGTGAGGGGGCGGATGGCTGCTGTTTGATGCGTCATTTGACTGGTGTATGTACTGGAGTGGTGCTTGGGCCCTACTGTGGAGTGCTCGTCCATATACTTGATCTTCGCTTTGCCTGGGGCTGTTACTGGTGGAGATGGTTTTACCCAATGAGAGGAGAGCTGCGGGGCAGCCAGACGTGCCGTTGTAGCACATGGCTGCTGGTGGAGTGCTGTTTCTACAATTACCACTTGGATCCACACCTCAGCTGTCCAGTGGAATGACGCGTTTGGCAGGCCTGGTACTACTTTGCTATTGAAGAAATGGAGAATATTTGAGTTTTTACGGCTGAGAATGGATCTCATTTCATGATTCAGACCTCTATTGCACTGATTCCCAGCCCACTTGAGATGACTAACATGCAGACTTGAAGACGAGATCTTATTAATGTTCTTACAATATTCTTGCTTGTGCATCATTTTAATAATACTTGATGGACAGCTTTTAGATATTTATATTTGTACTGTGGATCTAAAAAGCGGACACTTAGGACACACTTAAGATATATGCATGTCATTAAAAGGATAGTTCACCCAGAAATGAAAACTACCCCATGATTTACTTTCCCTTAAGGCATCTTAAAAGTATATGACTTTTTTCTTTCAGATGAATACAATCGGAGTTATATTTTAAAAAGTCCTGGCTATTCCAAGCTTTATAATGGCAGTGAATGGGTTTTAAGAGATTTAAGTCCAGTAAAATGCATCCATCCATCATGAAAAGTGCCTCACACAGCTCCAGGAGTTTAATAAAGGCCTTCTGAAGAAACTTGATGTATTTGTTTAAGAATAATAGCTGTGTTCATGAGAGAGTGACATGGAGGTTTCCTTTGTCGTAAACAACTTGGTTCTCGCAAGATTAACATATTCTCACCAGATCTTATGATGCACTAATCTTCTGCTCAGGTTACAGTTTATAAGATGGATATTTTTCTTACACAAACACATCAATTTGCTTCAGAAAACCCTATTAACCCCCCAGACCTGTGTGGAGCACTTTTAATGATGGATTCATGCACTTTATTGGGCTTCAACAGCCATTCACTACCATTATAAAACTCGGAAGAGCCAGGACATGTTTTAATATAAGTCAGATTGTGTTTGTCTGAAAGAAAGAAAGAAAGAAAGAAAGAAAGAAAGAAAGAAAGAAAGAAAGAAAGAAAGAAAGAAAGAAAGAAAGAAAAGTCATATACACCCAGGATAGCTTGTGGGTGAGTAAATCATTTTTCATTTTGGGTGAAAATCTATCCCTTTAATGCATAGATGATAAAATATCAATCCATATTTTGTGCAATGATGATTTAGTTTTATTTGAAATGATTAAGCAGTTGATACACTGCTCGAAATTAAAGCAAAATTAAATTTGGTCGACCGATATAATGCCGATAACAGTCAATATTTGCCATTGTGCACAAACTTTCACAAACAAGACTACTGCACAGTTATTTTTTACTTCCTTTTTTAACATTTTTTTATTCGTGAATAATACTGTAATTCGATTACAGAATCAAGAATTTGCTACAGTTATAAATCTGTTATTTTTAAGTGAACATATTTTTTTATTTAAGAATTATTACCTAAAATGAATAATGTCAAGCACTAGAAAAAAGTATTATCATAGATTTTTTTGCTTGTCAAACCTTAGTAGTTCATAGCTAATGGGATGAAATACACCTATGGCTATGATTTGTTTGCAGAATCTTTTTGGAGTGATATTTACTTATTTATGCCATGGCATTCATACATTTTTAATAGTGTCTTAAGTGTCCAGATTCTCTTCGGAGCCACTGTGTGGTAGACGTCGAAGACACTGTAACTATATTGAATCCTTAAGCTATTCTTAATGCTTGCATGCAGATTTAGTTCTGGCTGCTGCATTGTGCTCATATTGTGACCTCATAACCTACGATGAAGAACCCATGTCGAAGATGATTTGCTGCAGTGTGCATCACAGACAGCTGTCTGCCTGCTTTTGCATCTGCTGTCCACCAGAGGCGCCAGAGCATCCTCTGTGAAGACTGTCTGTCATTGCTACCTTCCTCAGTGTTGGGCTAATCCTCCAAACAGACTCATATATTATTCATCTGATCCTCACAATCGCCTTAACAGGGATCCAGCGAGAGGCAGTTTGTCTCCTAGTGGTACCGACCCCTGAATAAGGCATCATCTGTACATGTCACTTTGAAGAGATATTTATTTTATTTATTCCAAATGTCATTAAATCAATTCTGTCTTGAATTAACCCATCAGAGCTGCTGCAATCCATCTCATATTTTCACACTTGTGTCATTCAGAGAAGCATGGCCAGAAATTATTCATCAAAAGCAGCAAGCAGTGAGCCGCTTTGGCTGAAGGTTTCCGCCTGACCTCTGAGTGCTCTATTTATACCCAGCAGATTAAAACACTGACGTTGAACAAGGCAGAGTATTTCCGTCTGCTGCAGAGGTTTATTTTGGAGATGTGCATTGGGTTTGAGGCCGCTTTTAGCAGGAATAGTGCAGCTATTCCTCCGAGAACGTGCAAATGTCAAGCCAGGGCTGATGACTGTGTTTTGTCACGCTGCAGGCAGAGAGAGATGCTGCGGCTCGACGTCCGGGAGCGAGCGCCGCCTGTCAATCGCTCCAGCTTCCGTGCTTGTCAGCAGAGCTTTGATGCACTGAATCCCTACAGCTACCACTTCCTCTATGCGACAGAACTCAAGGCTCTATAAATACATTTCTCTATTCAATGGTCTAAAAATAGCCGCTTGTCGGTAGGAGCCCTCTATGGCTCCTCCTGTTGGATCTGTTGGGGACTGCAGCTCGGGTTCTGTCTCTCTCCTGTGGGAGGTGCGTCTCTCACATTACATCAAATCGTGCCCTGGCCTTAATCTTCGTCTCAGCTGATGAGCCGTGGAGAAATGCTACAGTAATTAGATATATTATGTATCCCTCACAACATTACATACTATGAAGCATTTCCTTGTGGGAGAGCAAGCAAACCCAACACTTCTATTGCTGCTCCCTGCTGTAGATGTCTGTTTGTGTTCGCATTAGAGAGAGAAGGGAGGATTGAGCCATGCAGTAAAGGTTTTGGAAGACTGCAGTAAACCTAATTTCCACAATTTAATTTATTGGCTATTTTGGGGGCAGTAAAAAAAAAAAAAACAGTAATAATATCTATACTTGCTTTAAACAAGATTAATTTACTTGACGTAAAGATGTATAATATTTAAATATATATATAACAGTAAATATTTTATTACTTTTTCAGAATTAATCATTTTTTTTAAAGATAATGTTTTAAATATAGTTTACAGTAAAGCAAGACAATAATACAGATGAATAATTATGTATGATAGGATTTTTTTAAAGCATAAAATTAACAAATATTATTCCAAACAGTATTTTCTTGTTTTAAGTGTTATATTTATTTATTGAGTTATTTGTGTGTGTGTGTGTGTGTGTGTGTGTGTGTGTGTGTGTGTGTGTACCTGGTATTCATCACGTTGTGGGGACCAAATGTCCCCACAAGGATAGGAATACCAGTAGATTTGGACCTTGTGGGGACATTTCTCAGGTCCCCATGAGGAAACAGGCTTATAAATCATGCACAATGAGTTTTTTTTGATGAAGTAAAAGTATGCACAATCTCCTGTGAGGGCTAGGTTTAGGTGTAGGGTAGGTGTAGGGCCATAGAAAGTACAGTTTGTACAGTATAAAAACCATTACGCCTATGGAATGTCCCCATAAAACATGTAAACCCAACGTGTGTGTGTGTGTGTGTGTGTGTGTGTGTGTGTGTGTGTATATATATATAATTATGTAAGAGTAAATATTTAGTTATTTTCTTAATATCTTAATATAGATGAATAACTATGTGTGATTGGATTCATTTTTTTAAAGCGTAAAACTAACCAAAATTGTTTTGCAATTAATGGTTAAAACATAAAGAAAAATGCCAGTGTGATAAGAAAATAAAGTAATGTTAACATATTAAAGTAACTATTAAGTTCATATTGTTTTACTAATAGTAAATAGATATTATATTATTAGTATGAATATCTCAGAATATTGTGTTTTACAGTAAAATTAGATGTTTTTAAAATGAGATTTACTTAAATAGCAAAACTGCAATTGCATAAGAATATATCTTTTAGTTTAACTTAGTTGTTTTAAAAAGAAAAAAAATGGCATAATAAAATTATAGAAGAATTCTAAAGATATATTCACTGGTAATATGGTTATATATTTAAAATTCAGTAAATCTTTGATTAGTTTCTCAAAATTAGTCTTTTTTTAAATGAATGGCTTAAAAATATTTTACTGTGAAGCAAGACGAAAATACAGAGTAATAATGTATGTTTGTATTTATTTTATTTTAAAACAAAAACAACTAGGCTGAATATTCTAATCAAATAATGTTAGATTAAGATTAATATTAATATATTAAAGTAATATATTAAAGTGTATATTAAGTTAACATTATTTTATTAATAATAAATAAATATATTATTAGTATGAATGTCTCAGAATTTGTTTTTAAAACAAGATAGATTTACTTACTGAAAATATTTTCAGAGAATATACCTTTTATTTAATATATACCTATTATTTAACTAATATTCATTTAATTAATAGCTAATATATAATAGCAAATAGTATTTTCTTGTTTTAAGCATTACATTAACAAAAAAAGTGAGATCTGTTAGGGAAAATGGCATATCAAGATATAATCACTTGTAAATCTTATATTATTAATATTTCTCTAAATCAATCTGGTTTTCAATTAATGTTTTGCTGTTAAACAAGACAAAAATGCTGATTAAGCTTTTTATTTTATTTTTATTTTCAGTAGGGGTGAGTGATTGGAAACAGATCCTTATTCAATATCCAGTCTTTTTTCCCAGCACAATCGGAAATCCTCTTGCTGCCAAGTAAGGGCAGCATAGAACGGCTTGTGTAAGTTGACCTGTCAAAAGCTGCTGAGTAGAAATAGACACCGTGGCCTTGTCCGGCTTAATTCCGGGCCTGTATTTAGTAACTTTTTGGCACTAGTGTCATGATTGTGTTAGGACAGTCAGCTGATCTGTGGCACAACCGACTTTAAAGGAGTAGTTCACTTTTAGAACAAAGAATTACAAATAATGTAAAGAAATGTTTTTTTTTCTCTCCATATAATGGACTTCTATGGTGCCTCCGAGTTTGAACTTACAAAATGCAGTTTAAATGCAGCTTCAAAGGACTCTAAATGATCCCAGCCCAGGATGAAGTGTCTTATCCAGTGAAACGATCGGTTATTTTCTAAAAACATTAACCATTTGTATGCTTTTTAATCTCTACACAGAGTACACACAGAGCTAGACAAGATGAGCATTTGAGATTTTGCTAGATAAGACCCTTCTTTCCTCGGCTCTGATCGTTTAGAGTCCTTTGAAGCTGTATTTAAACTGCATTTTGGAAGTTCAAACTCGGAGGCACCATAGAAGTCCGTTATATGAAGAAAAATCCTGAAATGTTTTCCTCAAAAAAAAAAAAAAAAAAAAATTCTTACGACTAAAACAAGAAAGACATGAACATCTTGGATGACAAGGGTCACCCTTAACTGTAAATTTTTGTTCTGAAAGTGAACTACTCCTTTAACCTTAAAGGTGCAGTGTGTAGATTTTTGTGGTAAAAAACCTGAGCGATAGAACGTTTTTATTATTTTTGTTTTTATTTTATTTATAATCATTAACTGGATTTTACAAAATGACAAAATTAAACTAAAGTTATAGCACAGAAGGCACACATTTGACAGCAATCATAACCACACATTACTCACCTATCTAAATTAGGTTAAACCTTAAAAAATAAATCAAAACTCTTTAAACATGCAGTTAATCCTGAGGCATATTTTGTCCACACACCAGAAAATGTCCATATCATCCTTAAATTAATTTGTTTCTGCCATTCTAAAAGTTCATTATGTTGCTGCACATGAAATATAACGCAGATAACATTATATATCTATATAATTCGCGTTTACAAGATATAGGCATTCAAAACTTAGTCTCGTCACTTCCACCAATGTGAATCAACGATTTTGATGATATCACTGTGCACTTCAGTTTTCTCCTCAAACGTTCTGTCCAATCAAATGCTCTCTAGAGTCCGTAGCGTCCCGCCCCCTACACAGAGACGCAATAACATATGTGCTCATATGTGTAAACTACATGTATTAAACTACACAGCCTCAGCATGATTATGATCACTATTTTGTTTTAGCAAGAGATTCAAATTGAATCTGTGGGGTAATTTATTAGTCTGTGGCTGTCATAAGCTTACAAATGCGGCTTTACCGAGCTCAACGGCTCTGGCCCGAGCAGATATAAATGGAACGCTATTGGCTATTCAAAATAAGTGGGCGGGGCTGGGCAATATGTTTTTGTTTCAGTTAAAAGTACGTCACCATAGAATAACACTGCGTGTTTCAAGGCACTTCAGTGGACCTTTAAGCCATAGATATATATACGTAGATGCCTCATTAGCGACTGTTTCTATGGGCCTTTATCAAAGTCCCTTTAAGGCAAGTCATGTCACTCGGCGGCCATCTTTGAAACGCTACTCGGGCAGGCAAGTGCAGCTCCTGTCTGTTTGAATGGGGAAACATCAAATTCTCCAAAACTGTTCACCAAGCTTACGATTAAATTTCATATTTTAAATCTCCAAAGAAATCCAACAAGAACTGCCTCATAAATATGGTTTTGGAGAATTTGATGTTTCCCCATTCAAACAGACAGGAGCTGCCCGAGAGGCATTTCAAAGCTGGCCGCCGAGTGACATGACTTGCCTTAAAGGGACTTTGCTTTATATGTAAGCCGTCCGCCATTTTGCTGTGGTCCACTTGACATCATTCACCCATAGATCTATGTAACCGACCATAGTAATCACTGAATATTCGAAATGCCACAGTCCTGAACAGCCGTTGGTCTGCGAACCTACAGTATGGTGAATGACGTCAAGTGGACCGTTCCAAAATGGTGGACTCATCTACGTGCTTGGAGCGGTCCAATGGGGTATCTACGTATATATATCTATGCTTTAAACCCCTTTCTATACCCTGTCAGTTGGTCGCACATATCCACCATGTTTGTAGTTTTTTTACACTTTTTATGCATGATTGTAGTTCTAATCGAATCCTTGTTCACCGCGTAATGTGTTGTGGGTGTAACAGAGGCCAGCTAGTAGGAGCTGTGCAGGGAAACCTCACTCCCAGCCTTTAGCCTCCTTGTTAGTGCGTCCCCCTCTCGTGCTGGAGACTGGAGACCCGGGTTCGAGACCCGCTCGGAGCGGGTGCGGTAGGACCCGGGTGTGAGGGGTTACATTGGTGCCGTGACCCGGATGGGAGTGAGGTTTAGTGGGGTGAGTGTAACGGAGGCCAGCTAGTAGGAGCTGTGCAGGTAAACCTCACTCCCCGATCTCAAGAGACGCACTAGCGACAGACGCTAGAGGTTGCAGCCTTTAGCCTCCTTGTTAGTGCGTCCCCCTCCCGTGCTGGAGACTGGAGACCCGGGTTCGAGACCCGCTCGGAGCGGGTGCGGTAGGACCCGGGTGTGAGGGGTTACATTGGTGCCGTGACCCGGATGGGAGTGAGGTTTAGTGGGGTGAGTGTAACGGAGGCCAGCTAGTAGGAGCTGTGCAGGTAAACCTCACTCCCCGATCTCAAGAGACGCACTAGCGACAGACGCTAGAGGTTGCAGCCTTTAGCCTCCTTGTTAGTGCGTCTGCCTCCCGTGCTGGAGACCCGGGTTCGAGACCCGCTCGGAACGGGTGCGGTAGGACCCGGGTGTGAGGGGTTACATGGGCAATATAATAGCAGTTAGAGTGCGCATTGATCCGTATTTCGTATCCTTAAGTTAAGTAGTAGACCATCTGGAAATCTTTGTAATACTTTTTTAAACATACTATGATTTGGGACATTCTAACTCTATTTGCGAATACTATTTAAGATGGATAGTTTGCGAATTGAAACCTGATTGGGCCACAGCAGGAGACTCCGCCTACAACCGGCTGAGCCTGCTGCTGCCGTGTGACTGCTGTGACGTATGGTTCTGCTGTTCTGCAATCAGTCATTGTTGGGCTCACCCCTCCCTTTACAGAACTACGGAAGCCGATACAGGATTAAGACGTCGTCGTTTTAGAAAGCAAGGAATAATGAGGTTTCATTTCAAACGTAAATTAAGGAATTATCTTTACTTAAGTATTCAATAAAACAATGTTATTGTGAATATTACTGTTACTTGTTCATCATTGTGTGTTTTTCGCAAGAACAACAGTGATGAAACGCGATCTGTAGAGCAGTTTGTCCGTTTAGGGCTACTGTAGAAACATAACGGCGACTTCCATGTGAGGGGACCCGTGGTGTATGCAGATATAAACTGATAATTCTAAGGTAATAAAAACATAATGGCTCATTAAGTAAGGTCTTTATACACCCCTGAAAACATAGTTATGTATATTATATTGCACCTCTGTCTAGAGATCATCTTAAATATTACACAGTGCACCTTTAACCAAAGCTCATCTTGGGCTGAATCTCAGGCCCAGCTGAAGCCCCTCAATGAAGAGGACTTAAGCTTTTCCCATGCAGACCCACTGCGAAATACAGCAACACTCCTTGAGTGACCTCTGCGAGAGAGAATGTAGCCTCAACAGATCAGCTGTTTATAGGACTGAACTATAAGCTTAAGTTCATAGGTGACAGTTTACGGTTTCTTGCCCAGACAAACATGCCTATCTGACATTAAAGGCTTGTTTATTTATAGAGCAAAGTCTTGGCATTTTTACATGGAGATGAATTATATACCGTGTCACGATATAAAACGATCACTTTCATATTGACATGTAAAGATGATGAATGTGTATTTTGTCAACTGTGGTGGACTGTTTACATGTTGACCTACATAAACGCTGAACCGTTGAACTTTCGCTTCTATAAATCCTGTTGGCCTTTAAGTGTGAGAGCAGGTAGTCGTGGATCCCGTCCAGCACAAGAAGGCGAGAACGGATTCAATAAATCAGCTCGATGATTTTTCCATCTTGGTTGATTTTCCCTCGGAGACAAACACACTGCGAAATGTAGCATTTGAGTGTCATTTCCCTTGATGCAGCCTCATTTTGCAGCCACCTCTGTTTGAAAGCATGCATACGTAACCCTCTTCTATAGGTTCCTGTCTTTCTCTCAGATCTCTCCACCTCCCCTTGCTTTTCTTTCAGGTTCTTGTAAACAGTACTGGCCTTGAATGTCAATGATGTCAGGTGTCAACAGAGAGGTGGAGGACTTTGAGCTTTGGAGTAAAGGGTGTGTGTATGTTTGGGGTCATGTTCACGAGTGCTTGAGTTTGCGGCGTGTGTCCCCTTTGGAAATTCGATAGGATACTTTATCTTCCTCGTCTGATGCTCAACTTACAGGCTGTTGCTTATTTTTAATGGTGAAGTTCAAATTTATTGCATCTGAATGCTTTGATCTGAGAAACGTCTCTGGGTGCAAGCTCTCGCACTTAAATTGAACCCAGCCAGTGTTGCTGTTTTTAGTTTTTACTGTATGTCAGATTGGCCTGCATGATTAATATAATCTGGTGTTTTCAAGGTTTCAGATAAGCTTGGTTCATAGTAAATGCAGCTCTACACAAACTGTCTCTGCATGTGAACTGAGTTTGCATGTGAACATACATTTGGGAATGCAACATGTGCCAAGCCATCTTTCCCTTGAGCTGAAAAATAAAATAACAAAATCTTTTTTCTTAAATACTACATATTTAATTATATATATATTTTTTATTAAGTAGCCTAATGTAATAATTATTAGTAATTGTAGTAATAACCAAGGGCATAGGTTTGATTTTGGCAATGGTTGGGGACATAAAAGCAGATAATTATTTGAGCAAATTTCTAGGAACAATTTAGTAGTTGCTGGACATTGGTTGGGACATGTCATAGCGTCTCTACTAAGTTCTACACTCTTGAAAATCAGAACAAGCAATGTCTGACTTTAGTTCTCTCCTTAAATATGAAGAGGTGAAATTCAGATTAACAGATTGAGTTACTCCAAATTTCACAAAAAGCTTATGGATGTAATAATTTACGTTGTAACAAGGAGGGGTCAGAGACGTGCGGATCCATTTGCAGCATTTATTTGAAGACGTGGTCAAGCAGACAGGGTCAAACACCAGCAAACAATAACAACGAGGATAATCCAGAGAGTAGTCAAACACAGGCAGAAGGTTGGGGCTGGCAGCAAGAATCAAACACGGGAGGGAGTCCAGGAATCAAAACACAGGGAAAACAAACTCGGGGAGAAACGCTCGGAAATACAGACCATACGGAACAATAAGACTTCGCAGAGTGGCTGTGTGTGTGACAAGCTTAAATGCAGTCAGTGGGATGAGGTGCAGCTGTGAGCGGTAATCAGTAAAGTGAGAGCAGGTGAATGCAGTGATTAGTGCAGTGGCTTGTGGGGAATGAAGTCCATGAAGTGTGGTGCAAGAGTTAATGATGACAGGATAGACCAGATACGTGACATACGTCAGTCACTGAAGTGAGTTGCACAGAGAAATTTTGGTAATTTTTTTTTATGTTCATCTGAACTCTTTCTGTTATAAAAATGTTTTCTTTGGATTGTTTGACTACTCAAAAGAGAATATAAGAAAATATAATTTAATTAATTTGTGTTTCATGCTAGCTAAATTTTACATGCATAAAAAAAACCTCTTTTCTTAAAGACGCTCATAAATGCTTCCGATAAAATGTTATTTAGGCTTCAACAAGCATCATTCACAAACCACTGTTATTCTTAACAGAAGAGCAAGCATGAGCTACTGCGTGCATCCATGGCAGAATGCAAGCAAACCAAGCTCCTTTAAAGTTGACATCTCTCAGTTCATACGGCATCTGATGAAGCTCTTATAACACAATGAATATTATGTACAATGAATCTTTCACAAATCACAATGTCTACATTTCATGTGTTTTAATTCGTGAGATGCAAAATTCAGCAATGTGCAAGAACTTTTGAGCAGTGAGTGAATTCTAACTTGAACGCCTCTGATTGGCCGATTCAGTCCAGAAATCAACAGATGGCTACATTGCGGTCTTGCGAATCATTTAAGTCAGGTTAGAACTTTAAAACGGGTTCACGAATCATTTGAGTCAGATTGGAACTTTACAGCGGACTCGCGAATCATTTAAGTCAGATCAGAACTTTAAAGCGGACTCGCGAATCATCTGAGTCAGATCGGAACTTTAGAGCGGGTTCGTGAATCATTTAGCGAACTGAATGATTCGCAATCTGCGCTCCGAGCGGAACTTTTGAGTGGTTTCGCAAATCATTTGAGTCAGAGCGGCTTCGAAAATCAAATGAGTCAGATCGGAATTTTACAGCGGGTTCGCAAATCATTTGAGTCAGATCGGAATTTTACAGCGGGTTCGCGAATCATTTGAGTCAGATCGGAACTTTACAGCGGGTTCGCGAATCATTTGAATCAGATCGGAACTTTACAGCGGGTTCGCGAATCATTTGAGTCAGATCGGAACTTTACAGCGGGTTCGCGAATCATTTGAGTCAGAACAAAACTTTACAGCGGGTTCGCGAATCATTTGAGTCAGATCGGAACTTTACAGCGGGTTCGCGAATCATTCGAGTCAGATCGGAAATTTACAGCGGGTTCGCGAATCATTCGAGTCAGATCAGAACTGTAGAGTGGGTTCACGAATCATTCGAGTCAGATCGGAACTGTAGAGTGGGTTCACGAATCATTTGAGTCAGAGCGGAACTTTAGAGCGGATTCACGAATCATTTAAGTCAGATCGGAAGTTTACAGCAGAATCGCAAATAATTTGAGTCAGATCGGAACTTTAGAGCGGGTTCGCGAATCATTTGAGTCAGATCGGAACTTTAGAGCTGCCTCGTGAATCATTTGAGCCGGATCGGAACTGTAGAGTGAATCATTTGAGTCAGAGTGGAACTGTAGAGTGGGTTCATGAATCATTTGAGTCAGATCGGAACTGTCTTGCGAATCATTTGAGTCAGAGTGGAACTGTAGAGTGGGTTCACGAATCATTTGAGTCAGATTGGAACTGTCTCGCGAATCATTTGAGTCAGAGCGGAACTTTAGAGGGGGTTCGTGAATCATTTAGCGAACTGAATGATTCACAATCTGCGCTCCGAGCAGAACTTTTGAGTGGTTTCGCAAATCATTTGAGTCAGAGCGGCCTCGAAAATCAAATGAGTCAGATCGGAATTTTACAGCGGGTTCGCAAATCATTTGAGTCAGATCGGAATTTTACAGCGGGTTCGCGAATCATTTGAGTCAGATCGGAACTTTAGAGTGGGTTTGCAAATCATTTGAGTCAGATCGGAACTTTACAGCGGGTTCGCGAATCATTTGAGTCAGATCGGAACTTTACAGCGGGTTCGCGAATCATTTGAGTCAGATCGGAACTTTAGAGTGGGTTCGCAAATCATCTGAGTCAGATCGGAACTTTACAGCGGGTTCGCGAATCATTTGAGTCAGATCGGAACTTTACAGCGGGTTCGCGAATCATTTGAGTCAGATCGGAACTTTAGAGTGGGTTCGCAAATCATCTGAGTCAGATCGGAACTTTACAGCGGGTTCGCGAATCATTTGAGTCAGATCGGAACTTTAGAGTGGGTTCGCAAATCATTTGAGTCAGATCGGAACTTTACAGCGGGTTCGCGAATCATTTGAGTCAGATCGGAACTTTACAGCGGGTTCGCGAATCATTTGAGTCAGATCGGAACTTTAGAGTGGGTTCGCAAATCATTTGAGTCAGATCGGAACTTTACAGCGGGTTCGCGAATCATTTGAGTCAGATCGGAACTTTACAGCGGGTTCGCGAATCATTTGAGTCAGATCGGAACTTTAGAGTGGGTTTGCAAATCATTTGAGTCAGATCGGAACTTTACAGCGGGTTCGCGAATCATTTGAGTCAGATCGGAACTTTACAGCGGGTTCGTGAATCATTTGAGTCAGATCGGAACTTTAGAGTGGGTTCGCAAATCATCTGAGTCAGATCGGAACTTTACAGCGGGTTCGCGAATCATTTGAGTCAGATCGGAACTTTACAGCGGGTTCGCGAATCATTTGAGTCAGATCGGAACTTTAGAGTGGGTTCGCAAATCATCTGAGTCAGATCGGAACTTTACAGCGGGTTCGCGAATCATTTGAGTCAGATCGGAACTTTACAGCGGGTTCGCGAATCATTTGAGTCAGATCGGAACTTTAGAGTGGGTTCGCAAATCATTTGAGTCAGATCGGAACTTTAGAGCGGGTTCGCGAATCATTTAGTGAACCTAATGATTCACAATCCGTGCTCCGAGTGGAATTTTAGAGCAGGTTTGCAAATCATTTAAAAGAAATCGAAACTTTAGAGCGAGTGAGCTAGAAAAAAAATCTGTATGAAATATTTTCCCAAAAAATGCATCCCTAATGTCAGACTTACTTTAGTCTCCCAGCACAAAAACCTCATTAATTAAAAGTAGCGATTATTAGATCTCCCCCAAAGTTGTTTTCTGAGTGCAGTGATCTTAAATCTTTAATATTGTGTCATATTTTTACACTGTCTAGCTGTGAGAACACTTGGCAAGGCTCGACATATCCTAGTGGCCAATAGCATTGATTGAAGGAGCCACTCAGCTTTTCAGACGCTATCTGTGCTGCATGATAATGCCGTTTGGATAGAGACCCTATCCTATCTATTTGATAACACACAAGGCAGATTATAGCCATAAAGGAAGCTATAGCCACAA
The DNA here is from genome assembly GCF_049309525.1 of Garra rufa. Taxonomy (NCBI): domain Eukaryota; kingdom Metazoa; phylum Chordata; class Actinopteri; order Cypriniformes; family Cyprinidae; genus Garra; species Garra rufa. The sequence goes on from NC_133376.1 coordinate 38,913,875, forward strand.
ATGGGGATCTTAATGGCGGTGGGAATGAAGTGACCCATCCGCTCGCCCACGCAGGTAAGATCTGCTGACCTTTCAGAGTCCATTTCACGCCCTCATATCCAATGTTCCTGTGGTTGTCATGTTATATGGAAACCTGTCCTTCCTCTGATCATCATGATGTACCTTTGGGAAGAAAGTGCTCTTACATCACTTTCTTTGGGTCGATGCTTGTGGAAATGATGTTGAGGCATTTACAATGGACGTGAATGTGGAAAATGGATGATTTATATATGATTTTAATCTAAAAGTGTTTTGGCTAAGTATTCATTGCAAAAAAAAAAAACTGTAACCCATATATTTTTGGAGGGACAAGTGGAAGTAAAGTGAAGTGGAGGTAAACTGAACCTTGTACATTTGAATATATTTGTCAATTCATCACTTACTCAACTAGAATCCGTATTTACACAGTGTATTAATTAGGAATGCTCATTGGTTGCATGCTGCTTATTTCTGTTGTTTTTGACTGTTTGAATACCAGCAGCCATCATTCTTTGAAAACTGACACGCGCAATCTTTTCATACAAGTGTGAGGAAAATAGCCCTGTCGTTCACCTTACCAAAGGCGGCTGGCTGGGAAAGCATCCAAGCGGCCGATGGGAGAGGGGAGGGAATGCTGCTGCTGTGGATCCCATATCTTTTCCCAGCCCGGTTTGTTTGTTTTGAGACATGGTGATCATGTGACAAACTCCTGTCTTCCCAAATCCATCATCTCCTTGTTCTTGAGTTAGCAGCTTTTCCCATCCTACCTTAATGGGCCTGCTGGGAAAACGACTATAGACATTGTTTGAATTCAGCTGTTGATGGTAGACTCTGTGTTTTGTTTAGATACACACATAGCAATGTTTTGAGAACTTGCGTTGAGGAACTTTGAGAATGTTCTTCGGAACAGCAGAGGAGATTAAAAAAGAACAGAGTGTAAACACTTAACTGTCTGCCATGGAAACTGCATGGAGCTGCTCCGAACACGCTTTCATTAAACAGCACTCAGCATCAGTAAACCTGTCCGTCCAAAAGCATCCGTTTACAGCTACTGTGTAGATTACTTGCAAACAAAGATTACATGATAAAAATTGTAGTCAGTAATCATTGTATCATTTTAGGTAATGTATTCTGACTCATTTTGGATTACTTTTAGATTACATTTGACTTACTGTTATGAAAAGCAAAGAGAAATAAAATCTATTCCATTCTTTGTTGTCAACATCATGAAATGCATTCAATTTGACATTGTTCCAGGGAGAATAATAAATAATAAATAAATAAATATAAATAATATAAACCCATGTAATAAATAAAAAGTAACTGTAATCTAATTACAAGTATTTGAAAATGTAATACAATCTAATTACAAATACTATATTTTTATAATCTGATTATGTAATCCAGATTACATGTAACACTGTCTGTTTAGCATTATTGGTATACGTGATTATAAATGTAAACTAGATTTTAATATTTTATGAGAAAAACATAAATGGTTACTACTGCAATGCTAGAGTGTTAGGGAGGAACGCAAATGTACTGCAATGTGAATTGCCAAGATGTTCTGAACTGCTACTGATGATGGTTGATAGGGTGTGTCTAGGTGGTGGCTAAAATGTTGCTATGCAATGTAGTTGCTAGGGTGTTCTGTCTAGTTACAAGGGCACTGCAAGGGCGTCTGGTGGTTGCTTAGGTGTTGTTATGTGTTCTTGGTGGTGTGTAGGTGGTTGTTAAATGTATTCTAGTGGTTCTTGTTGCATTCTGGTGGTTGCTAAGGTGTTGCTAGGGCATCTCTATGTGTTTCTAAACATATTCTAGTGGTTGTTAGCACATTCTGGTGGTTGCTAAGGTGTTGCTAGGGCATTTCTAGGTAATTGCTAAATGTGTTCTAGTGGTTGTTGACACATTCTGGTGGTTGCTAAGGTGTTGCTAGAGCATCTGTAGGTGTTTCTAAACATTCTAGTGGTTGTTAGCACATTCTGGTGGTTGCTAAGGTGTTGCTATGTGGTTTCAAGGGTGTACTGGGTGCTTGTTATGGTGTTTTTTTTTATGTAGTTCCTAATGTTATTCTGGTTGTTGCTTAGTTTCCAAGTTCTGATATCTGTTAGTGTTCTGTGGTTGCTACAGCATTGCAAGGGTTGTTACTATGTGGTTGATAGTGTTATTTGTGGTTTATTAAGCATTCTTTGTTTTTGCTAAGTTGGCTGTTCAGGTGGTTGCTATGTTGTTGTTGTTCTTTTAGTGTTCTGCTTAGTTGCTAAAGGTTTTGCTATGTCGTTGCTACTGCATTTTTAGGTGCTTGGTAGTGCATTGATATCTGGTTGCTAGGTAAGTGTTGCTAGGTGGTTGCTGGGATTATTTTGGATGGTTGTTAGAACATTGATAAGGGGTTGTTAGGGTGTGGTAGCAAGTTCATTGATAGGTGGTTGCTAGGGTGTTCTGGTGATTGTTGGAATGTTCTGGGAGGTTGTTAGTCCATTGATAGGTGGTTGCTAAAGTGTTGCTAGGTGGTTCCTAGAGCATTGATAAGTGATTGTTAGGGTGCAGTCACAAGTGCACTAATAGGTGATTGCTATGGTGTTCTGGTGGTTGCTGAGATATTCTGGGTGGTTGTTAGTTCATTCGTTGGTGATTGTTAAAGTGTTGCTAGGTGGTTGCTGGGATATTATGAATGGTTGCTAGAGCATCGATAAGGGGTTGTTAGGCTTTGGTTGCTAGTGCATTAATGTTGTTTCTAGGGTGTTCTGGTGTTTGGTGGGATGTTCTGGTGGTTGTTAGTCCATTGATAGGTGGTTGCTAATGTGTTGCTAGATGGTTGCTGGGATATTCTGGGTGGTTACTGGGCATTGATAAGGAGTTGTTAGGGTATGGTTGCTAGTGTATTGATAGGTGGTTACTAGGTGTTTTGGTGGCTGCTGGGAGGTTTGTAAAGTTTTAGGTGGTTGGTAAAGTATTGCTAGGTGACATGGTGTGGTTGCTGGGATGTTCTGGTGGTTGTTGGAATGTTCTAGGAGGTTGTTAGTCCTTTGATTGGTGGTTAGTTAAGTGTTGCTAGGTGGTTGCTGGGATATTCTGGGTGGTTGCAATGGTGTGGCTGCTAACGCATTGATAGGTGGTTGCCTGGTGGTTGATAGAGTATTGATGAGGGGTTTTTAGTGTATGGTTGCTAGTGCATTGATAGGTGGTTGCTGAAGTGTTATGTGGTGGTTGCTAGGGGTGTTGTGGTGTTGCTGGTCTACTCTGGGTGGCTTCTAGTGCATTGGTGCATTGTTAGGGTGTTTTGGGGTGGTTACCAATTAGTTGCTTGCTAGCCCAAGTCAAAAAAGTGCTCTAGATGTGCTTTGGCTTTTTTTTTTTATCAGTGCAAGTCTAATGTTTTTTTCTCTCTTCTCCACTAGATGAATACTGCAAGTACTTCCCCTTAACCAGCCACATGATTTAAGGTATAATTCACATTCGTAGCACAAATGGAGCGGGACAAGTTACACAGTGAAGTTTAAAATACGAGCACATAATAATAGTAAAGCATGTCTTAGCAACCACCCCCAATCATTCTTCATTCCAAGAACAGCTTCCTCATTTCACACATTTGTTAAACCATTTAATCATCTCATTTCCCCTCTGCAGGTCTGGTTTCTGTCTTCCGTTGCTCTTATCTCTTCATCTCATTAAGTGACCTTTCATTTTTACACTTGCTGTACCTACTGCCCCACTGCCTCTCAGTCAAGGTTGCTCAGGAGCTCAAGGTCAGACTCACAATAGTGCTGACAGTCCGAGAATGCAGCTGCTTTAAAAATATCGTTGATCACATGCATGAGGGCAGAGCTTCATGCAGCTTGCAACTGAGAAAGATTACGGCTACTCATACGATAACCACAAAGCACTGCAATAGAGCACTGGTTTATGCACCAGTGGGGTCACCTTTGGCTTGTCAGCCAGTAATCGCACTTGCCCGAAACACCTGTTTCAGGTGTTCACCTGCATAATCTTCAGTACACATGAAGCATTTTCAGAGGTTTTTTTTAAAACCGGTCCATCTGGACAAATGTACAGTGTTCTGCAAGCACAGGACTTATTGTTTTGCCCCTACTGTAATATGCTTTATGTGTAAACACAGCCCACAACAAAACCCTGTTTACAGTGTAAATAATCTGCAGGAGACAACTGGAAATGAAAACACTGTCTAAACCGGTGTAGATTAAAACATAAACCGATCCCAAGAAGCCAAGAAGGAAAATTAACTTTCCCTCTAAAATATACTAAGTCCTTGTGCTCGTTTTAACATTATGAATTTTCATAAAGCTAATCAAGCATACCAAAGGTGTAAATCCTATTGTGCTTGAATATAAAATAATAGTATATTAAAATGTGCCGTTTCTGTAATAACTGCCTGGCCTTTGAGCTAAAGCAGGAATTGTGAATCCCCTCAGGCGACGTTCTCATCCTCCATCATGTGAGTGATGGCTACTATTGCTGTCTGGAGCTGTATTTATGGACACTATTGTGAAAAGGGACCACTAGGGGGAGTTTTGTGCTATTCTGTCTGCCATTGCAGCAAAACAAATAAATATACCGCTTTTTATGCTTCTCATCTGTATTAATCTGCCTGCAAATCACAACAAGCGGATAATGCTTTTCCATCGTGGCACTAATAAAACGCTCGGCACACTTGCTGAGGCAGCGCGCCATATGTGAAGGTTAAGGTGTCCTCGACTTCCCGCCTGTGGTGAATAGAGATTTAAATTAACCAGTCATTTTCATAACAGCTCCTTGATATTAAATGGAAAAAAATGACGAGGCCAAGAAATGAAAAAAATCAGAGTCGATATCCGTGAGCAGAACTCTGAAATCATTCCATTTTGTGGAGCACAGTGTCACTAAAACCCTGCAACTTCAGGAAAGAAGTCATTTTATCAGCGTGAAATGACATCAAGCGGCACTCGGCTTCGGTTTACTGTTATTGCTGTCAATATGGAAACAGAGGGGCAGATCAGCGTGAGTGCAGCACTGGTGGGTTTTCATCAACTGAGACGGGGTCATTTCAGTGCCTGCAGTCGCTTGACCCCTGTTCCCTGTTGCTCTGCTGGGATTTGCGTCAGATTATGGTTTGCAAGGAAACCGCTTTCCATTTTTCTCCCTCCCTGTTTGCGCTGTGTTGCAGCAGATGCATGTGACTGCCCAGGTTTGCTCTGTCAATGTTAGACCCGGCCCTCTTATAAAGCCTCCGGGAAGAGTCTTAAGCCTAATTTGATTACATCATGATCGACAGCAGTCGTGTCTGACAGAGTACCGGATGAGATTTTTCCATCCTCAGTTTACTAACTAGTCCTGTGAACCATTGACACAGTGGAAAGGATGATGAAATGTGGATTTGTCAACACTACGGTCCCGTGACTGTATACATCACCTGTCTAAATGTCACACAGATATTTTAACAAATTTCCCATGTAGAATTACTTTCTTTTGGCCTTGTATTTGCCTATAACGTTCTATTTTGACACTACCAGTCAAAAGTTTTTGAACAGTAAGATTTTTAATGTTTTTTAAAGAGGTCTCTCTCTGCTCAGCTGCATTTATTTGATCGGAAGTACAGCAAAAACAGTCAATTTTAAAAATATTTTTACAATTTAAAAAACTGGTTTCTATTTAAATGTTTTAAAATGTAATTTATTCTGGTGATTTCAAAGCTCAAAAAACATTTAGAATTATTATGTCGAAAACAGCTGAGTAGATTTTTTTAAGGTTTCTTTGATGAATAAAAAGTTCTGAAGAATCTTCAGAAACATCAATCTCTTTATGCTCACTTTTGATAAATTTAAAGCATCCTTGCTAAATGAAAGCATTTCTTTTTTTGTATATATATATATGAAAATCTTTTATATGTATATATATATATATATATATATATATGTGTGTGTGTGTGTGTGTGTGTGTGTGTGTATATATATATATATATATATATATATATATATATATATATATATATATTATTTATATTAATTAATTTTTTTACACCTTTCAAAAAGACTTTTTTTAGACAATATTTTTATACAATATTAGAGCAAAAGTGCAAAATAAAATAAAATAATAAGAAATTAATTTATTTAAATTAATTTAAAAATGTAAATGAATTAAATAATTACTTTTTAAAAATTAAATACACACTACCATTTAAAAGCTTGGGTTGATTAGATTTAGTTGTTGTTATTGTTTTTATGCTTTTCTCTTTTTTTATGTCAGTTACTTTTGCTTACTAATGCTGCATTTTTTTAATCACAAATACATTAAAAACTGAAATATTAAATGACTATTTTCTATTTGAATATATTTTTAAATGCAATTTATTCCTGTGACACAAATTAATTTTCAGCATCATTACTATAGTGTTCAGTTCTAGGTTACATAATCCTTCAACAATCATTCTAATATGCTGATTTGCTGCTCAAGAAATATGCAATATTTCCAAAAATAGATAAATAGGTGGTGTATGTTGTCATACCTGTACAGCTATAACACACTGTACATTTATTATTATTGTTTTACTATGACTGTTCTATTTTTGCAGTATGCATACAAATAGGAATGCAAATTGCAATGCAAATGAATTTTGAATAATATATTACCCAAATATTTGAATTTGCCCAAATATGCATACCACATACCACAATGCAATGCATCTGACCAGTGTGACAAGATATGCACAAGCCATTTTATTATCTGTTGAAACTGCCAAAACATACTTTTTTACGTGTGACAACAATATACCATAAAATGTTTATTTAGCATATACTGTTACACGTATTGCATTTCAAAAAGATTGTCTGGCATATGCACTGACATTCTTTCCAAACATAGCTAAAGATATCGTCCATTTTGTCCAAAACATAGCTGTTTGTCATTCCGAAACCTCAATGACGAACTAACAATCTAAATTTAATATAGACGTAATTTAGCATAAGCTTCTGTCTGGGATCTCTAAAAGCCCTCTCCACATCTGTGTATGTGATGAGTGATGAGGAGACGCCATGGATAGCATACCTTCCTGGAACACCTGTAGGCTGGGCTCTAAACTAACAGATGGCTCTTCTGATCAGCACTGCTGGTGAATACACCATAGGTTTAACGCTTCTGTAGGTTAAAGCAACTGCTGGATGTTTTCCCAATATGTTTTGGCATGTGTGATTCATGCTTTTACTATTGATCGTGCAACACTATCTGTTGAGATTGTTTGATAACGTCACTTAACTCAATTCATTAAACCATATCTAAGGTGGAGCATATGTTAATATTCTGATGCAGAGCTCTTCCTGGTGGTAGCTTGATGCTCAAACACACAGGAGAGTCGAGTAAGTTAAGCATAAGTAACAATCGGCTGTCATTATCACTAAATAAATCTAGACGTGGCAATCAGGACTTTTCCATCAGGTTTATTTTTTTTGATTAATGACACAGCTACTTAAAGAGATAGTTCGTCAAAAATGAAAATTCTGTTATTAATTACTCACCATTAAGTTGTTCCAAACCGTAAGACCTTGGTTCATCTTCAGAACACAAATGAAGATATTTCTGATGAAATCTGACAGCTTTCTGACCCTCCATATACAGCAAGGAAAAGTTGTTATTTTGGGGGGTTTTAATGCACAAAAGGTATTTTTGTAGCTTCATAAAATTACAGTTGAACCACAGATGCCACATGGACAATTTTGTCTTTGTTCTTAGTACCTTTCTGTTTCTTGAATGTGGTAGGACCCTCGCTGTCTTTTGAGGGCCAGAAAGCTCTTGGATTTCATCAAAAATATCTTAATTTGCTTTCCGGAGATGAACGAAGGTCTTATGTGTTTGGAATGACATGAGGGTGAGTAATTAATGACAGAATTTTCATTTTTTGGTGAACTATCCCTTTAAGGTAAATTACTGCACATGAAGTACTGGTTTGAGTTTAAGTTTATTATGTCAAAGGTTTGGGAATTTGGAAACTAGAGGTTATCTATCATCATACAAAAAAGTGTAAAGTTACTTGTTCATTTGACATAGTGGTGACAGAAAAGTGAAATATAGAATACAATGTGGTTTTAGAAATCAATACATAGCTTATTCCCTCACCACTGAACATATGTCTTTGGCTGGCCTCCATTTTGCCATTGAGTTAGTCTGTTCAAAGTAAAATTAGGGGCTGTTGTATTCATCTATGCAATTTTTAATGTCTTTGAGAATTTTGTCTAGCTGTTGTTCTGACTGCAGACTCACAAAAAATATATATGACCCTGGACCACAACAGACCACAAACAGCCATAATATTTGGCAATATTTGGTTGAGATACAACTATTTGAAAATCTGGAATCTGAAGGTGCAAAAAAAATTCAAAATATTGAGAAATATTGAGGGATCCTAATGATTCTTGGCATAAAAAAGAAAAATCTATCATTTTGACGCATACAATGTATTGTTGGCTATTTCTACAAATATACCTGTGCTACTTAAGACTGGTTTAGTGGTCCAGGGTCACATATGCCAAGTTTCAATTGTTCTTATAGTAGGGATATCACCTAGTAAGGATGAGGACATGATTGTGTTACATTTTTCAATTGCATTTAATCAGAATGATAACAGATAACAGCATATATCTGGTAACTCTATCTCACTTGTGTACTCTTGTTTTGAGGATTGTGAAAGGAATATTTCACCCAAAATTGAACATTTTGGCCAGAAGCGATGATTTAAAGTTAAGCACCTTAATGGATGGATTTAAATTCACAAGATGGACTTGATTACTTGTGGATTATTGTGATTGTTTTTATCAGCTGTTTGGACTCTCATTCTGACGGCACCCATTCATTGCAAGAGGATCCATTGGTGAGCAAGTGATGTAATGCAAAATTTCTCCAAATCTGTTCTGATGAAGAAAAATTCTCATCTACATCTCAGATGGCCTGAGGGTGAGTACATTTTCAGCATTTTAATAACTCATATGGATAGCTCATCCAAAACTTAAAATTCTGTGATGATTTAAGCATTATTCTATGTGTTGACATAATTTGACCTGAAACAGGAAGACGGGACAGGACATATCAAGCAGTCCCATCTTCTTTTTTAAACATCCAATAGCTTATTGTTTATATCACAGCTTGGGCCAGAGCCGTTGAGCTTGGTAAAGCTGCAGCTGACAATGTATGATAGCCACAATCTCATCCGTATTGCTATAAAATACAGCATTCTATATAGAATTCAAATGGGTCTGTTTTGTGGTCTGTGCCATTTCACTCACATGATCCAACTGTGTAACCAGACTTTATTCGGTCAAATGGAAAGCATATTTACACTGACTCTGAATCGTTCCCTTTCCACTATATACCCTACAGAAAATACCAATTCTGTGAACAAGTGACCAATTTCAGCCACAGCTTCAGCATCTATTTATACTGTAGGAGGCGGGATGCTTCGGATTTTAGAGTGTATTTGATTGGACAAAAAGTTTGATGAGACGCTGAAGTGCAGGGTGATGTCATCAAAATCGTTGATCCATTGGCAGAAGTTAGAGACTGTAAGTATATTGAATGCTTATATCTTCTAAATGTAAATTTTGTCACTAGCTTATAACCTTAAGGCTAACATATTCATACTAAAAGCCAGAAAACTTACATTTTGATTTCATGGGGGCTGTTTAAAGGGTCAGTTCATCCAAAAATAAAAAATTAGCCTATAATTTACTCACCTTCCAAGCAATCCTTGGTGTATATGGCTCCCTTCTTTCAGACGAATCAAATCAGAGTTACTTATGTTGGCATTTCCAAGCTTTAGAATTGAGTGGGTGTTTCTCTTCATCAGTCCAAAACAAGTCAAAAATTGTGCATTCATCCATAATAAAACTGCTTCACATGGCTCCAGGGGGCGAATAAAGGCCTCCTGTAGTACTGTATATTTAAAATGTGAGAATCAGCTTCGGGCGGATGATGGACAGTGGAGAAAACAATGGCCCCAAATTAGATGTACAAAACGAGGACTTGTTAAAAAGAAATATTGGAGGATTTTGATATAAGCCAAAAGGAGACTTTTTTTCTTTGCTAAAGTAGGGAAACTTTGCTTCCTTTGCTTCTGTAAACAAACGTTGGTTTGTGTGAGACTCACCGGCGCATGCACAACATCGACAACATAAGTCATCCGCCCAGAAGTGCTTTCATGTACAACCAGTTGGTGCAAGATAGATTAAAGGTGTCATAGAATGGAAAACTGAATTTACCTTGGCATAGTTAAACAATAACAGTTCAGTACATGGACATGACATACCATGAGTCTCAAACACCATCGTATCCTCCTTCTTATATAAATCTAGTGTTTGTAAAAGATCACCGAAAAATAGGTCAATTCCAACATAACACCGACTGTTACGAAACATCCCCGAGATCGTTAATAGTTACGCCTGCAACATTTGCATCGCCCAATCATCACTAACGTCAGCACATCAGTAAAACAAGGCAAGCCACTGAAGGGACACGGTTAGCTTAATGCTAGCGCTAAGCTAACGATTTCAAACTTACCACATAAACAGAGAGATGACTTCGCTGATGATGGTGAATGATTTACAGATCCCGAGTATCACTGACAGGCAGCTGAACTTGTGTGGTAAGTAAGCACTCCCTCTGCATTATAACTTTACACAGAGCACATGGATCAGAGTAATGAGACTAAAATGTCGGCGATTCAAAACGGCAGATTCAACAAACCACATATTAAAAGCGGCTAGAGCTCCTAATTAAATATATATTTTTATCAATGTGCCAGCTATAGAGATGAGCAGCTCTGTGAAACAGCCAATCAGAGCAGAGCTCATTAATATTCATGAAGCTTCCAAATAAGGCAATAACAGAGCATTTCATTCTAGGGACAAATCCTAGGGTTGTAAATGGACCTGTAAAACCATTTCTGGAGATTTTTTGCCCTTTCCTATGCCATATACCTTCTATGTATATATCAGAGAACAATTTAAAATATTCTCTCAATGCATTCTATGGCACCTTTAAAGTGATTATTATGTTTTACATATAGATATTTTTCTTACAAAAATGCATCCATTCGCTACAGGAGACGTTTTTTCACCACCTGGAGCCATGGGAGGCACTTTTTTATTATGGATGGATGCATTTTATTGGACTTGTTTTGGACTGATAAAGAAGCTTGGAAATGCCAGGATAATTGTTAATATAACTCTGATTGAATTTGTCTGAAATATAAACCTAGAATGCCTGGAGGGTGAATAAATTATAGAGTAATTTTCATTTTGTGATGAACTAACCCTTTACAAAAAATGATTAATGAAAATGCCATTTTGTCTAAAGTCAGTGGTGTCCAAATCCGTTAAAATTTCTCCTTTATGTTCCACAGAAGAAAGTAAGTTGTGCAAGTTTGAAATGACATGAGAGGGAATAAATGATGACTGAACTTTTGGGTGAAATATCCCTTCCCTTTAAAGTGAATATTTTCATCCGTATTGTGAAATACCTCCTAGTCTGTCATTTCATTGGAAGGTCCAGTCGTGACATTTTGATAGGGAAACACATGCACAGATTAATTATTTACAAGAAGATCTATAATATGCATTTAGAAAATGGATAGATCCTTTTCATGCTGTCTTTAAGGATGTACCTTGAGGCTTTGCGCTACACTTTGCTCATGCATTCATGCTTGCTTTGCTCGTACGTGTTATGAATGATATGCATTCAGTACTGCATATAGAGCAGCCTTCAAGATACGGCCAAGGTTTAGATTCTCCGGTCCAGATATCCAGGCTTTCACTCCAGAATTGATGCACTCATGCGGAGGAGGTGTGTTTTCTGTGTCCCTGCCTCTTGGCTCCCTGTTGTGCTGTGTGTGTGTGTGTGTGTGTGTCAGTGGAGAGCATGATGTGCTCATCAGAGCTGAGTTCTTAATCCCAGGAGATGGAGCTGCCCATCCCCACGAGCTGAATAATGGATGCCCGCTTCAGCGGTCCAGCAATACACAGCTCAGCAAAGGCAGGACAGGACAGGACTGTCTTCCTGTGTTTTCCAAGCTCACAGGTCACAGCTAGGGAAAATACTGACGATGCAAACCAGCTCCTTGGTGCACAGATGTCCTGTGCTTTGGATCTAATACATGATGTGGTTAAGCTGCTACACTATAAGAATGCTTTTTAAATGTAGTTAGTTAAGTGTAATCATAATGCCATACCCTTTTTTCCATATTTCCAAACCTCCATCTCAGGTCTCTAATCTGATAAGCAAGCAGGCAGATGTTTATCCTGCCTAATTCATCCTCCCAGCTGATGCGCGGTGTAATCCCACAGAGCGTATCCCGCCGTGACATCAGACACCGTCTCACGTCATGTGCTGTGTGCAAGGATAAAGCAAGGATGATTTCTTTTTCCGTCCCGTGAGCTAGCGTATAGCTCCTAACGTTGTTATGACAGCACAGCCTCCAGCAACAGACCATTTGCATGGTTGCTTGTAATTCCAGGAAGGGCCGGAGTTAATGTGTACGGATCCTGTTTTTCGGCCTTTCTTGCTTCCACGACCTGTTTATCACCCGCTTGCCCTTCATGCATAAGTCAACCAGCAGATCACGTAGTTAATTCAAAGCAAACTATTAACAAAACAGTGAACGCTGTTATCAGGATAAAGGTGAGCCCGTAGCTGCCGGCGCAATCTGTAAATGATTATCTCTCAGATAAGACTGCCGTGACCTCTGGATATCGAAATCACAAGTATTAGCACTTAGCATGTAAATATGCTATTTTTCACAAACTCAAAAGTTGTCACATGTAATTTTATACACAATGTAATTATATTATCTATAGCCCAAAACAATATATGTGACACTGGACCACAAACGCAGTCATGAGGATCAATTTTTGAAATTGAGATTTATACATCATCTGAAAACTGCATAAATAAGCTTTCCATTAATGTTAGGATTAAACAATATTTGGCAAGTATGCAATTATTTGAAAATCTGGAATCTGAGGGTGCAAAAAAAAAATCAAAATATTAGAAAAAGTTGTCCAAATGCATATTACTAATCAAAAATTAAGTTTTAATACATTTACAGTAGAAAATTTACAAAATATATGTATGGAACATGATCTTTACTTATTATCCTAATGATTTTTGGCATAAATGAAATATTGATAATTTTGACCCATACAATGTATTGTTGGCTATTGCTACAAATATACCCATGCGACTTACGTTTTATGGTCCATTGTCACATATATTTCTGCAACCTACATTTCAACTGATTCATGATTGTTTCGCTTTTAAACTTGTTGAAAATCATGTATAGGGTGTATAATGAAAAGTTCTACTGTGACAACTTACCCCAAATGGGGTAATATTATGGCCTGCTACTGAGTTAAACGGATAGTTCATCCAAAAAATGAATATTCTGTCATCATTTACTCACCCTCATGTCTTTCCACACCAGACTGTCATTAATTTTCAAAACAAAAATAAAGATAGGCTTATTTTAATGAAAACTTAAAATTTCTGTCCCTCTTTTTAAGGTATATTTTATTATACAAGTTTACTTGTATGTTGATCCGTGTTTATATGTGAATACAAGCCTAAACTAAATATCTTTATTACCTGGCTTAATAGAATACTTCTGATTGGTCAGTCATGACTTTTTGAGGTGTGTTATTCCCTGATTAATAACCGTTATCATTAGCAACCCAAATTACACATACTCATACAGGTATATAGTAGTCAACAGGTATATAGTATTGTTTTGGGTTTAGGACAACGTTAATCAAAGGTTTTGATGCATTTCAAATGTTGACTACTTTAGAGTGTTTTCACAATGCATCATCAATCGGCCATATTGGTGGCACTGAACGTAAACAATGCCACTGAACTGAACGAAACTTGCATATTTTGCTGATTATTGCTGCTGAAAATGATCAATTATTGTCATGTTTTGGGCTGTACTAATCTGTCCGTCCAGGAAAAAGAATTGGAGTACTATAGTCTCCCAAATGTTACAACAAATCAAGGAGAAGAGTGCAAAAACTGTTTGAAGAACAAAGGTGTTTGTGGTTGCCCAAACTGAACTAGGATTTCCAGGGCAAGAATCTTGACAACATTCATGTTTGTTCTTATCATCTCCAGTCAGATGAATATGAAAATATTAGGCTAATATCTTAATACTCGTGTGTATCTTATTTACCACATATTAACTTTAGTTTGTCAAAATATTGTGCCCTTTCCTGCTTAGGGTTAGGGTTAGGGTTAGGGTTAGTCATTCTCTATATGATTTAGCAGCTTCCACCTGTTTTTTTTCCGTGGTTTAGACAGCATAACAAAAAATGCTGATCGTTTCATCCATATAGTCTAATAGTGTTTGTTTTGTTGACAGAACGATTGTTTTGTACTCTATAATGAATTTAAAAAGAAACTGAACATTATTTACTACATTAGCTGTAATCCATAGACTCAGGCAAGAGTGATGTCCGGTTCGCGAACGAATCGTTCATTTGAATCAGTTCTTTCTCCGGACTGAATCGTCTGAAACGATTCGCGGCTCGAGCAGCACAGATTTACAAGTTACTCAATCAAAACTCACTTTCAGATGGCTGACAGTCACTCCGACTCGAAATTTGTGAAAATACAGACATATATGGTCCTATGTTGATGGTCCAAGGGAACAGTTCGACTCGGACCGAAGACTGTTGAGCCGCTGATATGCGCATGTGTGAACCGAGAACTTGAATGAGGCTGTAAAATGAAAGTTTAAATGGTTTCTCATCGTTTATGTAAAAAGGTAAACTGATAAAGATGAAGTTTATTCATTTTATATGCTTTAGACATGTAAAACATTAACGTTTCAAATCATTATTGGGTGCTTTAATGATATAAACGCATGCATAGGTCATTGTGTTTTATGTAGACTAGTGAATTGAACCAGTTGATTAAAACAATCTTTGCATTAGGCAAGATTGCAGGTTATAATGTTGTTAATAATGTCAGTGTCTTCCACAACCTGATTGTTTCGCTTTACAAGTCCTGAAAAGAGGTTGCACTTATATTACGATTTGGTGAGTTAACCGGATCCGCGGCCATATTGGTTATGTAAACAACAGTATGGATTGCATGGTTAATGTGCTACTGAATATGTTGTTCTGCTAATTTATGCTGTCTAAACCATGGAAAAATGTGTGGAAGCTGCTAAATCATAGGAGAAGGACTTAGTAAGCAGGAAAGGGCACAATATTTTAACAAACTAAAGTTAGTATGTGGTGAAGATACGCACAAGCAATATTAATTAAGATATTAGCCTAATATTTCACCTACCTGACTGGAAATGATGAGAACAAACATGAATGTTGTCAAGATTCTTGCCCTGGAAATCCTGGTTTAGTTCAGCCAACCACAAACACAGTTTGTTCCCTGCTGAAAAAAAACAGCTAATACCAGCCTAGGCTGGTTGGCTGGTCTTAGCTGGTTTAAGCTGGAAGTAGCTGGTTTTAGCTGGTGCTTTCCCAGCCTGACCAGCTAAGACCAGCATGACCAGGCTGGGAAAGTGGCCAAAACCCCTCTAAAACCAGCCTGCTGACCAGCTATGACCAGCTAAAACCAGCCAACCAGCCTAGGCTGGTTTTAGCTTTTTTTTTTTTTTTCAGCAGGGTTCTTCAGACTTGCTATAATTTTGGCAGTCTAAAGTACTCCAAATGTTTCTCCCAGTCTGATCGATCAGTACAGCCCAAAACATGACAATAATTGACCATTCTCAGCAGCAATAATCAGCAAAATATGCTAGTTTTGTTTGATTCAGTGGTATTGTTTACATTCAGTGCTACCAATATGGCTAACTGATGATGTGTCATGAAAACACTATTAAAAATGTGTTCCTTGATATGCTTTTTACATTTTCAAAGACTTGCAGACGCTGACTTGCATTCTCTGAATCATCAAGTACCACAGTTTCAGCTAAACAACATCTTTACTGTTTTGCTGAAGAAAAGTCATCTCAGATGTCCTGAGGGTGAGTAAATTAAAAGCACATTTTCATTTTTGGGTGAACTAAATCTACTTAAATCAAATCTCTTTTTTCACAGTGCTTTTCTGTTTTGACTTAAAGGTAAGTACTACCTGCACAGAAATGAAAAATAAACCCTCTATAAAAAACATTCACTACAGTGACAACTAGTCTACTTTATAGCTTCTATATATACTCTAACGTCATTCCAAAGTTCTGCAGAAGATTGACAAACAGCCAAACCCTTTTACTACAATGAGATTAAGTAAAAAAAATCTCTCTTTGACTGTAATAGTAAACGCCCCTGTCATAAAGGATGTCTACATAGCTTTGATAGTGCCAAGCTGCCCCACCCATAAGCCTGATCAGTGTGAGCACAACGCTGTTCCTGTTTACATTTCAATCTTACATTCTTAAAAAGATCCTAGACAGGACATGCATATTTAATGCCGTAATGCTGGTATTATTTCGAGGACATATTTTACTGCTCTTAAGGGCTATGCTAATTAAGTGTTTGCTGCACACGTGCATGTTTGTGCACTTGGACTGCTGGCTATTTCAGCTGACTGCATTGATGCAGTGACCTCTATGTCCTGGACCGGAACTGTGCTGCTCAATAATACATCAGCATGTTCTTATGAGAAATGCAGCAGTTGAGGTAAACCCAGCAGTGTTGGGTTTGGGGTGCATGCATTTTTCAAAGCCCACCTCTTCTTCTGTTTCTTTGCTGCTGTTTTTAAGGCCCTCAAGCTTCTCCCTCCATTAGTCATCAGCGTTTTGGTCTGTGCTAAAGTGAGTCAGTGTAGCCGTACCACCCACATGCCGCAAAAACACATTCACAAACATATCCTCGCTTAATCACTACACAGAAAAAAGACAAAGAAATCGTCACTCCTTTATTGGATTTAGTTGCATAATTTACTTTGAAAACCATTAGATATGTCGGAAATGTTTGTCCTTTCATCATCATTCTTACTACAAACTTACAGAGAAGAAATTTCCTTGATTTTCCAGTTATGTTAGATTTTGCGTCACTCGGGTAGAAAGAAGCATTGTGTGTAAATATGTACACTTACTATTGAGATATGATGTGTCTGAGTCATATAGCTGGTTTTATTTTAAAATAATAATATATTTACACTGCCGTTCAAAAGTTTGGGAACAGCAAGACTTGAAATGTTTTTTAAAGACGTCTCTTATGCTCATCAAGGCTGTATTTACTTGATCTAAAATATTGCGAAATTTTATGACAATATAAAATAATGGTTTCTGTTTTAATATAATTTAAAGTATAATTTATTCGTGTGATGCAAAGCAGAAATTTCATCAGCTGTTACTCCAGTCTTAAGTGTCACATGATCCTTCAGAAATCATTCTAATGTGTTGATTTATTATTAGAATTATCAATGTTGGAAACAGTTCTGCTGCCAAATATTTTTTGTGAACCTGTGATACTTTTTTAGGATTCTTTGATGAGCAAAAAGTTTAAAAGAACAGCATTTTTCTAACAATATAAGTCTTTGCTATTACTTTTTATCCATTTCAAAAATAATAATAAAAATTGACTAACCACAAACTTTTGAATGGTAGTGTATATTTTAAATAAATGCTGTTCTTTTCAAACTTTTTATTTACCAAAGAATTCTGAAAAAAGTATCACAGGTTCCAAAAAAATATTAGGAACAGCACAACTGTTTTCAACATTGATAATAAATCAGCATATTAGAATGATTTCTGAAGGGTCATGTGACACTGAAGACTGGAGTAACTGATGAAAATTCAGCTTTGATCACAGGAATAAATTTGATATAAATGTATATTAAAATTGAACAATGTTATTTTGCAATGTAATAATATTTCACAATGCTATTTTTTTCTGTATTGAAAAATGTAGCCTTGATGAGCATAAGAAACTTTATATTAATATATTTTATATTTCTTTAAATTGTTTTTTTTTTTGTGCATTAATTCGTTTTGAAAATGCAGTAACATTGTGAAATATTATTACAATTTCTATTTAAATATTTTTTAAACTGTAATTTATTCCTATGATGCAAAGCTGAATTTTCAACAGCCATTACTTGAGTCTTTAGTATGGAAGCATGTTTCCTCTACGAAACAAAATATTTAAAAACAGTAATTGCAACTATTTATCTTACAATTCAAAAAATAAAAAATGTAAAACACTTTTAGTGTGAGATATAAAAGTCAGAATTGTGTGATTAGTCGCAATTGCATTTTTAATTTGTATTACTTTTTTCAAATCATTTTATCACGTAACATTTCTTAGCAATGTTGAAAACAGTTGTGCTGCGTAATATTTTTATGTTAACCTGTGATACAATTTTTACAGATTCTTTCAAAAGAACAGCATTTATTTGTTTTTACTGTCATTTGTATGTCACTTAATTTGCCAATTTTATGCGTCCTTGCTGAATAAAAGTCGTATTTTTTCCAAAAGAAATATCTTACTGACCTCAAACTTTATGAACGGCATATATTTATAAACGGGCCAAAAGTACATGTAAATGTGTCGTAGTTCGTTTCTTTGCTTCACTGATTCTGACAAGGTTGAAGTGTTGATCAACCCTCAGTCTAAGTGGGTTTCTGTGTGTTATTGCTAACAGAATGGCCCTTCAGCAAGTGTTCCCTCCTGATTTACAGGTGCATAGCATGCGCCGTGTCTAATGAGAAGCCTTCAGCCAGGTGTTGAGGTGACTGGGGTTGCCTGGGCTACGCTGTGCACCTCGCTGAGCTAGCTGGAAGCGTCGAGCGCTGAGCTAAAGCAGGGACACTCTGTTCCGACAGAAAAGGTTCCACAGGGAGGGCAAGGGAAAAGATGGAGACGCTGCCTCCCTCTCTCACTCCGTCTTCTAAAATATACTTTTCTCACCCACAGTCTGTCTGGCTCATCATCGCTCCTGCTGTTCGACCGCAAAGTCAAAGTATTGAATCTAGCAGGTTGGAAACTTGGAGGAGTGTTAACAAGATGCTGCCTTTGAGTTTTTTTTTTCAGCAGCTGGACTCTTGCAGTGAGCCATAAGTGAATGATTTCATCACACATGAGAAATATCTATTGACTTTGGGTTCATTCGCTATGTTCTGGTGGATGGCAGTATTGCATTTGTGTGATGATCTCTGAGTGAATTCAGTTGAAAGCATAAGATCCCACCCTCCCTGCAAATCACTCTCCAAATCTTCTGTCGTAGGCCTCAGATCAATGAATATAACTGGACGACCTTTTAACTTTTTCCTACACCTTCCACAGACAATATACAGTATCTCACAAAAGTGAGTACACTCCTCACAGTTCAGAAACAATTTTAGGGTATCTTCTCAGGGGACAAAACCATATTAAACTTGGATATATTTTAGAGTAGTCAATGTGCAGCTTGTATAGCAGTATAGATTTATTGTCCCCTGAAAATTACTCAACATAGAGCCATTTTTGCCCAAATAGCTGGCAACAAAAGTGAGTACACCATAAGTGAACTTGTAAGTTAGACACATGGTGCATCTCCACCTTATGCTTGAGGATGCCCCATGAAGCTTAATTGGGTTCAGGTCTGGAGACATACTTGGCCACCCCATCACCTTCAGCTTCCTCAGCAAGACAGTTGTCATCTTGGTGGTGTGCTTGGGATCGTCATCATGTTGAAAAACCACCGTTCGGCCTAGTTTCTGGAGGGAAGGTATCATATTCTGCTCCAGAATGTACAGCAATGGAATCCATGTTTCCCAAGCATGCTTGACTGTAGGCTAGACACTATTTTCTTGGTACTCCCTACCAGGGCATCGGCCCACATGCTGGACACTATTTGAGTCAAACAAGTTTATCTTATAGTCTCATCAGACCACAGGACATGGTTCCAGTAATTCATGCTCTTGGTTGTCTTCAGCAAACTGTTTGCTGGCTTTCTTGTGAGCCGGCTTCATATGAGACTTCCTTCTGGGACGACGCCTATGCAAACAGAATTTTACAGTGTGCTGCACCGTATGGTCTGAGAACTGACAAGCTGTACTTCTGCAACCTTTAAAGCAATGCTGGCAGCAATCATGCATCTGTTTTTTTAAGCCAGGTACTGTTTGTTTGTACTGTTCTGAATGTAACCTATCTTGGAAAACCTCTGTATGATCCTAATCACTGTAGTGTAACTCGGTTTCAGGGTGTTACTGAACCTCTAATAGCCTTGGCCATCTTTGTGGAGAGCAACAATTCTAATTCTCAAATCCTCAGCGTTTTAAATACTGCTGAAATATTACAAAACATAAACTTGGCAACTAACTGAACATAAGTTTAAGGTTAATTACTTAAATTACTAAAACTGAAATAAAAATAAATCTAAATGGAAATATACTGTCAAATCAGAATGTATTCAGATACCTTTTATCAATATTTCTCACAATATCACTGTGTATTTACTATATTTTAGAAAATGGTGGTGTGAAAAGGTCGCATTAACAGTTGTAGAAAAAAACACTTAAGCAAGCATGGCCATGTCAAAGTGTCTGAATAATTTTTGGTCCCAAATTTTTTATAAATTTTCACTGGTAGGCCACTGTATGAAGATTTTTTGGGTATATTATGTCACAGTTTACTTTGTTTTGTATCCTCACTTGCATAAATGAATCTATAGTGTCCTGCACCCACTAGTAAAAAATGTCAAAAATTATATCTGGTGTCTGAATAATTTTTGGTTTGACTGTATATAACAATAACAATGACAAAAGCACATGAAATTACCAAAATGCAAACAAAAATAAAAATGTAAAAATAAAGCTAATTCAAAACATTAAAGTGATCACCCAAAAAATGTATTACTTAATTACTAATGCTTATGTTAACTCAGACTGAAAGAGTTCATCTTTGGAACACAAATTAAGATATATTTGAAGATATCCGAGAACTTTCTGACCCTGCATAGACAGCAAAACAAACTGAATTATTTAAGGCCCAGAAAGTTAGTAAGGAGAATGTTAAAATAGACCATGTGACATCATAATGCTTTAAATTATAGAAATGAACAGTTGTAGTTCAATGTAGAAAGGATGATCAAAAGTGATCATAAAGCCATTTATAATGTTACAAAAGACCTGAAAAAATCTACACAGCTTTTCAACATAAATTTTCAACAACAACATAATAATAATAAAAATAATTGATTATATATAAAATAAAATAAAGTTTTTTTGATCAGCAAATCTTAATATTAAAAAGATTTCCAAAGGATCGTGTGACTGGAGTAATGATGCTAAAAATTCAGCTTTGAAATCACAAAGACACATTCTATTTTAAAATATATTCAAATAGAAAACAGTTATTTTACATAGTGAAAATATTTCAAACTTTGGATCAAATAAATGCATGCTTGGTGAGCAGAAGAGACTTCTTTAAAAACATTTGACTGGTAGTGTATATTGATGTATATTTAGGCCCCAAAAGCCTTTGAACAGTGACAACAGAAAGCGAGAATAGATCAGGTCAAAGGCTTTTCTCATTTTATAATTGTACTTTCTGACCAGTATATGAACCACTAACAACTAAAATCAGAATTGCAAGCTGGTTTACGGTGTGAACATAG
The DNA here is from genome assembly GCF_049309525.1 of Garra rufa. Classification (NCBI taxonomy): domain Eukaryota; kingdom Metazoa; phylum Chordata; class Actinopteri; order Cypriniformes; family Cyprinidae; genus Garra; species Garra rufa. The sequence goes on from NC_133376.1 coordinate 38,935,484, forward strand.
CTGGTGTTATGCTCTGTTTGTCTCTTGCGTTTTGCTCTCATCACTTTAAACATTTATCACTGCAGACATGTTTCTAGGGCTGTAGTGCAAACATACATGCAGTAGAGCGGCAGTGCACTCCCTGGTCTGCAGTACTGAATGATTCAAGGCCTGAATCCGCTGCCATCCCCTGAAACCGCATCTCTCTCGCTCTCACAGAATCGACTCTCCTGCTCTTTTTCCTGGCACGTCACTCACTCGCTCGCTTGCTCCTTTCCCTTTCTCTGTTGCGCTGTTTGTGGGAAACAGATATTACATGGGTTATTTCTGGAACGGAGGGGGGCTGAGGTTCACCTTTGAGAGTTGTATTTCCGCCATACCGGAGAGGGCACACGGATCCATTCCTCCTTTGTGACAGGCGGCTATTTCCAGAGCAGATCACATGACATGACAATAGGCACGCATGCACATCCCTGCTGACACCACCCCCATTCGGCTCTCTGTGTACTAACAGCCAGATTGGAGCCAAACTACATGCACTTGAGTGTGTTTAAACTTTAAACAGAACCTGAAGCATGAGGCGTGCACGCCCAGCTGCTCCAACCGCTCTATTCTTGTTGCGTTAAATGCACTGAGTGTTTTCCACCCTCCACATGCGTGCGATCTAGATGCATGAGTCGCATTAACTCTCACATTACCAGCGGCACAATGCTTTATGAGCTAATCTAATAGAGTTGCATCTGTTGGTTACACCTGCTGTGTGCATGTGTGTGCAACTCCATGTGTTTTCCATGTTCTTTGTTTTTTGTTCTTTTCTGATTCACAGGAAAGCAGTTCACGGCCCACTACAGAGTGAGAGAGAGAGAGAGAGAGAGAGAGAGAGACGGATGAAAGTAAACAACTGAAATCTCTGGCATGCTCGGCATGAGTTGAACTGTCCGTGTCAGATCATGTAATGCACTGCTTCATCCTTGCACCAAAACGGGACCCCCGTGAGGTCCTCGTAACAACCCAACACAAGCACAGCTGCTTCAGACAGGCTTTACCCGCATGTCAGCATGGGGTTGTTACACCTGCAAAGGGTTAAAGATCATGTGAGGTCTGTTTTCTGCTCTTACATCCATGTGTACATTTTAAACAAACAATGCTGGATTTAACCTCTGCATGCCGTTGTGATAACAAGCGAGAGTGGAGGGGGAGTGGCCGGAGGGCGTGGCCTCAGAGTCTCAGCGAGAGGACGTTACGCTCTTGTTTTGGATTCCTCCGCTCCAACTGTCCAAATATCCCGGGATGTTGGCGAGTGGTTCTGGTTAGTCATGTGGTTGGTAGGAAAAGTACAGCTGTGGGCCAGAGAAAATACAGTATTTCAGATTTAAAAAAAAAACTGGTGGCACTTTACAAGTAGGGTTTGTTAATAATTGTTAATGTATTAAGTATCAGAAACTAACAGTAAACAATACATTACATTTTTATTGCATTTACTAATGTAGGTTAATGTTAAATATTATGTGTGACCCTGGACCACAAAAACTCTTCTAGTACTGGTATATTTGTAGCAATAGCCAACAATACATTGTATGGGTCAAAATAATCGATTTTTCTGGATTTACACATACACTAAGCCGCTTCAGACAGCGCAGTAGCGCTTCAACAGACGAAAACACACACAATTATGTCAAAATGTGCTGTTTTGTCGTGTTACCTCGTAAACATAGTCTTAAATTATTCATAAAGTCTTAAATGACAGTTTGGAGAAATCGGATATGTGTCAGATCTGCATCATGTGAATTAGGTTTTAAAGAGGCCGCGCTGCTTTTAAAATGAAAAATAGTTAATGCATTAGGCTATAGTTTAGGTGAAGATTGTTTTAAAATCATTAAATTAAAAGTTGTTATATATTTCATAGCCTAAAAATAAGAAATAATTCAATTCAATTATACTATAATGTTTAATGGCTATAAATAACAGGTAAAAACTGAAAATGCATTTAATAGAGACACCAGTAGCAGGACAAATTTAAAAAATGAAAGAAAAGAGTTTCATGGCCGGTAAGTTTTATCACATCACCGTCCATTGGCAGGTTGTGGCAAAAAGTCAGTTTTAGGCCCTGTGTACTTAGTAACTACATGTAACAAGGTTACATTGAAATAGAGTGTTACCAATAAGTCAGATAATATAATGTCAATAATAATAAGAGAATGTGAATATGAGAATGTAGTATGTAACCTACATTCATAAAAGATGAGAATGTATTGTTCATTGTTCTTTCAGTTATTTATGAAATTTATTCCATTAAATAATGTTAACAAACCTTACTATGAAGTCTTAGTAAAAATCCATAGTTTCACAATAAAGTGGCTTTAGTCAAATCTAAATATCATTGAAACTTTATGAGTATGCTCTTTTCACTAGTAAAATGCCCAAGCAACTTGGTGGCGAGAAAATGTAAAAATCTAGTTCTCATGTGCTGTGCTCTAGTTTTGATTCTCCTGTATTTACACGGCTTACAGCAGTGTTGTTATAAAGCACCTGCTTTAGCACCTTGGAATGCATGTTGATTCTCTCAGAGGTGTGGTGAATAAGGGCCTAAGCGGCCTTGAAACGGCCTTGCCGTGTAATTAGATGGAAGTTTATCATCTCCAGCGGTATCCCCCTCCCCATGTGACAGAGCACAGCCATTGATCTGTGGGCTGCTGCTCCATTGACCTAAACGAGAGTCTCTCTCAGTGCTTTCCCTGGGGAGAAACAGAAGAGCCACTTCAGGAAAGAAGAGGGTTGTTCCGGGCAGAGATCCTGATTCAAGACTCTGCTGAAATGGGACGGCCGCATGTGACCCAGGAATCAGGCGGCGCTCTAATGTAAATGCTGCTTGGAGGTCACCCTTGCCAAGCAGCTGACTCTGAGACACGAAGCGACACCTCAGGAATGTTGGGCCATTCGTGTGGAACTAACCTTCTACTTGTGGCAGTTGTCCTTGAGTAATAAAACTGTTTTCGAGCTTGGGTTGCTGACAGATGCTTTTTTCATGTGCCGTTGGACCAAGCAGCCTGACCTTTCACCTACCTCAGCCAGGGCGGATTACTAAATGAACAAAAACCAACAAGAGCTTTCTTAAATCTCAATTTGAATCCTTTTTGAACTGAGAGAATCTGACAGCTGTGATTTGGAGCTGCTGTAAAAAAATGCGAGTGCAGTTACTGTGACACGCAGTCCCTCATCTGGAACACAGCTCAGAGGTCAAGAGAGTTTCAAACAATGCACATTTCCTGTCAGTACCTTCACAGGTGTCCATTAGCTCTAGAGTTCCATGTGAAATGATTTTTTAATTAGACATTCTCTGAGGTATTCGACCAGAAAGCAGTAAAGCATTAGTGAATAATGATCTGCAGATAAAAGGAATTAGAGCAGCATCTTGGAATCACCACTTTCTTTTGTAGACAATAACCAACAGCGTTTTATGCCTCAACACTTATCGCTAGATTGAGTCTGGATAGATAAGATAATGAATGCAAACATTCCAAGTAACTGAGGTTGCATGGCGTGGAGGGCAGCGGAGAACTTGGCAGTCTTGAGTATCACAAGACTTGGCCAAACTAACGCTGTCCTTGGATTCCCTCAGGGGAATTAAAAATACATTACGATGCCATTTAGTCACCCCAGTATTAATTTAAATGACAAAAAAAGATAAATAATCCACAATAAAATTGTGTAAGACACAAAGTAAAGTTACTCAAAAGTCAGTTATATGTGAGTCAATTATAGGTGCCAAACTTGCTGCTGCCAGCTGGTGGCGCTATGACTATGACTGAATACTGGCATGTAGATGTGTTCAGACCAGGACTCTTATCAAACATTTGAAGTTGTATGGCTAAGTTACAACAACTTCCTTTTCCATGGCGAAACATTAAAATTTGTCAGGCCACCACGGACACGCCCTTTAACGAAAACTCATGATCTTCACAATTTTGTATTGCAAAAGCCTTTAGATTAGATTGACCAAATATAATATTGATGTCATTAGATCTCTAGGAGGAGTTTGTTATGGAGTAAACCATGTCACTTTCTGTTGCCAGCAGGTGGCGCTATAACTGTAACTGAATATTGGCATGTTGATGTCTTCAGGCCAGGACTCTTATCAAACATTTGAAGTTTGGGGCAGATTGGACATTGTATGGCTGAGTTACAACAACTTCCTTTCACATGGCGAAACATCAAAAAATTTGTCACGCCGACACAGACATGCCCTTTAACGAAAACTCGTGATCTTCGCAATTTAACATCGCAAAGGCCTTTAGATTAGACTGACCAAATATAATGTTAATGTCATTAAATCTATAGGAGGAGTTTGTTATGGAGTCAAACATGTCACTTCCTGTTGCCAGCAGGTGTCGCTATAACTGTAACTGAAAATGGGCATGTTGATGTCTTCAGGCCAGCACTCATATCGAGCATGTGTAGTTTGCGGCAGAGCAGACATTGTATGCCTGAGTTATGAGAACTTCCTGTTTCATAGCAAAACATAAAAATTTGTCAGGCCGCCACGGACACGCCCTTCAGTGAAAATTCAAGATATTTGCAATTTAACATCACAAAGCGCTTTAAAGTAGGCTGGCCATATTTGGTGTTGATCTGATTAAATCTATAGAAAGAGTTTGTTAAAATAAAATGCCTGAAAATGGCAAAAACGTCACAAAATTTGACATGAACACTATGACTATAACTGAATACTGGCATGTAGGTGTCTTCAGGCAAGGTCTTCTATCAAACATGTTAAGTTTGGTGTAGATTGGTAGTATGTTTAAGGTAGTGTAAAATAAGTAATTTCCTGTTGCCAGCAGGTGGCGCTATGATTGTAACTGAGTATTGGCCTTTAGATGTGTTGAGACCAGGAAGTTTAACAAACAAGTAAAGCTTGAGTTATTAGAGCAATAGCAAAACTAGCAAAATTCGAAATTTGTCAGGCCGGCACGGACACGCCCTTAAATGAAAACTCATGATATCTGCAATTTAACATCACAAATGGCTTTAGGTTAGGCTGACCAAATTTGGTGTTGATCTAAATAAATCTCTAGGAGGAGAGTTTATTTAAATACAGTGCCTGAAAATAGAAAAAACGTCTCAAAATTTGGCATGAAAATTAAAAATAACTGACCTCCTGTTGAGTTTTGGATTTTGCTCAGAGAGACTTTTTTTTGTAGGTATCGATGTGTTACATGTGTCTTCCGAATTTCATTAGTTTATGTGAAGCCCAGCACGAGAAACACTTTGCTGAACAGTTCCAATAGGGTCCTCACACCGCCATGCATGATTTAAATTAAACACACAATAGTTTGACTTGAGGGCTGTTTTAAACTAGATGCCTTATTATGGGCAAATTCTAAACAGTATCGAACACGTTCTTTGTGGAAACTGCAATCCCACCCTGCTGAAAAAAACAGCATATGCTGGTTAGTTATGTTTTGTTGCTGGGATGCTGGTTTTAGCTGGTTTATGCTGGTCCTTTGCTGGTTTATGCTGGTCCTTGACCAGCAACATGACCAGCATAAACCAGCTAAGGACCAGCATTAACCAACAAAGGACCAGCATTAACCAGCAAAGAACCAGCATAAACCAGCTAAAACCAGCATCAAAACATACCTAACCAGCATATACTGTTTTTTTTAGCATATGCACTGTAATATATATAGATATTTTTTTTAAATAATGTTGATTTATAATCATTATTTTGCTAACTATAGTGTAGAAACAGTAATATCAATATTCATTCAAAAGGAAAATAGTAATAAAAACATTGTTAAAAATCATCTGTTTGACCAAATATTTTTTAATATTTGCTTATGCTACTGTATCTTTTTTATGCTTAGAGTACTGTAATTCGCATAGCAGCTTGCCAACCTAAATATCAGTTGGAGTTGAGTTTAGAATAAAGGACACTTTTCTGTTTCTTCATGTAAACCTGTAGTATTTGAGAGTAAAATTAAATCACATCAGCTGCATTTGCATTTGTTGTTCAGTGCCAGAAATAAATATGCAGAACACATCTTACACAGAAAATCACAACAAACAGTTGACTTTTTGTGTTATTCTATTCCTTTGATTCTCATTTTTGGTTTCCTTGTTTCCTTGCAGATATCTGGGACATCACAAAGCCTTACTAGTAAAATACGACGTAAACAGTCTTTATTGGCACACATGCTCTTTACCCTTTGCTCTCTTACAAATGCTATTTTATACTTATTTTATCATTTCTAAGAATGTGTAGTGCTTTGAAATTTGATAAGTATTCAATTACACCGCAGATAAACTCCCGTTTTACAGTTCTTGAAAAAGGATGGGCCTGATTCTCTATCATAGTGGCCAGAGGTCAGCTAGCCTGCTTAAAGGATGTGTTTTAAGTACCGCAGTACAGAAATTGAAAACAATAATGTCTGTTAAGATAGTCTGTTCTTTATTCCATGTTTAATATCAAATCTGTTTCATAGGACCAAAAGCAGAGACCGCTTTCTGCTTTTTAGACACGTGCAAAAGAGTGAGACAGGAAGATGAATGTATCTACTAAAGTATTAGATGACCATGTCTGCGTTGCAGGGGTGATCTTGCCTAAACCCGCTGCACTTCCTCCTCCTCCACCGATGAATCAGGATTCACTTCCTTGTCTTGTGGGAATGTGTTGTCATAGACCTGTCTCAGCCTGATTGATTCTCACACTCCCCTCATGAGGGGAAAATCCTACTTCCTTCGTCTTCTGGCTTTTTGGCTTTGCTTTTATGAAATGCCCAGGTTTTTGTGCTAGCTTTGTTTTTGCAGATTGCATGGGGCCGGGGATTTCTCAGTGGGTCATGTGCTGTATAATCTTTGTGTAATTGGAAAAAGCTCTCATCTCATAGCAGCAGGTCACAACGAGGTAAGGCTTTGTTTCAGTGGACGTAAAAATAATCCTTATCTGCTTTCTGTCAGTTTTATTAGCATCATCTTTCCTCTCAACTCATCTTAGTTTTTTACCGGCCGAGCCCCCAAACTCTCCGGCCAACTGGAAGGGAGAACAGCAAGGGCTTTAAGGTCAGAGGATGTACCTTAACAGATGAGTAAATACTCATTAATTACATCGTGATGGCTGACGTCCTCTGGGCAGGATGAAATGATGGTTGAATCCAAAGGCCCTCCCTCTGGCCTTCGGAGCTGTGCTTACATTAAGCAGACTTTGTAAGCTGGTGTTCTGGTCCACCTCCAACAACAGCTGTTTAGAGAGGAAATCAAAGACATAAGACGTTTTTCCACACATGCAGAACGAGAATAGTGACCCGTTTTCGTTTAAAGGGTTACTCCACCCCAAAATGAAAGTGAAAGGCATTAATCACTTACCCCTGTGTCATTCCAAACTCTTAAAAACTTTGTCTTCGAAACACAATTTAAAATATTTTGGATAATAGGCACGTTTCCATTAGAGATTTGCGCAAAACTTTGGCAATATTTAATCAATTTCTGGGCTATATTTAATTGAATATGACCTGTAAACTTAAAAAAAAAGTTTCTATTGCTGTTTTGCGAAATATTCCTTTTTCAAATTGCCTGAAAAACCACCTCATGCAAGCGTAAAAACGTATGGGAATTTTTGCGCAATTGATGCATTTCCATTAGGTGTATTTTCAATTTGCAATTTCAAAGGAAACGCAGCTACTAGACTTCCAGGTAAATACCATTGTCAATACCCAAAAAAGTATGAAAGGCATTGTCAAAATAGTCCATCTGCCATCAGTGGTTAGACCATAACCATTTACAAAGCTATGAGAATACTTTTTGTACACAAAGAAAACAAAAATAACTTTATTCAACAATTCTTCTCCTCTGCGTCACCATAGCACCATTTTGGAGAGTATCCTTTGTACCCTGTTCTATTTCAGCTGCGTCACGCGAATATGCTGTTTTTGTATGAATCTGAATCAAAGCATATATAAACATACGCTGTTTGTGTCCAGTGTATACTCTCCAAAATGGTGCTACAGTGATGTGGAGGGGACGAATTGTTAAATACAATTGTTATTTTGGTTTCTTTGCTTATGCAACATTATGGTTGGACCACTGATGGCAGATGGATGATTTTGACAATGTCTTTCATACTTTTCTGGGCACTGATTGTGTTTTGAGGACGAACAAAACTTTTACGGGTTTGGAATGACATGGGGGTAAGAATTTAATGACAAAATTTTCATTTTGGGGTGGAGTAACCCTTTAAGCGAAACATCAATGTTCCTGTTAAGGAACAAGCATATATGAATCCCAATGGAAACCCCATTAGTTAGTTGGTTCGGTAAGCAAATCTGTCTGCTGGAGGCCTGTGATAATAAAGTTGCTCTGGGTACGGCACTTGGTGAAAACACTGACAGCGTGTGGGCATGCAAGCGGTGTGGCCTCCAGCCGTGCGATCCTGAGAAAAGATGAACGGCTTTGTTTGGGTTGTCAAGGACTATCCAAGTCACATGGGATCATAATGCAGAGACTAAATATAAGTTATAAGATATGTCAGCTCACCTAATGGCCTGAATCTAGTGTCAAACTCTGCCGTTTCATCATCGCGAAAGGGGTTACGAAGGATCTAGTCATAGCAGTCAGAAATTTACACTTCAAGCTTTTTCAAGACTTTGATGTGAACGGGAGGAAAGATCATCTTTAGGGAAAAGCTCCTCTTACGTAATAGTTATGAAAGAATCCATGATTCCCATCCTTGAGTTAGATGCTGCAACTAAGTCGCGTTTACACGCGATAATCTTCATTCCTCCAAATGCATTGTTGACCTTTCCAGAGATGCTGCCGTCTGCATTTATATTTAGCTCCATTTTCTTGCTTGGTGAGCACAAGGTGGAAAGAAGCGAGTTGTAGCTGTTGTATAATCCCCGTATGACTAACCACTGCAGCAAGGATTGGACCAACAGCATCATTCTGAAAGCAGAAGCCAGCAAACCCAGTCGCCACCTGACTGTCTTCTTTTTAAATACCGTTCACAATCAGACAAATAGTCCTGTGCGTGATTCAATTACCTTCGGATTCGGCACCAAGGGAGTGTGCTTCTGCGATAAGACAGCGGGGTTATCAGGCCCCGCGTCTCGTGGCTCCAATGTGGCAGTGCAGTGCAGAGAGGCGAAGAGAAAGAGAGAGGCTAGGGGTCAGTTCCTTCCATCAATCCGCAGTCATACTATTAGAACTGGCTCAAAGCGACTAAGCATTTGGGTAATCACTGGCTATTGTGTGGAACTCATTTGCATAGTCCATTTGTGCTAAAAGTGTGAGCGATGTGATCCTACTGCTCGAAATTGGTGTGAATGTCACATGTGGAGAGAGACTCCCTTTGCACTGTTTAGCCTTCCTTCAAGCTCGACTCTGTTTATAATTCTCCATCGTGTAAATGTCAAGATATGCCTACGATATCTCCAGATATGCCTGCGGGCTTCCAAAGATTGCATAAATGTAAAAAAAAACCCATCTTCTTCTCATTCCTGCCTGCTTCTCAATCTGTCCTCTTTCTGAGGTGACAGTCTATCAAACTCTTATAATGTCCTTCAGAAGCACATTATTGAATCCTGGTGCTTTATAGAGCTTTCCGCTTGGGTGCAGGCTCATACATGTGTGTGCCTCTGTTTGTATCCAAGAGCTTGCAATTCAAGGTCTTCCATCTCATTGAACAGGATCAATGTTTATGACTCTGATTGTTAAGCATTTTTCCAATATTTCTAAACGTGTTTGTCACTGAGCTCGTGAAATGCTGCTTTCGGGATTAGAGCCATTTGTCCCTCTTGGTGCTAGTGGCCATAAATCAACACGTCTCTGGGGAGGACGAGTAACGTAGTGCTGAATGGAGGAACACTAGTCTGCACATTGGTTCCAATACTAATCTGGCCTACTTTGTCCGGGCGGCATCTGGCTGTGCACTCGGCGCTTCAGCAGGTGGGCTATCAGCACAGACTATAGCTTAACCTCTCCCATGGCCTGATAACACTGGATCTTCTACAAAACAAAGACCCAGCTGAGACCCAAATCAACCCCGTTTTCCAAATGGCAGACAGTTATTGAAACAAGTGCCTGTATATGAAGTGATCTGCCAAATGTCTAATTGTTACAACACTGACTCTAAAACAAACTAGCAAGCCAGTCCAGAAGGGTCTTGTTCCAATCAAGGAAAGGTAACCCTGGTCTAAGAAATTTCATACTCATTAATTTTTAATTGCTTGGGTGGACAGCAAACCCAAGGGAGGCCTTGATAGATATCATGCATCTAACTCAGCTGGCACCTTCTGTAGGCATGAATCTATGATGGGCGTCTCCTTTTGGTCTCTACCCCGCAGCTGTCCAATACTGTGATGGTCACGTCAACAATTCTCAAAAGGACACCAGGCCTAAGATTTGTATCTCAGTGTCACGGTGCTTTCCGATGGTTTACAGCAATGGCGTCTACCCATATTGCCAATGCAAGGCATGGTTAAATGCAGCAACATCCACCTTCTTTTCTTGCAAATGGGCATAAGTGTAAATAGAGCCCGAAGTTGGTACATGCATTATTTATGTTCAAGTTTGGCACACAAATTTTCAAACAGCCTAGTTCACGGACAAGCTACATTACAATAGCAAAAGTTGTTGTGAAGGCATGGATGGGTGTGTCTTTGAAGACTCTTGTAGGTTTAGTGATGGAATGCCACACATGCAGCAGTGTACACACACGCTGTGATGACTAAGGCTCGAACTCTCTCAAACCAATGCACATGGCCCGCAGGTCAATCGCCCACAGACCCCAGAGAGAAAAGGCCTCTATCCTTTGTCCAAACGCAACCCCTTGTTTTGATGTGCTGGAATAATGAGGAATTCCAGATAGTTCAGGTCAAAGATAAAAGTGAAGCATTTTGTTTTGAGTTTTCATTTTGGCTTTCATCTATTCCCAGAAGACAGATTTCTAAAGTATCTTGCTTTTTTCCAATTAACTTAAAACACAGAATTTGAATTCTGCTAAGAAAGAGATCAATCATTTATTTGTATAAACATGATGTAGTAGAAAAATCATTATACAGTCATTATACAGTTGAAGTTAAAAGTTTACATACACCTTGCAGAATCTGCAAAATGTTAATTATTTTACAAAAATAAGAGGGATCATACAAAATGTATGTTATTTTGAATAAGATATTTAACATAAGAGACATTAACTTATAGTCCACAAGAAAAAAAAAAATAGCTTAATTTATAAAAGATTACCCTTTTACCCTGATTCTTAATACTGTGTTGTTACCTGAATGATCCACAGCTGTTTGTTTTTTTTATATTTGTCTGTGAGTCCCTTTTTTTATCCTGAACACTTTGAGATCCATATTTTCACACTGAGGACAACTGAGGGACTCTTTCGTCACTATTACAGGAGGTTAAAATGCTCACTGATGCTTCGGAAGGAAAAACAATGCATTAAGAGTCTTTTTCAATATGAAGATCAGGGTAAATTTAACTTATTTTGTCCTCTGGGAAACATCTAAGTATCTTCTGTAGCTGTATCCTTATTCTGTTCAAAAGTTTACACACCTGGATCTTAATGCATCAGGGGGTTTTTTCTGGAGCATCAGTGAGTGTTTGAACTTTCTGTAATAGTTATATATGAGTCCCTCAGTTGTCCCCAGAGTGAAAAGATGGATCTCAAAATCATACAGTCATTGTTGGAAAGGGTTCAAATACACAAAAATGCTGAAAAACCAAAGAATCTCTGGGACCAAAAGGACTTTTCTGAAGACCAGTTGCCAGTTTAACTGTTCAGAACAAACAAGAGACTCATGAACAACTATCACTAAACAAAACAACACAGCTGTGGATCATTCAGGTAACAACACAGTATTAAATGTGCATGTCAAATTTTGAAAGGTCATTTTTGTAAATTAGACTATGTAAACATCTTTTAGGTGAAATATCTTATTCAGGTCAGTACTAATACAATATAACATGCATTATGTATAATCCCTCTTATTTTGGTAAAATAATCAACATTTTGCAGATTCTGCAAGGTGCAAGTAAACTTTGGACTTCAACTGTACACCTCAACAGAGATGCTGCATTGTTTAAAATCAACATTTCAGACATATTTCACTCAACCATGGTTTGGTTACTCAAATACAAGATAATATGTTATCAGATGCTGTTTCTTGAGGTACCACACTACACTTTTAGTTATAAATGCTAATTCTTATACTGTGTATTTATATGCAGAAGTGTTTCATAACCACTGATACATATATTATATGTACTTTTACAATATGATGCTTTTTATGTTTTCAGAATGAAGCTACATGGCAAAAATAATGTTTCTACTGGTTGGTAAGTAGTAATTTACTCAATATAGGTCTGTCAATATATATCTCTCACATACATGCACCTACACTCAGGTAGGCCTAGTATCTGATACTTTACATTCCTTATATTTTTTAAATCAGTATTTAGGTAAAAATTGCTCCAGCCTGGCCAAATTGTTTGTCACCTTTGCTCCCTGGTGTTTGTGTAAGATTAGACCATTTTCCTTTCAACTTTCACCTCTGGAATCATCCTTGTCTAACGACATAGCAAGCGTAAGCACTATGCACGGTCAGTCGCCGGCAGTGGAAAAGGGAGTCATGTGACGAGCGTGCACGTGTTTGCTTGGGGAAGTAAGCCTCTAATGCAGCCTACTTTACTCTACTCAATCCTTCTCCTACTATGCACAGAGACAGGAGGCGCTCCGGCCAATCACAGCGTGTTCTGCTCGCATGCTTTGCATATCTGTAGTGTCCCGGGCATTTCCTCCAATCACGACTCGGCTTTTTTTGAACTATGCCTTGTAGTTCAGATTGCTTGTAACTGCTGCATACTACACAGTGGCACATTGTGACTCGGTCGATCTGCGAGTTAGACTTTACCCTTCAGGATATAATGAAGTCACATATTTCTATGGTTAAATGCTCCAGCAGTTCTGAAGCAGGATCAGCTTGCTCTTCTGAAGTACTGATAGTATAATCCTAGCAATGCTCAAGGTTAGAGTGAACATTCCCAATTTAGCAAGAGAAAAGAAAACTGAAAAATATCAACAATATGTAATATACAGTTTTGAAAGTCATTTAAGTTTCAGTTTTGCCAAACATTTTGAATATACAGTATATAATACTGTGTAATAATATATGATACAGGTTGGATCTTCTGTAGATGACACTTAATTAATGCTACTGACAAGACTGAATTAACATTGCATTGTTTGTCTCTAACACTCTGCCAGTTGTGAAGTGCAACATCATTTCAGCAGGATGTCTGCTGTGACTTTTCTGACCAGCTGATGATCGTTCTCCACATACAAGGTGTAAGTACAGGGCCATTTGTTTACATGGACACAACTGTTAAGATGCTAAAATAGCTCCGTCTGTTTAATGTGAGTGTTTGATGTTATCTTCAAAAGTTACATGCTGTCAGGAAACATGCTGGCTTTATTTCCCTGCATTTTCCTTTCCAAGGTTGTTCAAAGCATTGATTTAGATTAAAAAAAAGAAAGGATTACTGCAATGCAGTTTTTGTTGCATTTACGTTTTTTCTTAGTATATTCAAGGAAACAATAATGAGATGAGGCAAAGGCAACTAAACACTAACCTGCAGTTTAATTGCGAATATAGAATATATACTAACACTTTAGTTATAGAGACCAATTCTCACTATTAACTAGTTGCTTATTAGTATGCATATTACTAGTATGCATACTGGCTGTTTATTAGTACTTATAAAGCATATATTAATTCATTATTCTGCATGACCATATTTTAGATCCCTTAATCTCACCCCATAACTAAACCTTATTATTAATAAGCAGCAATTAGGAGTTTATTGAGGCAACATTCATAGATAATAGAAAATAGAGGGTTTGCACTTACGTCACGATGCATGGGCACATTGGCAATACTCTGATGTAAACAACAGCATGGATTGCACAGTTAATGTACTACTGAATATGTTTTTTCTGCTTATTTATGCTGTCTAAACTATGGGAAAAAAATGTGTGGATGCTGCTAAATCATATAGAGAAGGACCTAGTAAGCAGGACAAAGCGCAATATTTTGACAAACTAAAGTTAATAAGTGGTAAAGATGCACACAAGCAATATTAATTAAGATTTTAGCCTAATATTTCACCTACCTGACTGGAGATGATGAGAACAAACACGAATGTTGTCAATATTCTTGGCCTGGAAATGCTGGTTCAGTTTGGCCAACCATAAACGCCTTTTGTTCCTCAGACAGTTTTTGCACTCTTCTTCTTGATGTGTTATAACTTTTGGCAGTCTTTAGTACTCTTAAATGCTCTTAAATGCCAAAACATGACAATAATTGACCAATTTTATTAGTAAGAATCAGCAAAATATGTGAGTTTCATTTGGTTCAGTGGCATTCACATTCAGTTTACATTCAGTGTCACCAATATGGCCAATTGAAGATGAACTGTGAAAACACTCTATAGTGAGAATTGGTCCCCAAACTAAAGTGTGACTGAATATACTTGACAATCAATATATTGCGTATTAAATCAGTCAGTCTATGGAAACTGAACCCAATGTTCCCACATGACAATCTTCATAAATTTGTTGCAACAGAAAGTGCATAAGCAAGTGCACTCTTTGATTTGTCTTCTCTCAGTGGCCTGTCCATTCACACACAAGCCCCATTAAATCATCTTCCAGGTATAAAGCACTGTGAGCGATGTCTGCAATATGCATGATTCAAGCACCAGCACCGGCAACATGCTCTCCCGTTGGTTGTAGCAAACAGATACATGAAAAAAAAAAAAAACATCATGCATGCTTCAGTGTCGGAAAACAATGTGTGAACTGTATTGATTGCTGTCCTTGGACAAATGCAGCTGAAGGCACAATGTTGTTGACCTCCATACATCAGGGCATAATCAATGACATGATATGACTGATGAAACGGACTCTTCTCTTGACTGATAAATCCAACACACAGAATGAACTCCTCCAGTCTGACAGCTGTCAGAGACACCGACCAGACGCTCAGGGCTGTCAAATCCCTCAGTGACCTTTCACACTCTTATGGAAGGTGGGCTTGTTGGCTTAAGTAACAGTCTTGAAGTCATCCTCTAAAAACAGCTCTGAATGTCACTGGAAGTTTTGTTCCAATTGTTGTTCCATTTGGATTCCCTTTACATGAATCCAATATTTCTTATACTTTTGTTCTGACCTCAAAACATTGAAACAGCATGTGTTCGGTCGATAGACGGCTAGTCAGCACAAAGCTCAATAGACTGATGTGACCTTGGGGTAATTTCAGATTTGACTGAGAAGTTGTAATCATCCTTCAAGGGCTTGTCGATTTAGATGTATTGGTTTGCACGCTATTCAAACAGTTTAAGATCTATAAGAATCAAATATAGGCGATTTCTGGGATGTCACTCTGAATGGAATGACATCAATTAAGCATCTAGATTCATGATACAGTACTAAGGTTACTTAAAGCTGTTAAAATCATAGTGAAAGTCTATGAGTGACTAGAAGAACTGCACTTGACAAGAGCAGCCAATCAATGCATCTGCTGATTAGAGAGTAATTACCTTAATTGTTTATATAAATGTTTTAATGCGTTACTCATATATCAAATTTTATCACCATAAGCTTGGATTTTGATTTGGGGCCAGGCCTAGTCAGCAGCATCTGTTTTTTTATCTATAATATTTGTTTTATTATTTTAATTATTATAGTACTAGGGTTAAAGATAAGCTAAATTTTTCTTCAGCATAAGCTGAAAGACTTTTAATAATTTTAAATAATTTGACAATATATACAGTTGCCGGTGGTCAATATATAATGCTGATACATAATGATTATTAAATGTAACCCTAGACCAGTAGCACAGGTGTATTTGTAGCAATAGCCAAAAATACATTGTATGGGTCAAAATTATCAATTTTCCTTTTATGCTGAAAACCATTAGGATATTAAGTAAAGATCATGTTCCATGAGGATATTTTGTAAATTGCCTACTGTACACTCTTAAAAATAAAGGTGCTTCACAATGCCATAGAAGAACCGTTTTGTCTAAATGGTTCCATAAAGAACCTTTAACATCTGAAGAACCTTTCTGTTTCACGTGGTGAAAGAAGGTTCTTCAGATTATTAAACGGTAAAAAAGAAATGGTTCTTTAAAGAACCTTTGACTGAATGGTTCTTTGTGGAACCAAAAATGGTTCTTCATGGCATCGCTTGAAGAACCTTTTAAAGCATCTTTATTTTTAACTGAATTTTTAATATGCATTGCTAAGAACTTCATTTGGACAACATTAAATGCAATTCTCTCTCTCTCTCTCTCTCTCTCTCTCTCTCTCTCTCTCTCTCTCTCTCTCTCTCTCTCTCTCTCTCTATATATATATATATATATATATACATATTAGGGCTGTCAAACAAATAATCACGATTAATCGCATCCAAAATAAAAGTTTATTTTTACATAATAAATATACACAGTAAACACACATTTAGTATGTATATATAAATACACACACATACATGTATAAATTAAAACAAATATTTATATGTATGAATAGTTATACTTGTATTTAATTTAGATTATATATAAAATTATAAATATTTTATATTTAAATCTAAAATATTTTTCTTTAATAAACACGTATGTGTGTGTATTTATATATACATAATATATACACACAGTACA
>NC_133376.1:38952680-39067835 GCF_049309525.1 Garra rufa
GAAGATGGCGGACTGCGCTTCACTGTTAGATGAGGAGCTCTCTTCATTTGTCTTCAATTACTTGACTGAAAACTCCGGAAGCCAGGTAAGCCACGCACCTTTTCTGATAAAGCAGGACCGTGGCTGTTTTTCCCAGTCTGTATTTTTGCACGTTACTGTCTGTGGCGCGATATACTTGCATCAGTTCATCGATGCTGTCAGAGCGTCTCAGCCGGCGTCTGGAGTCCCTGACGTCTGCGCTTCACGTGGAGTTCACAGGAAATAATGCATATATGCGAAAAGTGACTTATAGGCGAATACTGTGCAGATAATCGCTCTTTTGGACTCTGCGTTCGAGGGCTAGCGATTAGACAAGGTTATTAACTTCACATGCGGAATGAAATAAGTTCAGATGCGTTCATCAGTTTGCCAAAAATCACACCAATTTCCCGGTTTGTGTGTATGTAAGAGTATGTGACACGTGGGTGCTCGTGAACTTGACTTTTAAGTTGCTTGATGGCCAATTGTAGTTTTAATATAAGCGGTCTGATTCCGTACGAGTTCATTGTGAGGTAGACAAGATGAAAAGTAATGTACATCTGGTGTTTTTTTTTTTTTTCAGATATAGATGTGTAGTTTCAAAGTAATGCATCGCAGTGAAGGTATTACTACCATTAATGCATTTATTAAATGCGATCAGTGTTTGGATAATTTATGTTCATCCCCAGACTGTTTTTTTAAAGCTAAAAAGGTGTAAACGGAATGCAGTAGGCTATAAATCACTCATAAAGTTGAGTAACTAATTCCCAATACAGTAGGCCTATACATATGGCTGTTACACTGTGTAGAATATAGTGTATAGATCGAAACTCTTAGCACAATTGACCAAATGTATTGTTTTCGTAAGCGTTTGCGTAACTGTTACAAAACGAGCTTGATGCTAATTAGAGGTAGGCTAGTCAAACGATCTTTGCATCATGTGCCACTGTTGATATTAATAAATAAATGCCGTTTTGCACTTTCGTGCTTGTCATATCAAACAGGCAGTTGTCGCACTGCAAAGTGTTTATTTATAGATATAATGCACGAATAGGGAATTACAATGTAACGCTTAAAAAGCGTACTTTGAAACATGCGGATACTTTTTAACATAACACACTTGGAGATTTTAGGACAAGGATGATGTTAACAATACAGTCCATTTATTTATTATTTTAAACACGTGCTGGTGAAGTATAATATCCAGTATTATAAATTAAATCGTAATTTGTTCGTGTTTACAAATCCCGCGCTCTGTATACACCGTGTCAGGTGTCACTAAAAGGTAACGAATCGTTTTCGCACTCCTTAAAACGTTTGAACGCTTTGAGGAAGCGTTCGGTCCTGTTCGTCCTTTGTCCTTGTGTCAGCGGGAATATTGTAAGCGCTGTAAATGTGCTCGTTTCGGGTTATTGGGTTGAGAGCGCGCTGTCTGGTCTGTGTAATAGTACTCCATCCTCGTGACTAGAGTTACAGAACACAGTTACTGCAGTCATGTGCTCGCCGCCGTATTAGACGTAGTAGAACGAGCGGGGGGCGGGACCACTGACGCGCTTCCACGACAGCCACACACTCCCTCCTCCGGGCGTGCATGTGACTGACTGACTGCCTGACTGCCGCTGCCGCTGCGCAAAGTGGAGCAGTTCAGATCACGACTAATAATTCCACTCTAGGAGGATGTGAAGAGCGTTAGCTTAGCGCCTTTTTGATTTATAAACAGTGTTTATATTCATGCGAATTTTTTTTGGAACGTATTCGAGGAATAAACACTTGAATTTAGACTGTATCTTTAATCTCCAAAATTCTAGAGTATTGATTTTATTGACGAAGAATACTGATTCGAGTTTAAATAACTGTATGAGATGTAGCAGAGTCGAGACAGATATTGATTTGAGATCATGTCTGGTTGACCGTATGTTGTCACATGTGTTAAATGATTGATTTGAAATGATTTATCAATCAGAGAGAGCTGTGCAATAAAGGCTAATTCAAATGTTTTGGTTTGCTGATAATCTGAGAATCAACCGATTTATCGGCCTGTCACTGTAGTGTTATGGAAAGAAACACCTCCATTGCCTTCCTCACTGCATCCTTATGTTCTGCTGTTGACATTTACACACTGACTGCATAAAATCCCAACATTTTAAGGGTTTGAAATCCATTGCACTGCACCAGTTTCTCAGTGGAGCTCGCAGTTGTCGTGATGTGCGGCACTGCAGTACTATGTGTTCAGCTTCCGTGATACGGGCTGAGTCACCTAACTTGACAGAGTCAGGCAAATGTATTTACACCATGAAATGATCCCTCCACCCCCAGCTCGTGTCAGTCAGCTGTGGCTCCCCTCATTTCCACTCATAATTTTCTGCTCATTTGAAATCATAAATATGCAGGGTTGACATGGTCTTTACAGCGAGTTCAGACAATTGACTCTGTGTCTGCTTGTTTACTGAAGCGTTTTCTCTATCGTTTGCCTTATCGCTGTGAAGTCGAGCCGTAAAATCAAATCAGCGATGAAATGAAATGATGTTTCAGATGTTCTGGTAGGAGTTTGCTGGTTGGAATTCACTTGACATCAGATTTGAAGAAATTGCACATTTTTAGTATATTCATTTGAAATCCACTGAGAGCGAGAGTAAAATTAGATACCATAAAACATCACAAGGAATATAATTTGATTTGCTTTTCACAGAAAGGCTTTACCTCCGAACGTGGCTCGATAAATTGGATCGTCAGTTTATGTTTTGCTCTTTTCACTCCAATTACTTCACAGCACTGTCTCTTGCCTTGCTGAGGGCACACTTGTATTTATTAGAAGAGCTGTTTCCTCTCCTGAAGCCCCAGAGGTCCGTCATCTGGCTCCTCCGTCTCTCTTTGGGGACGTGAGGAAGTCTGGGAATGCTCTGTAACAGATCAATGTCAATTTTGGACTGAAAGGGATAGACTGTGGAAAGACAGGGCCTTGATATCAATAATGTACCCCTAGTAATCCATCATCAGCTAAGAGCTCAACTGGCATCAAAGGTTAAAAAACCCTTTCATTGAGTTGTCTGGTAATAGGACCAAGGGTAGGATGTTTTCTGTAACCATATTCCTCAGTCTGCTCTAATATAGATTATCTGGACGGCAATCTATAGATGTACATTCACTTTAGTGTGGTCTGTAATTGATGCCCATGTAGCATTTATGTACGCCCTTCTGCAGTAATGATTGTTTAACGGGTAGTTCTTCCAAAACTAAAGAGAAATTGCTCATGATGTACTTCTGTGTTTCTATGCAATTACCTGGAGATTTTGTCACACGTCGTTGACCCGGTTCCTGGTCTTTTAAGCGTGATGATTGAGTGACTGTCTGAATTCAGATGTTTTTGTTGTGTCATAATGAGGTTACATGTTCTGTGGATCGTTAAAAACGTGCTAGAAGAGAATGCAGTGCAACAGGACTGTAAGACCAGCTCATTGAGAATTGCAGTGTTGCATGACTAGAATTTGATAGCAGCGCTTAAAAAGTCCCTCAGCCATGTTTCCTTTAGTCATAAGACCTGCTCACACAACAAACAATAATTATAAAGATAACTATTTTAGCATCCCCACCAAATGACAAAAAGTTATGTTTAATATAATATAAAATACAAATCTTTGAGCATTTGCTCATCTTGTTCAAATCATGTCAATTCTGATTGCATATTAGTGTTTTTATTGTTCATAAGGTGAAAAAACAGTTCTGAAATTGAAATGTTGCTACTCTGTATTGTTATCGTACTAGTTGTCAAATAACAGCAAGTAAAACTTCATAATTTTGTAATATATGTAACCATGGACCACAAACCCAGTCATAAGGGTCAATATTTGGTCAAGATACAAATATTTGCTAATCTGGAATCCAAGGATAAAATATTGAGAAAATTGCCTTTAAAGTTGTCCAAATGAAGTTCTTAGCAATGCATATTACTAATCAGAAATTAAGATTGGATATATTTATGGTAGGAAATTTACAAAATATCTGCATGGAACATGATCTTTACTTAATATCCTAATGATTTTTGCCATAAAAGACCCATTTTGACCCATCTATCTATTGCTACAAAAATATCTGTGCTACTTACAACTGGTTTTGTGACCCAGGGTCACGTATATTACAAAACTTTATACTTATTCTTAAAAATATCACCTTTTTTGAATTTCACCTTGTCTTTCTTGGAATAGAGCAACTTAGTTTAAATAAATCATCAGATTTTTCATTTTTAGATGAGCTATTGTTTTTGTTATGGAAGCAGCCATTTAGTTTTAGGCTATAGTTTTTCATTCCACTATTAACACCTAGGATATGTCTCGGCTAATAGCTCTCATTTTTTAGAGACAGATTAAAGCTCTCACTGCATTTTAATGCGGCATCCTGGAGAAATGCTTCATGCCAGCATCATCATTTTGCTGTTGTTTTATATTAAGGCGTTAAGTCTCAGCTGTCCTTATCCAACCTCAGCTGAAAAAGAAGTTGCAACCTTTGTATTCTGGGACATAAGGTTATATCTTAGTCTCTGAATCGCTCACGTGGCGCAGATTAGCGTGATAGGCGTTTTGTTTGGTCTCAATTTCAGTGGCATAAATCAATGCAGTATGCATGAGTTTAGTAGGGCAACTGCAGGCTCCATTTGCATGGATGTAGGTTGGCCTGTTTATTTGCAAGCTAAACAAAGTTGCAGGTGTGTTATTCTAATATCAAATCAGCCCCCACCTGTACACTGTGTGAAAATAAAAGCACAGAAAGCTTTTTGTGTCAGATTCAGCCTCTCTGGCGAGTGCATTTGAGGATTATATAACACACACAATGTACTTTAGATCAAATGTACCTGAGTATAAAACTCTAGATGTTTTTTATTATCTGGTCTCTGTCTGTCCCTGTTGTACAGTAGATGACACACACATCCTAAGTGAGATGGAGTGATTTGGCTAAAAATGATATCTCAATACTTTTCAGCCTTTCAACGATATTTGATAGCTTAGTGCTTCGTGTATCTGCTCCAAAATGGCTTGAAGGGTCTCAAATGAATCAGTTCATGATCTACTACAGTGATTCACAAAAATGAATCAGACCTTCCAACTCAAGTCTACTGACATGGAATCTTACTGGCCGAATAAAAATCTCATTAAATTCTAGGGATGTAACGGTATCAAAACTTCACGGTACGGTAATACCTCGGTATGAATGACACGGTACAGTATTTATTGAACTTTTCAAAATTTTTTAATTTTAATAACAAAAAATTATTAAACCATGTAACCATGTTACTTTTTTTCGCAGTACTTTAGCCTACTTTGTGTAATAACAAAAACATTCATTTCAGTGGAAAAATAAGTCCAAAACTCTCTATTTTAACATTTTGAACAATAGGGCTCTACAATCTTTTGCTTTTTTTTATTTATTTTTTTGAGAAATTCTTATGTGTTTTAATTTTTCTGATAATCAAATGAAAGCATAAACATTTATTTATTTTTAATCAAATGAAAAATAAACCCTTTTAATTTTTGGCAAACAAACAGAGGTTTACTATTAAAATCAATACATGGAAGAAAAATTATATTCAGTTTAAAACGTTTAAATAATAATTGTAGTATTTTTTTTCTACAATTAAGTGGTTAATCTTGTTGTAATATTTATTTTTTATTATATATATATATATATATATATATATATTGTTTTATGTAAATTATGTAAATAGGAATATATAAACACCTACATTATACTGTACAAAAGTAATACAAGACTAATGTTCTGTTTCATGTTAAACCGTATTTTTATTTTGACAGGTTGCCGTGAAGTTCTGTGTGTACAGTATGATGTGATGCTAGTTTTCTTAAATGAAACGGTAAAAGTGACACTCACAGCAGCTTTGGAAATTTGAGTTTATCTGTTCATGTGAGATGCAAAAAAATTAGTGTTAGTGTCAAGTGTGCTTCAGTATGCGTGTAGTAAAAAAAAAAAAACGCGTCTCTGCCATTCATACATACAGAGGCAAACGGAACATGCAGGATTCATATTAAAACGGTCTTTTTGCATTTCAGTTTTCACAGACACTAGTCCATATCGCGATTTGAATTAAGTGACAGACCAACTTTTGATTTATTAATCCAAACATCAATGAAGTCCGTGGCATTCCGCGCAATAGTAAAATCCGTTTTTATGAATGGAGTCCTGCGTGTTTTGGGGAAGAGACATTGTAAACACGTGACCATGTAGAGACAGAAATGACATGCCTTCGTGTAAATAAGATAAATAACATAAGGCAATTTAGTTTGTTTAATAAAAGAACAATGTATAGACCTGTTCTATAGGAAAGATAACCTTAAATGAGTTCTATTGTGATCTGGCGCTATATTGAAAATAAAATTAACTTGACGTTCAAGGGGGGCGGGCAACAGACCGCAAAGGATGATGGCCACGTCTGGGCTGATGGGAATTGTAGTTCCCGCTACCTCCCGTTCGCTCCATTCGCCTGAGCAAACTTTTCTCAGAAGACCTATCATTTTATCGAGTCATGCGACCACGGTAGTATCGAAAAAATTTGCTATTGCGGTATGACGGTATTTACAATACCGTTACATCCCTATTAAATTCATATTAATAATTTTGCTCAGTTTTATATCACCAGCAATTAGGGCTGGGCGATTTGGCCTAAAATCAAAATCTCGATTAATTGAACATTTTAACCCGATTACAATTAATGAACGATTATTTTGTTCATTAATAAAATTATATTTAATTATATTTAAATAATATAATTTTTTTTGCCCTCATAGTTCACTGACAAGTTTTGTACAGTAAATATGCGCACATATTACAAGTGAGAGATTTTTGAATGAAGGGTGCACACACTATCTATGATCTACTGTCTATGATTATTTATTGAACATCAGTGTTGAACAACTGAAATTAATGCACACATTGCTTAAAACGAAAAGTCACATTTTTCTTAAATTAGTGAAAATAAATAACTTGCACTTTTGGAAACAAAATAAATTATTTATAAAATAATAATAAATATTAAAAGTAGAAAATAAGCAGTATCTCTTCTAAATAAAATTACTCTTGTATATCCTGTAAATACTTTTTACTGTATAAATACTGCTTAAGCTCTCCATCGACATGTCGGCGGAATAACGTAACGTAACAGAGCGGGGTCACCTGACTCCACACGCAGTAGTGTTTTTAAAGTAATTGAAATAATTGACCTGGAAAAATTTGATCGATTATAGGTTCTGAATGTCGATTTCGATTACTTTTCGATTAATCGCCCAGCCCTACCAGCAATCAGTGATTACATTTCGGAATATTTTTTTTTTTTTTTTTTTTTTTCAGATTATGGCATTCAGGCATATTGTTTTTCTTAAAATGACTGTTAAGTCTTTTGTCTTACATCAGACACAACAGAGAAAGCAGGTCAGGGTAAGGAAATTTCCACATGTTATGAATAGGAAGGGAGCGTACCAATCTTACCATAGCAACGTGACATCAGGGGAAGGCAAGCTCAGACTGGAAGGAACTCACAGTGGGCAAATGGGAACACGTAGGCATCAAAAAACGCAAGTCTATGGTGTAACAGCAGGAAACTGAAATAAAGACCTGCTGTAGGTGTGTCCATTTCAAATATGGCATGTATTCTTCATATTCTTTGTCCATTTCGACTTGTTATTATGACTTATCTGCTGCTAATTGGTGGTCTTGTGGATTATAATATGATAATAATTAAGAGCTGTTTCCAAGCAGCACCTAATGACACAGGTATACAAAAGAATCAGCAGGATTATAGAAACCCAGGAGAAAACTAGGCTCTATCTTTAAATCATCTCTCCACCCATAAGCAATTTTAAAAACTGTTTTTAACCCATAAATAGGCCTTAATTAAATTTCAGTTGTTTTGTTTGAATCGTTGACTTAAGCCGGGTTTCAAAAACACCCAAGAAGTATCATAAAAGTGGTCCATACTATACAACTTGTGTTATACATGTAACTCTTACTAGGCCATATAATGGATTTGTATGAGACAGGTCGTACATTATAGCATGAGCAGTTTTTAAAATAAGTTAGATTGTATGATTCCAAAACTTGAACATGCAAATACAATGTTCAGACCTTAGCTTTGTGATATTATCCTATATAAAACATCTGAACAACACAAAAACAGCAGACGGGATCATTTAGAATGCAAATTCACTCTCTGACAGCAGGTGGCGCTTATGGAACTGCAGCAATACAGCATTTTCTTTTAAATAAAACATTGATATTCATTATAGAGAGCTAAGATGAAAAGAAAATACCATTTAAACTTTTTTATTCTTATAAAACTTCCACCCTCTGTTCAGTATTTAGAATTTTCTCTCTATATTTTGTGCTTCATAAACAGTGATCTTTCTCTGCCTGCTACATTATTTTATTCCTCTTTGCATCCGTCTTCAGCGTCTCTGGCTTCTGTTAATGGCAGTTTAGTTGGTTTATTTGCCCAGTTAAATAATTAGTTGTGTGTTATTCATTTATTTATTTTTTTAAGTTTTCAACCATTATTCAGAAGTGTATGCAGTGAAACAGGGATCTCCTCTCAATTAAGAACGCTTTGTACGTTGCTTATTGTACCAGTATGCCATTTTTTTAAAGGGGACATATGTTTTTTTTTAACATGAACTTGTGTGCATTTGACAGTTAAAGCAATAATACATGAAAGAGAACTTAGTTTAGTACTTGCACACTGCATGACCGCCACTTTTTGTGAGCATGCTTTGGATGTGTGCGCTTAGAAAGTATATATCAGATCAAACCAATATGATTTAAAACACATGTTTTTAGTGCAATAGAAATAATAATCAAAACCAAACAAATGTTTTTTTGGCATAATATCCAAGGTATGAGCTGTAAAGGCATAGCCCTATTCTGGAAAAAGGGGGCGGGGAGCAGAAGCTCATTTACATTTAAAGAGCCATGCACGAAAAACAGCCTTTTTGTGCTTCCACTCAAAACATTGATTTTTAAAATGATATAATCTGTGGGCTATTTTGAGTTGAAACTTTACAGACATATTCTGGGGACACCTGAGACTTAAATTACATCCTGACAAAGAGGCATAATAGGTCTCCCTTAAAAAGCCATACATTTGCGTAATTCAAACCAATTTACAGTTTGAACCGTAAATCGCTCAGCAATTCAGGTTAAACTGTTTTGATGTTTGTCATTTGTTAATTACCAGTGTATATGTGAACAGTGACCACAAAATCAGTTATAAGGGGCATTTTATACATCTAAGCTGAAAAAATAAGCTTTCCATTGATGCATGGTTTGTTAGGATAGGACAATATTTGGCCTATTTGAAAATCTGGAATCTCAAAATATTGAGAAAATCACCTTTAAAGTTGTCCAAGTTAAGTTCTTAGCAATGCATATTGCATATCAAAAATTAAGTTTTGATATATTTATGGTGGGAAATACACAAAATATCTTCATGGAACATGATCTTTCTTAATTTCCTATAATTTTGACCCATACAATGTATTTTTGGCTATTGCCACAAATATACCTGTGGTACTCACGACTGGTTTTGTGGTCCACGGTCATATATATTCATGATAACACAGTTATCTGTGAATGTGAATGGACCTACACATTTTTATGGACCGAACTGACCCAGTTTCTGATGTTTTAAGTGTCGCTGTAATGGTTGAGTAACTCAGTATAGATGCTTTTGCTGTGTCATTCTGTAGTTGCTTGTTTTATGAAATGATAAAGCAGACGGTATTCTAGAAGATCCTGTGCAACAGGACTGTAAGACAAAGTCATGATGAATTGCATTCTGTCACTTGTTGACAAGCAACTGAATTGAATTGAGTCTCCCAGCAATTAAAAAAAAAAGTTTGTTACTTTGAAAAATCATTAGAGATGGGAGAGCTAACCAAAGTCTGAGGAGACTATTGGCACCAATAACCGCCATGACAATGCACTGTGTTCCTTCACAGAGTGTTCTGGCCTGAAGCATCAACCAATCCAAAAGAGGCTGTTCGTTGACTCCTGGTCCCTTTTGTAATTCAGCGAGCACCTGACTCTGCCACCCCATAAGAAAACTTTAGTTTCTCTTGCATCTCCAAACACACTCTCTGTGTCTATGACCTAGTTTAACAATGAACCTTTGGTTTGGAAAGCTTTGCCAACTTTTGACTGCTGTTCTAGAGGTTGGCCAATTTCATCAGTCTGTGTCCGTAGTTTGCTCTTGGACTGCATGACCTTTAGACACTGTCCAGTTTATTCACCTGTCCATTGATGATCTGTGAACCAAACTTGAACTGATTCTAAATCTCATTCTGATGCAGCATTAATTGTAAGCACTCCTCCCTGCTGTTTGAATGTACAGTACTACAAGAACCTGAACCCACCCTCCACCACATTCCGGTTTGTTTTCAACGTGTCAGACGTGGTTACAAGGACTGTTTTGAAACACTAGCATTCCTTTCACTAGTGAGGACTTGTAAATGATTGGATTGTAGACACTCCCAAACAGGTATCAGATATGTCTAAATAAGGAAAGAGTGTTATGATGTAATATGGGAAATGTATGTGAAAGCAGGAAGACAGAAAAAAACAGTAGTTCTTCCAGTTAAAGATATCAAAAAAATATTGAAACAAGACAAATTTGCTAGAGAACCAGCTCTGCATGAGATATTCCACCTTGAGAGACTCTATCTTTAATAGAAGTCTATTTTGTCTTACAGCACTGACATCTTTTTTTCATTTAAGTAAACAAGAAAAGTGCATATTTGATGCAGTGTTGATTCTCAAGTTAAATTAACTGGTTATAAGTATTTTCATTGTAAAACAAGTCAGTGCTATGGTAACTATAGGGCCCTATGAAATCAATTTTATTTACATTTTTTTGGATTCCGTTTTTTTACGTAAATTTTTTTCTAGGCTCTGTTTAAATGGTTAAATGATTTATTTTTCATTTAAAAAGCATGTCTGTCTGACTAACTGAAATCATGAAACTAACATTAATATTGTTTAACAAAGATCCTACAAAATCTGTTAAATTTTTGCTCAAATTCAGATTTTTTTTTTCCAAGTTTTGTTTTACATTAATTTTTTGGATTCCATGTTAATGATTTCATTAAATATTAATAACCAAAACCATCTATAATTAATTAATTTGATTTAAAAAAATGACTTATTATTATTATTTTCTTTCTTTCTTTTCCCCCCCAGAAATACTATTTTCTGTATTTATTTATTTTTTTGTTAAATAAATTCAGCTAGATAATGTCTAATTTTATTATTAATAATTAATAATAATATTATTCAAATTTTTTGGGATTCAGTTTTTTAATTTAAAATTTTCTAGGCTCTGTTTTAATGTTTTTTTTTTTCAATTAAAAGCATGTCTGACTAATTGAAATCATGAAACTAACAATATTAATGTTCAACAAAGATTACATTCTTAAGGCCCTATGAAATGGGTTTTATTTTTTGCTCAAATTTAGGTTTATTTATTCCAAGTATGTTTTCCATTAATTTTTTGGGTTCCATTTAATGGTTTCATTAAATATTAATGACCAAAAGCGTCTCTAATCAATTGATTTTTTTTCTGCTAAATAAATTCTGGTAGATAATGTCTAGCTGTCGAGTAAATATTTAATATTTATTATTAATCATTTTATCAGTAGTAGTAATACTATCATTACATTAAATAATATTTCTGTCACAATTTCTTCAAGTTAAACCGAATTTTTATTTTGATGGGTTGCTGTAAAGACCTTTTATTAAAAAGAAATGTAACATGCTCATGAAGTGACTCTCAGAACAGTTCTAGAGATTGTGTTCTTATACTCAAATA
This sequence comes from Garra rufa, assembly GCF_049309525.1. NCBI lineage: Eukaryota > Metazoa > Chordata > Actinopteri > Cypriniformes > Cyprinidae > Garra > Garra rufa. The sequence goes on from NC_133376.1 coordinate 38,964,559, forward strand.
TTATATATTAAATATGTGTGTAGCAAATTAATAGTATTTTTGTGGTTTAATATACTGTACTGACCCACTTTTGATGTATCCATTTGAAATTTCGCACAATTTCTGCTAGGGATATTGACCGTTTAACCGTTAACCGACAGTAAGAATTTTAACCAATCAGTTAAACGGTTAAAAAGGTTTTTTTCTATTTTTTTGCTGCATGGTGAAAGAAATAATGCTATTTGTAAGTTTATCTGTTTACTCACGTGCGTCACGTGTGGCTGTACAGACATATTTCGATTCACCTTTACTTAGTAAACTGATGTAGTATATGTAACTCAGTGGCAAGTGGCGTTATTGGGTTATTAGAGAGTGAATACGTAAGTGAATGTATTCAAATTCTGAATGAATTATTCAATAGGCGCTCCCCTTACAGTCACTGGAAAGCTATCAGTCATCTTAGAGTAGTTCATCGCAATCTCATAAAGTTATTAAAAAGTAATAAAATAACAAATTAATCTCTTATTTATATAATACTACACTTTCTTTGTTTTAATGAGAGAGTTCGCGAAAGTGTAGAAATCAGCAAAACTGAAACCGGCACTTTGGGTGGCGATTGTAACATAGCCTCCTCTGATTGGCCACAGTGATAATAAAATCAACATCTATGTCTGTGATTGGCTATTGCTGAACGCTGTAAAAACACACGCTTCTCCACACGCATATGACAGTGGATGGAAGTCCCGAACCGCAAATTGAAAGGATTTTTGTGGTGGTGTTTTTGTCACAGGCAGCGGTCCAGTCTGTCCATACAGCATGGCCACATGTTAAAAACTAGGCACACTCAGGGAATAGGCTGGCCTGTTTATATCTATTATATGTGACCCTGGACCACAAAACCAGTCATAAGGTTAAATATTACAAAACAGAGATATATACATCATATGAAAGCTCAATAAATAAGCTTTCTACTGATGTATGGTTTGTTAGAATAGGACAATATTTGGCTGAGATACATCTATTTGAAAAACTGAAATCTGAGGGTGCAAAAAAATCAAAATACTGAGAAAATCACCTTTAAAGTTGTCCAAATTAAGTTCTTAATGCATATTACTAATCAAAAATTACATTTTGATATGTTCACAGTAGGAATTTCACAAAAAAATCTTGAGATATTTACTTATTTTCCTAATGATTTTTGACATAAAAGAAAAACCAATAATTTTGACCCATACAATATATTTTTGGCTATTGCTACAAATATACCCCAGCGACTTAAGACTGGTTTTGTGGTCCAGGGTCACATATTATATATTTTTTATGTCCGACGGGAAGAACAAGACCGGTACCGTTCTTCAAAGCGCCAGTGTGTTGTAGTTTTGTCATCTTAATTAGATAGTTATTTAATTTATATATTCAGTGCAGGCCTATATGTTTTATTTATTTTATTTTATTCAGATTTTCTTTGTTCAGAAGCGCTGCTGATGCGTGATAATTTGAGTATATGTCTATACAGTTTTTGTTGTTGCTCTGTATGCTGCTGTTTGCACGTTAAAATAAAACATTTGCTTGTATTTTTAATGTATCATCACAGATACTCCTGCATTGTATTTTTATTTTAAACTAATTTATTATTCTAATTTTATCAGTTAACGATTCATGTTCGGATAACGAGCTGCGGTTGTCGGTCAGGAAAATTAACCGAAATGAGCATCCCTAATTTCTGCATTATAGAGTAAATTCCATTTTTTTTTTGACTTGATTCTGTGATTCTGTCCATGTTTACTTCATCATGGAAATTATAGGGCCCTATAACTATGTTATTAAATGATTACCATATTTGGATGCATTTATATGGTGCTCCAGGGAACTCTCTTAAAAATAAAAGATGCCATAGAAAAACCTTTTTTTGTCTAAATGGTTCCATAAAGAACCTTTAACATCTTAAGAACCTTTCTGTTTCACAAAAGGTTTTTGTAGACAAAGAAGGTTCTTCAGATTATAAAAAGTAAGAAAGAGATGGATCTGAATGGTTCTTTGTGGAACCAAAAATGGTTCTTATATGGCATCGCTGTGAAGAACCTTTTGAAGCACCTTTATTTTTAAAAGTGTACTTGGTATTACCATGGTACCATTTCTAAAAGTATTGCATTACTTTGATTAGTGAATGGATGGCTGATTTTTAAAGGCCTACAAGATGATGTTCCTTAAATTTAGACGTGCAGTATGGTTCCCTGATATGAATTATAAATTCACAGTTCCCCATTTACATGCACAGTAATACGGTGATTGTCTAGGCAACAGTGTAGTGTCCATCTGTGGCTTAGGCAACCGTTCTCAAACAAACTGAGATAAACTATCTAAGACAAGCTCTGGATACAGTAGTTGTTTATTGCCGCAGGGCAAAATTTCAGCAATCGCTAGAGAAAATTCTGTAGTCGGTTTTATTCTATGTCAAAGACTTGAGTTCTACCCCCGTACAGAATATGTTTCCCCCTTTTTCATTAGCCCTTTCATGTACTTTCGCAGTACTCTATGTGCTTTTCAGAGACTCCCCTGATGCGGCGCAGCTGTGTGTGACCCTATTTCTAGACTCTGTGCCTGGACGAAAGCAGGAGTAGTCTCAATGGGTTACATTAGCATTTTCATTACAGTCATTTGAATATTTGCTTTGGCTTTATGATACCGCTGCAGCAGATATACATGGAGGATTTGGATAGAAGACGTCTGTCAGGACCTAACCTCTAGAGGAGGTCAAGCCCATGTTATATCATGAAATATGAGGCGCAAACCAGGCCTAAATTTAGAAATACCAAGTTTACACACAATAGTGTGTGTTATCACAATACCGACTCCAAAAAGATACCTGACTAAGATATCTCGATACTACTTCTGAACCGATAATATGACGAAATCATAGAAAGACAGGTAAAGTAAATGAGTAATAGATGATCCAAATGGAGGTTGTTATTTTATCTATTTAAAAAACATTCCATCCAGCTTTAAAAACGTAATAAGGAAGGGTTCATGGAGGAAGTTAACCTGCCCGTGATGGGTTATTGATTTCTTTGAATGTATTTCCCTCAGGTTATTTCATAGAAAGAAAACAGTTCACCCTCAGGTGTTCTTTTTGTGGCAGGTCTCTAGAAATGTGTTTTCTTCTTTCTGTATTTTCGTTCTTCAGGCAGGTTGTACGGCAGATTCACACTTTCTAATGGAAAACTATGCTTTCCAGTTAAATTCCCTGGTTTAAAGTGGAAATCCGAGTTTTTAAATGCCTACGGACTTTGGCACCCATCATGATGGCATACAAGTGGCCAGTCACATGATACGGGAAAGTTGCCAACTGGTGGTAGCTCATATAATCCTGCCTACTTAGAAGTCGGGTCATGCAGGGGTTGTAGTGATGGTCTTTCATGTGAAGTGCATGGCTTTGTTTTGCTGGCGTCACAACAGAATTGTCCTTTGCTTTTGGAGTGACCAGAATGTTTTCGGGGGCGTCTCTTACGCAAGGGTCATTAGGATGGGTGAGGCACACTAGAGTGTTTGTTTCTTTAAGACGCATACACCTAATAAAGCCGGGATTGTTGGGGACTTGAAGGAGTTTCAGTTCGTGAGCTGTCAAAGATCAGCACATTAAAGGAGTATTTCACTTCCAGAACAAAAATTTACTGATAATGTATTCACCCCCTTGTCATCCGAGATGTTCATGTCTTTATTTCTTCAGTCGTAAAGAAATTGTGTTTTTGAGGAAAACATTTCAGGATGTCTTTCTATATAATGGATATCTATGGTGCCCCCGAGTTTGAACTTCCAAAACGCAGTTTAAATGCAGCTTCAAAGGGCTCTAAACAATTCCAGCCAAGGAAGAAGGGTCTTATCTAGCGAAACAATTGTTTATATTCCAAAAAAATTACAATTTATATACTTTTTACCCGCAAACGCTCATCTTGGTCTAGCTCTGCGTGAACTGTGTGTATTCCTGTTCATGACAGTTAGGGTATGTCGAAAAAACTCCTATTTCTTTTTTTCCTCCTATATCCTGTATCAGAGTCCAACATTGCTGCAGATGTACAGACCCAGTGTTTACAAAGTGAACATGCAAAGAAGGTCAAATGCCCGTTACAAAAAAGTTAAAACAGCGATGTAGATTGATTTTGAATTTGAAAGAGAAAATGAGGAAACAGGAATGCACACAGTTCACACAGAGCTGGACCAAGACAAGCGTTTGCAGGTAAAAAGTATATAATTTGTATTGTTTTTTTTAGAAAATAACCAATAGTTTCGCTAGATAAGATCCTTCTTCCTTTGCAGGGATCGTTAGAACCCTTTGAAGCTGCATGTAATCTGCATTTTGGAAGTTCAAACTCGGGGGCACCATAGATATCCATTATATGGAGAGAAATCCTGAAATGTTTTCCTCAAAAAAAGTCTTTACAACTGAAGAAAGAAAGACATGAACATCTCAGATAACAAGGAGGTGAGTACATTATCTGTAATGTTTTGTTCTGGAAGTGGACTACTCCTTTAACCCTGGCTGTCTTTGCAGACTTAAAGACAGTACTAAAGTTATTCTAATAAGCGTCTGTTTAAAAATATACAAGTATAAAAATGTATGTCTAATTGCTTAGGCAGGAAACGTCTGTGTGCAAATGAATGCTAAAAACGCCACCCTGTTTTCCAATTGCAGAGCTCTTGACTCGCATAAGTGCATCCTACAATTCAGGGGCGGCTGGCCCATGGTGGGCGATAGTGCATCGCCCTCCTTGAGCCACGCGAAAAAAGAGAGGAGAAAAAGACTCTTATTTTGCTAGTCCTAGTCTGCATATTACTGTACAATCAACAGCCTTCCAACCTAAAACCCCGCCCCCTTGGGGCGATCTCAGTCAGATTGAAAATCGCCCCAGCCGGTCTCATAGAGTTATATTGTGAGATTTTTTTTTTCAAATTTTGAACCCTACAATGCATTTCAATGGGCACCGGGAGGGCTCGCCCCAACGTGATTTCGTAATACGCACTGATGCGTGCTCGAAGATGTACAGCACGCACGCACGCGTGTAGCGAGACGTCTGAATGCGTTGGCCATGCTTTCAATGGAGAGGGAACTTGTCAGGAACATGCCTGATTTTAATAAGAGGGTAATTAATTGATCACTTTGCCTGCTTAAAAGAGAGGCGAGCAAAATTTCAATACAAGTGATGTGTGCTATTAAATGGTGAATTGTTTATGTTATCACGGCCGTAGCCAGCTATGAGGTCACCGTGGTCCGGACCTCGGTCATTTTTTATATTCAAAAATAAAATGTCAAGCTCTTTGAATGATTATTTAGCCGTTTAAACCACCTCATATCACATGAGTGTTTGCAATTCATGTTGCTGCGAGAAGCTAGCGCAGTGAACGGGGCTTGAGAACGCGTTGAGTGAGAGCGCGGGTGAAGCAGCCTCCGTTTGTTGCCAGATCCACCTATTATACGTGTTTTTTGACTCGTTTGTCCAAATTAGTGTGACACTTTGGGAGGTTTATAAAGTGGAAAGTTGAACGTTAGTTTTATGTCAGTGTCATTATTCTAACGTTATTTTTATAACTTGTTATAAAATAAAAATTCCCTCAGCTATAAAAAACGAACTTTCCATGTAAAACATTATACTGAATAAAAAATCTTTCACAATCATCTACATGTCTGTCTATTTTGAAGTTTAGGCTATATGTAGTGCATTTGTGGGTGTTATTATAGCACAATTCTTAACACCTCACTAATTTTCAAACCCTGGTTACGGCCTTGTATGTTATAGCCTATGTTGTATTCTCCAAATGTTGAATTTTAAATAGTTGTATTGATTGCATATTGGCAGCCAAATTTATACTGAATATGTTCTGGAAAGATTTGATTAATTACAGTTTTAATATGAGAAATAAAAAGTCTTTAATTGTAAAGCAGTATGGCTTTTTTTTTTTTACTCTTAGAGGGCAAACTAGTTGATGACAATGTGTCTCTTGATGGCCATGGTGGAAGTGTTTCAGTGTATTTGAGACCATTGCGATAAATTTAATATAGCTATTCAAAATACTGTACAGTTTGTACAATTCATGCCTGATGTTGCCATCTAGGAACAGGGAAACCAAATCAAACAATGTAATGTAATGCTGTAAAGTTGGCTATCTGAATTTTATCATAATTTTACCCATTAAAGCGGTTATCTTTGCCAAAATCGGAACAGTTGCCCCCCCAGAGATATTTGTCAGGAGCCGCCACTGCTACAATTCCTGACGCCCACTAATTCACAATGACAGAAAGCCTAAAGATGTAAACTCCCACTCGCTTCCACAAATACATCAAGTTGCTGTTAAGGTGACACAGAGCTTTCCCAATCTAAGCGGCACCTTTCGGTGGAGTATCCGCGGCGCTGGAGGGGCTGTTTGGCTTTCATTACCGTATGTAACGTGCATTAATATAAGCCTTACGCAGGGGTTTGGTGTCATACGCTGCTTTTCTTGCATTAAAAGCACATAGGGAGAAGAGAATAGAGATGCACAGTGCACAGCTATCAGTGGTAGGTGCCTGAGGGAGCCATTAGTCGAATGGCTTGGCTGTTAGTGCCAGCGAAGATGTACCCCAGAGGTCCACCTCAGCTTGGTCCTGGAACACCGGTTATACGCAGAGGACGACTTGTCTGTGTGATGACGATGGGAGCTACGGCTGGGTGTGGTAATCTGCCGATGAGTGGGGTGATGTAGTAAAGAGGCCTTGGAGATGAATTACTCACAAGCCAGTTCTACTCGCGTGGCACAAAGTCCCGTAGGACTTTCACAACACGACACTGCTTTGCAACCACTCTTATCTCTTGTATGAATATGGGAAAGAGTTCATATTGTTACTACATGTTCAAACACAAGCTGTGAGTTGTAAACAGATGTAGACCCTATGACTTCCGAAATGTAGAAAACGTGGATGCAGAAGTCACGGAATTTGCCAAATTTTGGATGAATAAATCAAGAGTAGGTCAGTATGCTTTAATCAAAACACAGTATGGACTAGTGTCTGTGAATATTAAGCTGCGAAAATACTATTTAAATATGAATCTTGCGTGTCTCTGTGTGAATGAATGGCGCAGATGCGCAGTTTCTTCTACTAACCCACATACTGTGTTTTCAGCCTTTGCTGCCTTAATAAGTACATGAGCACATAAGCAATCTCTAGATTTGTCACTTCATTTTACCATTTCTTTTTAAGAAAATCTCCTATATCACATGCAAACTGAAATGTAATGGTTTTCACAGCAATCCATCAAAATAAAAGTTTGGTTTAACTTGAAGAAATTGTGACAGAAAATTTTTACTTAATTAAATGATAGTACACAACACAATATTTCTGAAAAAAAAAATGTGTAAAATCAATTAATTAGAGATGCTTTTAATTATTCAAATTTAATGAAAACTTTCAAATAGAATCCAGAAAATAAATGGAAAACACAGAATTTGGTAAAAACTAAATGTATTTCAAAGGGCCTTAAAAATAAGATTTTTTTGTTAAATTTTAAATAAATTGCTGTTAAATTGTATAATGCTTTAAAAAGAGATGCTTTTTGAGTAATATATATTTTTAAATGTAACTATTAAACAAGTAGATAAATAAAACAGAGTCTAGAAAATTTTAATAATAAATAAAAAATGGAATTCAGGAAAATTTTAGCGGAATTTCTGGTAAATAATTTCATAGGGCCTTAAAATTTTAATTATTGTTAAACTTTTAATAAATTGCTGTTAAATTGTGTAAGTTTTATGTTTTTAATTAATTAGACTTGCTTTCTGATTAATATATTTTAAATTTAACTATTAAGAAAGAGTCTAGAAAAATTAAAATGGACAAGAAAAAAAAAAAACGGAATCCAGAAAATTTTAAACGGAATTTGGGGGGAAAAATAAAACAGATTTCATTGGGCCTTAAAAAATTGCTGTAAAATTGTGTAAGTTTCATGATTTTAAAGACATGCTTTTTGATTTGATATTTTAAACATTAAAACAGGGTCTGGAAAAATTAAAATTGCAAAAAAAAAAAAAAAAAAAAAAAACGGAATCCAGAAAAATTTAAATTGGAAAAATAAAATGTTGGGAAAAAAATACAACTGATTTTATTACAGGGCCCTATAGATGCATTGTGAGACTTTTATATGATAAAGCATAGACAAGGAAGGTAAAAAACTAAATTTTCTTTGGGTCATTCAGACGTTGACACTTGCTGGTGCTCTAATTACCCCAGCGTGAGCGATCCAGACGACCGCAGATTTAGCCTTGTTTGGAAAAATCTCCCGCTGGATATCCAATCAGGTGAACGTGAGGTCAGTCAGTCATTAGACGGAAGGGATGCACCTCGCAGCCATCTTGTATTATTTACTCTGAGCTTTAGGGGCGTCTGCAGCTTTCGTCGCAAAGCCTGATCCAGTTTTAACCTGCCTGTCAGAGATTTACTGCAGAGCTTCTGAACATGGCAGAGTTTTACACAGGTTATAAGAGTGAGATGGACATTTCCCATCCTCTCCAGGGTCAGGTTCCTTTCAAGGCCGAATTATCATCGTTTTTCAGACGATGAAAAGGGACGTCACTGAACGAGGGGGGCAGATGCATCAAAAAGAACTGGTGTTTCATAGCCCTTCGACGTTTGTCTGGCAGATTATATTTACATGTGTGATGGCTCCCTATAGCAGGATGTAATCTGGCGTGATTGAATTTGAAGGCGCGGATTGGGACAACAGAGCAGGGAATTGGTTGTTTGTGGAAACTCAAAAGACCGTCCCCTTTGATCAGACAGCTGTGAAGTTCAAAGTATCCCTGCTCGTACGGAAGAGCACATGTGCTTTCGCACACGATTAGATAGCAGATGCATCGATAGAACGTAAAGCTTATCGCAGACGTCTGTTTTCGAGCCCGTTGACGCAATATCTGTTGGATTTCACCGTCTCTCGTGAGGCTCTGGGGATGTCGCTTTGAGAAACCAATGCACTTTGTCTCTATTTGTCTCAATCCAGTACTTTTATTCCTAATATGGTGCTGTGTGAACTCCAAAGTCACATGCGCGCCGACCACACAGATCAGTGACATTGCTGTTTCAACAGCAACGTTTGACTGTATAAACAAGTTTTCTGCACTGATCTCTTCTCATCAGGCCTAGTTTTAAAACTAACTTAAGTTAACAGAAGTATATGTTTGTACTTAACCTTTAGCTTTTTGCAGTAATGGTCTGAAATAATTTAAATAACTATTTGAGAGTCATTTTGCACCTGTTCAGAGAGGACAACGACTTTGTAGAAGCCAAGTTAGGCAAAGGCTAGTGTAATACCTAGTGCTTCCTAACCCTGTGAACTGCTAGAGCTTAACCACTAAGCACTGGTTATCTCCTCGAATTTGGTTAATCTTCCTTTACAACTTCTATTTTCATCAGTTCTTCTTGACCCTTTGCCCACTTGCAAAGCAAGCCAAATAAGCATGCTTTGTTTTTATACATTCATTCATTCGATTCAGATGTCCCGATTTGATTCGCAAACCCTCGATTGAATATAGTTTTAATACAGATGCTTTTGATATTTCTAAAAAATGAACAGTTAACATCGGTTTACAAATGGTGAATTAATAAAAAGAAATAAAGAGCCACAGGCCTGTATTTTAAACCTATTCTTTTTCGTATAGGGTCCTTTTTTTAAACAATAATAGAGCCTTATAAAATGTACTTCTTAATTTATCTGGTAATCAGATGAAGGCATTAAACATATTTAATTTATCCTAATCAAATAAAACTTGAAATATACTTTTTAGGGGATGTGACGAGACACTTATCCCGTGAGACGAGACTGGGTTCACGAGAACGAGACGAGACGAGATTTTTTTTTTTTGAGAAAGAAATCTTCAATGATGAAATGTATAGGGAAAAATAGTATTTCATTCAACTGAAAAACACAAAATGCATGTGCATTGTAATATTAAACTTCTATTTTAATGAATTATATGCAGTAATAAACATGTAAACGAAAACTGCATGATTCTGGATAAATTGAAATTTTTTTAAATGAATTGGAGATCACGATTCTCTCATGATTCTGGAGAAAAAAAGACTAGAAAAGACGAGCTCGGAGCCTTTTCTCCGGACAGCACGCCAATCACGCAATACCATACTCCGGCTAATTATTTGTAAGCGTGAACTTGTGAAATAAAGACTTGTTTCACTATTGGAATCTCCTGAATAAATGATTCAATGATAAATACTTTAAATGTGCAGTTGTCACCACCTGTTGTGGCCTTCAAAATGAGGACGCAACTAGAAATCAGTGGTTAAGTTATATTTACAACACTATTTTGGAACAGTACAACGCGGAAGGGGTCATATGACCCCTTTAAATGTTTGCTGAAATAAATACCGGAAAAGATCGATTCACAGCTTTTGAGAATCGATATTGAATCGACGTCATTAATCAAAAAATCTACTGTCAAGCCCTAACATTCATTGTTCCATTCCATTCTATGCTGCTACGCAGAAAATCCTCCTTAGCAGAGGTGTCTTCTGATGGGTTAGGCAGCCCTCCTCCCCTTCCCTTCCCCCTCCAGGCGTCTGTGGTGCGGCAAGCCTAAGGGAGCGCATCTCTCCGCATCTCTCGGTAATGAAAAGCACCCAAATGTCACTCGCAGCCACTGAAAATAAACGAATGCAGGCCGATCGCCATCGAAAACGGCACAACGGCCTCCTGAAATGGGCAGATTGTCAACCGGTGTGCTTCGTTTCATCCGTTATCGCTTAGATACAGACACTGCGAGCGAGCTGTGGCCAGGAATGGTTGTGGATAACTCAAGGCACGAGTGTGTAAATTACGTGCAAATTTGTTTACACATTGACCACATCCCCTGATCGCCGAGGGTCTTGCGGCGAGCAGGTGGCGGGCTGCGAGTGTGGGCTTTATTGTGGGCATGTGGTGATTTACCAGGTTGAGATGATGAGTGCAGTACTAGCAGAGGTGAGTAATGACCTGGCAGCTCGGTGATGATGTGTCACAGAGGCATTCCTCAAGTTGTGTTTGGCTCCCAAGGACATCTCTGCTGATTGTGCTGGCAGAAGCCCAGCTAGACGTTGGCAAGTAGCCGGGGGGCTTGTGTTTGAGGGCTTGTCATTTGAGCACACTTTCAATTAAAATCTCTCCCACTGTGCGCCGTTTCAAGCTCGGATGACACAACATGGTTGCGCTCAGCTAGTGTTTAAATAAAGTGATGTAGTGAAAAGATTTCACAAGATGTTCCCACACAATGCATAATCAGCCTTTATATCCTGTATAAGCATTGCGTTTGGTAAGCTCAAGTAATTACAGCAACAGGTACCGGTTTGAGACCAATGCTAGGATCTCTAAAAATGGCAGTTACAGATTGTAAAGGATTAGCTACGAGTTTGCCATAGTGCGTGAGTGACAGGATTCGTTGTGGACAGGGAGTGGGAGTGTGGGCAGAGTCATAGCTTCTGTTGCGTGTCAACGGACTAGACCTTGACAAGCATAAATAGCAGGCGCTCAGGAGGAAAGAACAGCATCTGTTATGACCTTGTGGCATTCACCAAACATGGCAGCCAGTGGATTTATTGCACATAAAGTACTTAACGCTTTTGCTGTATGTGTGTTTATATGTACACATCTATTCTTAAAATCAAAATTGACGTTTTTGGCTTTTAATATGAATATGTTAGCCTTAATTCTCCCAAGATTATCCACATTTACAAGATATACACATTTAATACTTGCGGTCTCTAACTTCCACCAATACGGATCAACAATTTTGATGACATCACCTCAGCTTCTCATCAAACTTTCTGTCCAATCAAATGCTCTCTAGAATCCGGATGGTCCCGCCCCCTACACTATAAATAGACGCTGAACTTGTGGCTGAAATCAGTTACTTGTTCACTTTTTGTTCGGTGAATGGCACATAGCGCACTATATAGGGGATAGGAAATGATTCAGACAGTGTACATATGCTTTCAGTTGGGGCAAAAGCAGTCTGGCACACAATCTGACCTACAGTCAAACTAGAAACTATTCAGACACCAGATATGATTTTTTATATTTTTTACTAGTGGATGCAGGACACTATAGAATGGCAAAATAAAGTTAACTGTGACATATGTGACCCTGGACCACAAAACCAGTCATAAGGTTAAATTTTACAAAACTGATATGTATACATCATATGAACGCTCAATAAATAAGCTTTCTATTGATGTATGATTTGTTAGGATAGGACAATATTTGGCCGAGTTACATCTATTTGAATATCTGAAATCTGAGGGTGCAAAAAAATCAAAATACTGAGAAAATCACCTTTAAAGTTGTCCAAATTAAGTTCTTAACAATGCATATTACTAATCAAAAATTACATTTTGATATGTTTACAGTAGGAATTTTACAAAAAATCTTCATGGAACATGATCTTTACTGAATTTCCTAATGATTTTTGGCATAAAAGAAAAATCAATAATTTTGACCCATACAATGTATTTTTGGCTATTGCTACAAATATACCCCAGCGACTTAAGACTGGTTTTGTGGTCCAGGGTCACATATTATAACTAAAAATTCTTCGTATAGTGGACTACCAGTAAAATTGATACAAATTTAGGACCAAAATTTGATTTGACACTTTGACCTGACCATGTTTTGTTGCATACCTTTCTATCAAAGTTATCTGACATTATCAAGATGAATTTGTTCTGACACAGTTTCACTCTTGAGTTCTTGTCATATTTTATTACCATTTTCGAAACTATAGGGAATAAACTGTGACAATGTGAGAAATGTCTGAAGGTGTCTGAAATGAGAAAGGTGTCTGAATAAATTTTGGTTTCACAGTATTTTAATCCTACATAGAATTCTACAGTATATTTCGTAGCGGTAAGAATGAGATAAGAAGGATAAACTGTTAGACAAACAGTACTGAGTAGAACAGATAGTACACAAGCTGTGATACAAGCAAAATGCTATTGACTATTTATGAAAGGGTCTGTCTTCCTGTTTCAGTTGAAATTACATCAACACAGAATAATGCTGCACATTTCAAAGCTCTCCGGTGGAGTTTAAATTGAAAAAACGAATAAATAAAAAGCTTCTATTAAACTTTTTAAATTATCTTAAAGCAGTGAAATTTAATTTAGCAAAATATGTGACCCTGGACCACAAAACTAGTCGTAAGTGACACGGGTATGTTTATAGTAATAGCCAACAATACATTGTATGGGTCAAAATGATCGATTTCTCTTTTATGCCAAAAATCATTAGGATATTAAGTAAAAATCATGTTCCATGAAGATATCTTTATGTTTGTCTAAATTTCGTACCGTAAATATATCAGAACTTAATTTTTGATTAGTAATATGCATTGCTAAGAACTTAATTTGGAATACTTTGAATGCGATTTTCTCAATATTTAGATTTTTTTGCACCCTCAGATTACAGATTTTCAAATGTATCTAAATATTGTCCTATCCTAACAAACCATACATCAATGGAAAGCTTATTTATTCAACTTTCAGATGATGTATACATCTCAAAAAGGGTTTAAAAATTGACCCTTATGATGGGTTTTGTGGTCCAGGGTCACATTTACAGTATGCCTTACAAGTATTGATGGAACTGTGAAGGAACTGAAATCATTAAGTGGAAACTGAACTGCAACAGTATTTTTTTTTGCGGTTCCTATCTCTGCTTTTGTCCTGTTTTATCTGCATGTGTTCATCATGAGATTCAAAGCATCTATTGTTAGCAAAAAAATGCTGACATGTTTTATAATTATTACTTCCGAGTTTGAAGATATGGATATGATTGTGACCAAAGGTCTGAAGAGATAGAACGAACAAAGGTTAGAAAGTGAAAGCAAATGAATACTCTGCTAACGTTGCTGATTTCTTTGCACTGTTAAAGGATGTGGGCCTCCTCAGATGACTGTTGACATGGCCATCACTTAACTGAGTGAATTACAGCCCGAGAACTGATGAAGTAATGAAACTCACCAGTGGCTTTTTGAGAGAAGGGGTCGTATGGCTGCAAGGGGATAGCGGCAGGCCTCAGATGCCTAGAAGGGCACTTTGCTTAATTAAATGCGTCTGTAATGAAATAACCATTCAACATTACAACTGTAATGAGTGCTCAAACCAACACAGAGAAAATAATGAGTAATTCGATCATAGCTTAGTGTTTTATGCAGTTCATATTTCTGCATTTCAGTCATTTATGGCTGGGGTAATTACAGAGTCATTTGGTGCATTATCAGCTGCTCTAATGCATATTCTGGCCTTAAGTTTTTCTTCTATTAAGGGCTCTCCAGGCACTCTCCATCCATTTCACCATCCAATTAACTTCGTTTTTCAGGTGTTAATATTCATTAAATGGCTTCCAATGGAGTAATTGATAATCATGATGGAGGACGAGATTAACCGAGAATTTGTTTTGGAGACTACGGTGGGAAAAGGAGATGATGTGTTTGTGAGATCCTCATACAATGAATCTGGGCCGTACAAGTGTAATAGGTCTTGGGGGAAGAGGAACACTTTCTCAAGACTCACTTTACCAGACGGCGGAAGGACAGGTAATGCGGATCTGGCTGGCACGCGACAAAGCACATGCCGTCCTTGCACTGTGTTTGCCCTCGACGCTTTGTGTGCATCAGCGGAATTTCGGGAGGTGATGTCCCACTTTGGGCCGGGAGCCCAAAAGGGAATCAGGAGTCACCTCAGGCGACAGCTGTCTGTTAGACACAAGCGCTGCAGATAGCAGCTCGCAGAGAAGAGAACGAGGAGGATTGGAGATGTGGGGGGAAAAGGGAAAAGCGAGAGAACGGGAGAAGTGAGCTGTGAAAGAACAAACGTGACGCACCTTGTAATGGTGCCGAGATAGATTGAGAGACTGAAAAGGAGAGAAAAAATTGTCCATAGAAAGCATCCAGCTTTTGCTTTGGCCTATTTGCTGATGCTCTGATCTCTCTTTCCTTTTAGCATTTGCTCTTTCACCAATTCCCTGTGCCCCTCACTCCCTCGTACCTCTGCCTCATGCAGCTCTCACTTCAGTCACGTGTACGTGGGTCGGCTGAGGACATGAGCGCCGCCTCTAGCCTTTTATTTTCTTAGACCGAAGCAGCTGAATCGAAGGCCCTGGTAAGTTGCGAAGGCAATGACTGACCACTAAAAGAATTAATCGGATAACAGTTGCAGTCTGTGACTGAAAATCTACTGAGAACCTTGTTGAATAATGTTTCACTTAGTCAGCATGTCCTGACAACACTCAGATGATGTGAGGTGTGATCACCACACTGGCAGCATAGTATTTTTAGCATGTTTTATAACCTGCGTGACATAACATTTCTTTTTCATGTAACAGACCTTGCCCTTTTAGAATATGTGAAGAGTTTTTTTTTTTTTTTTGCAGATCATGAAAAGCTGGTTCAGTCTGAGCTGAATGCAGAATCACTGAATGGGTCGAGATTAATCAGCTTCAAGAACCATTGTGGATTTGTTTGTAAATCAGTTTCCTCAGTTACCTCAGTTTCTCAGCAACAAGTTTTAGGCATCAGTAGCTGAAACCTCATTGAATTACTGTGAAACATTGAAAGGGTCAGAGCATTTTGGCTCGATGGCCTTATCTCATAGTCAGTCCCTCGTCACACTACAACCCGACAAAGCCATCCAAACTGAAAAGCTGCCAAAGAAGGTTCAAAGCCAATTAAAGGTTTTTCCTTTTTCTTTTGTTGGTCTTCTGAGTGCTTACTCCCTGACTTCACTGATGTTAGATCCTCAAAGATGAACAAGTTCCTTGTGTTTTCATGTTCCTTATCACAGCAGCACAACAAAAGCAAAGCACAGCTCTAGGGGAGAGCGTGAGGCCAGTGGATTATGCAGTACAAACCAGCCCTTGCTGAAGCTTTTTGTTTTCCATTTGAGAGCCCGTTTGAGCATTAGGAGCTATTAAAGGCTTTTATTATTATATGGCCAAAGTGATGCACAATACATTGAAGGTTGTGCTGTTTGGAATAAAACAGTATTCAGTCCCTGCTCTTTTAGTCTTTATTATTAATGGGTACTGCCAGAGGAGGAGATGGTGTTAATCTGATACTGCCCAGGGTGGACTGTAAGATGTGGTTGGTGGGGTTTTGTGCCTGAAGTCAGGTATTGTTACTCTAATACTCTGGAATCTTTCTCCATGCCGTGCCAACAGATTTGGAGCGATCTGTTACCTATGTAGTCCCAAGCCGGAGATATCCTGATATTTGCACCGAAAAGACCTGACCTTATCCCGGAGGAATGCTGAGACTAACACTGCAGGTTGTCAAGGGATATGGAGTACAAATCCGATGTACTCGCGCTCACACTGAGGAAAGAGTGCAGGTGGCAGACCAACAGTCTGGCTTCAAAATGATACCTGGCAGCTTTTGATAGACTAACAAACACCTAAAGCATTTAGCACATGGATCAGAGACTTGGGAACTCTAAATTTATACCCAAGGAAGATAACATGAACTAAATAACTACACAAGTTTCCCTAAAAATTCAGTGGAATGGTTTGTCTTGGTGGCCTGCCAAAAGAAGAATTAATAACAATTTGTCAAAGGGAGCAATTTATTCACTAGGAATTAGTGTGGCTTTGAACTGTCACGGTTGAGTACACATAGTGTAAATGCTATGAGGGGCCCGCAGACCTTGCACTACTAACAAAGCAGCTCTGCCAAATAACGAGTTTCGAGTAATCAAAGGAAACAATACCAATACATATCATCATGTGAGGAAAGAAGCTCATCTAGGAGGTAAGACGTTGGGCAGGTCATAAAATATGTTTGTCTTTCCTGCAGTTATAACGGAAGGAAAGCTGTGGAGTTTTTTCCGTCACAAACATTCCATACCTGTTTTGAAATTCTTCCGGAATTCTCGTCCTGAGGAAAGAAAACAATGTAGCAGGTGAAATTGCTCCCCTGATCCTCTCCAGGCAAGAACTGTCTGATAAAGAGGCAGATAAATTGTCAGTTAATGGTTTGTTGTATCCTGTGCAGTACAGTACATGGTTTGGAAATCCTTCGGGAAACTGATTAACCTTGCACCACCACTAGGGCGTGGATGGTTAAATTGCCATTTCACCTAGTAAGAATGCAGCTGAAAACAGGAAGCAGCCCAGTGGTATGAATTCTCAAATTTCTAGCTCTGCATCTGTTACAACCTTCAGCCCCCTTCTGTTGGGGGGCTGAGTGTAGCGCATGTGTTATGCTGGTGTGATGTCCTTGACATGACAGCTCCCTCGCATTATCACAGAGGGAAACTGAAGAATCACCCTGCCATAATTACCATTAATACATTAGGTTCGAATGCAGCTTCACACACATTCCAGCAGACAAAAACCTGCAATGCTATGCCAGATTTCTTGGAAGCCATTACTGTTGGTCTGTTCGATATTTCAACCAAACATTACTAGAATAAAGCAAGCAATCAGCATTGTTTAATATTTGCTCAGCACGTGAAGGCCAGGAGACGTCACACTTAGCTTACAATTCATGTCAGAACATCGCACAGTAACAAACTCTGTTTGTCGCTAATGCAATGGCTTAAAGATGAGGGCTGGCAGATGGCATTGCCTTCTGTTTGAGCATTAGGAATTCAGGGTGAGTCATCTTCCCGCTTCAGAGCTCACCCAGCGCAGAGATGTCCCGTGGACCACTCAAGATTTGCCTCAAGACCGCATGCAGCACTGCTGAGTCAGAAAGTCAGCAGTGAGTATTTAGAGAGAAGATCTCATTGGCTAGAAAAGTAACAGCATGGATGCAGTTGCCAGGCAGGTTTTCTATGGAGGATGCAATTTTCTCAAAGGTCACTTGTTGATGGTACAACAGTTTTGTTTTTCCTGTCTACATCAGGGTTAGTCTTGCTTAGCCAACCTTGGACACATTGAATGGCCAAGGCCCGGCCAAGAGGCCATATGACTGACAGGTAAAGCAGCCAATCATGTTTCTTTTTGTGCCACGTCATGTTTAGAGGCATGGAAATGTTCCCACAATAACAGACCGGTGTGTAAAACTTTTGGAAACTTAATGTATAGTTGTAAACACAATGGCTTTCTTCTTTCATGAGGGGGTTTGGCGTCATGGCATCTTTGTTTCCAGGTGGAAATCCTGTAGAATTCAACCAATCAGATGATGACTTTGAAACTCCTGAAGTGTTTCCAATTTTGTGTGCTGTATGCATCAGGCATTCAGCTAATGGTCCGTGGTCTGAGACTACATCAGGGGTAGCCAACTCTGCCAACTTCTGGTCCATCCTGCAGAGTTTAGCTTAGACCTCAATCAAACACACCAGAACCAACTAATCAAGTTGTTCAGGAATACTTAATAATAACAGACAAGTGTGTTGGAGCTGAAGTCTGCAGGACTGTAGCCTTCCAGGAACAGGGTTGGCCTATCCTTGGTCTACGTCCTTAGTACGAATTACAGCATGGTGCCTTGTTTCACTGACATTTTCTTCAAAACCTAACTGTGTCTTTGTTGACTTGAATAGGTAAAACAGCATCTTTTCCTTCCTATATATCCACAGCGGTCACAAGTTTTACTTGTAAGCAGGTCTGTTCATATTTTGTATCGTTTTTCTTACTACAACCTCTCACATCAGAGTTGGGTGTGCGACTTGAACAGCTGTCGGAGCACTGTCCTTTCAACCATTGGATGCAAGAAGCAAAGGTCACCTCGGCATTTCAATCTATTCTTGGATTTCAAAACAAACCCTGCACTTGCAGAGTGACCCCCTAAAATAGAGATGGGAATATTCTTTACCTCGATTTCTTGGCCAGCAGCGAGAGAAACTGGAGATCAAGATTAATGGCGGTAGCCATGACATTCTGCACGACAGTGTTTTTAGCACTGGTGCTCTTAGCCTTGTTCTTTTGTCCCCTTTGAATGCCCACCATGCTGTGCATAGCCTGGTTGAATTCAGGAACTAATGTTTAACTCTCTCGCCTTTTTTCACTTCGCTGCGTTGGAACATTCTCCTCAGGGACTGTTGGAGAGCAACCGCTGGACCACTGCAGTGGAAATTTTTTTCCATATTTAGTCTTAGAGATGCACACTCCGTTATTGATGCAGTCGAAGGAAGAATTGGGGGTTCTTTATCTCAGGCAAAGACCTACGGGAGTGAGCCACGGATCTCTCCTTGACACTGGTTGCGAGATCATGTGCATGCTCTCAAATAGATACCATGCATCTATATATAACTACTATGAAGTGTTCTCCATCATGTCAAGGCACATGTTATCTGCATGGTTATGCAGAGGAGCTGTTTACAGAGGATTTAGGGGTTTCGACTGGCCCCTAGCGGTGGTCCTGAGCTGATATCGGTTGACCCAGACTCATGACCTTCGCGACAGATTGAAACATGGGGTGTGTAATCCTATTAACCCAGTCTCACCTATCAATGCAGCATGCATTACTGCATGAAATGCTGCAGTAGTATGTGCAATAAGGCCTTCTCTGTGTAATTCCCAAATGGCATTGGTGTATTCTAGAACAAACCCGTCTAGGAACACAGTGGAGGTATGAAACATGCATCATGGAGAATAACGCCAAGGACGTCACAGCTTCAGGTTAACCTTATTACCGGCTTGCAGGGAATGGTCACTCTAGACGGCCCCTTATATACCGAACAATGTCTTCTTCCCTCACGCTCGAGCAGAGTGAGCAAGAAAAGCATTTTGATTTAATTACAGCCGTGCACATCTACTAAGAGCTCAGACACTGACTGCTCTCAGTGAATTAGAAACAAGTTGGGTTGATGCCATCTTCCTCAGGCATCGTGATCTGTCTGTGGCCACCCAAGTCTGAAAAGACTCATTTTGCATCATTGCCTCACTGCATCTACCTTTCTCTCACAGGTGTAATTGAACATATTCCCTTCATCCCGTCTGTGTCAGCCGGACAGATTGAACACATTAGACACGATGAGAGCAGTGCTTCCCGTAATCCAACGAGAGCATTGTGCCTTATTTTACTTTCACATCTTTATCAAAGTCAGCTGGTTGTTTCTGCCTGGAAACAGTGCTTGTATTGTCCTGCAGCCCCCCTCACCCACAGTCGTGACTGCAGGTAAAATTACCTCAGTTTGAGGAGCGACGGACCCCCGTTGGAGATAATGAAGGGTTGCGCACCTATGGTCTTGTGACAAAGTCTCTGCATTGCGTTGCAGGAAAATGTGACACCAGTCAACAACCTCTGAAACATGAGACTCGTGCTCTCATTGTGTCAGTGAAATGGATCCGGGTTAGAAGCAGAGGAAGAATTGCTGACTACCTTTTGGATCTCCTGATGATTTCCCAGTTATGTTTTCTCGTACTGCAGGCATGCATTGACTTCTAATGTATGTGCCCGTGCCTATATTTGCATCTGGGTATGCTTTCATGTTTCCTGTGGTGTGCATATTGAACTGTGGGTGACCTTGAGAGCTTTGGTTTAACAGTGACTCAACGTCATATATTTAAGATGGAGATTAAGTCCCTATTAGCAGCCATAGACAAGAACATTATGTACAGTCGTGGCCAAAAGTTTTGAGAATTACCTAAATATTGGAAATTGGAAAAGTCGCTGCTTAAGTTTTTATAATAGCAATTTGCATATACTCCAGAATGTTATGAAGAGTGATCAGATGAATTGCATAGTCCTTCTTTGCCATGAAAATTAACTTATTCCCAAAAAAAAACTTTCCACTGCATTGTCAAGAAGGCTTCAGGGCGTCCAAGAAAGTCCAGCAAGTGCCAGGATCGTCTCCTAAAGAGGATTCAGCTGCGGGATCGGAGTGCCACCAGTGCAGAGTTTGCTCAGGAATGGCAGCAGGCAGGTGTGAGCGCATCTGCACGCACAGTGAGGCCAAGACTTTTGGAAGATGGCCTGGTGTCAAGAAGGGCAGCAAAGAAGCCACTTCTCTCCAAAAAAACATCAGGGACAGATTGATCTTCTGCAAAAAGTATGGCGAATGGACTGCTGAGGACTGGGGCAAAGTCATATTCTCGGATGAAGCCTCTTTCCGATTGTTTGGGGCATCTGGAAAAAGGCTTGTCCGGAGAAGAAAAGGTGAGCACTACCATCAGTCCTGTGTCATGCCAACAGTAAAGCATCCTGAGACCATTCATGTGTGGGGTTGCTTCTCATCCAAGGGAGTGGGCTCACTCACAGCCATGAATAAAGTATGGTACCAAAACACCCTCCAACAGCAACTTCTTCCAACAGTCCAACAACAGTTTGGTGAAGAACAATGCATTTTCCAGCACGATGGAGCACCGTGCCTTAAGGCAAAAGTGATAACTAAGTGGCTCGGGGACCAAAACGTTGACATTTTGTCGAATTGCAGAGGTCCTGAAAAAGAAGGTCCAACACTGCAAATACTGACTCTTTGCATAAATGTCATGTAATTGTCGATAAAAGCCTTTGAAACGTATGAAGTGCTTGTAATTATATTTCAGTACATCACAGAAACAACTGAAACAAAGATCTAAAAGCTGTTGAGCAGCAAACTTTGTGAAAACTAATATTTGTGTCATTCTCAAAACTTTTGGCCACGACTGTACAGTTGAAGTCAAAAGTTTACATACACCTTGCAGAATCTGCAAAATGTTAACTATTTTACCAAAATAAAAAGGGATCATACAAAATGCATGTTATTTTTTTTTTTATTTACTACTGACCTGAATATTCTTAATACTTAATTCTTAATACTGTGTTGTTACATGAATGATCCACAGCTATTTTTGGTTTGTTTAGTTATAGTAGTAAGTAGTTCATGAGTCCCTTGTTTTTCCTGAACAGTTAAACTGCCCACTGTTCTTCAGAAAAGTCCTTCAGGTCCCACAAATTCTTTGGTTTTTCAGTATTTTTGTGCATTTGAACCCTTTCCAACAATGACTATGATTCTGAGATCCATCTTTTCACACTGAGGACAACTGAGGGACTCATATGCAACTATTACAGAAGGTTCAAATGCTCACTAATGCTTTAGAAGGAAAAACAATGCATTAAGAGTTGGGGGAAAACTTTTGACTTCAGCTGTATATGCAGTTTAATGTAGAATTATATGCAATTATATGTAATAATATATGAGATGTGGATTTTTTTAGGAGATTAGCAGTTATGTAGATAGTTACATAGTCTTTATGTACGATATTAGCAAGACCTATAAAACCCCTTCAAGTTTTTTCTTTTCTTTTTGTCTATACCTAAGGTATCCTTTTTGTCCTCTGTCATTTTAGTTTACATGTACGATAGGGACGGAGGTCTTTAGTAATTGCTGCATCAGGATAAATTTGATTTGTCTGGCTATTTTTGAACACAAGAGGGTCAGACGAACCCAAAACCGGCATAATTTTAATTTTAACAGTGCTTCTAAGACCATTTAGTCGACTAGACATTTACCCAACTAGTCATTCTTTAAAATATCTAGTTGTTGTTTTTTTAATTGCATGACGTCAGAACAGATTCATTTCTTGGACACTGAGGGACTCTGAGACAATGTTGATGTGACATGATAAGAATAGCAAATTTCCTGAGCGTGAGAGTAGCTGCAAATTAACAACAGTTGCTGTGATTTTCTATTAAGCGCTCAAGCATCCCTGTACCCCTCCCCATGGTCGCCCACTCTCTGAGATGACTTTATGGAAGAACGGATGCTGGCAGCCGCCTGTCCTATTAGGATCGTCTTCTAACCAAAACACCTATTTTTAGATCAGTGGGCTTGAATGAATTAGACATCAGCGCTGATATTCAGGCAGAAAAATGCCAATAAGTTGATATGCACTTACAGGCCCTTTACCAACAAGCTCACACACATTTTCTCACTATTTTCTCAGTTTTTTCCCCATGCATTGTGGTGTGGCATTACCATATTTAATGTGTAAGAGATTGTGGTAATTTTTGAAAACCTCTTTTAGCGCTTCTCAGAGGATCGTTTTTAATTAAGAATGTTATGAATAATATGTTATCAATTAATGATTAATGTGGCTCTGTCATTCAGCTGAAGTACATAACACCTGAGGCCCTCAAAGGCCGAACTCTAGAGATTACTGAGTTAGTATGAAGATTTATACAGCATTATAATACCTGAAAGTCTGTCTGGAAATATCACTTAGAAAGAGAAATAAACGTTTTTAATTGACTTAAAAGTTGTAACCCTTGACCAACTTCATAAACTGTGTACCAGACCTTATGAAATATTTCTAAAGATTTTACTTTATTTTATTAGGGGTTAAAGCACATAGTACTGAAACCCTATTGTAATTGTTAAATGGTCACGGATCAGCAATCTCCATGTAAAACTGATTGTGCAGACCAAACCATAAGTCGTAGAGATTTTAAACTTAGAGGGATGGTAGTACTCACAAAGCCAACAACGTCACCAAGGCACGCACCAATCGGCCTGACAGGGGCGCTACTGCGATCAAAAGTACAAAATCGCTCATAACTCCTAAACTGTCAGTCGCAGGCTGAAGTGTTTTATGTCATTGGGGCATGGGCCATTTAAAAAAAAAAAACTACTTGTGCGAACTAGTCGTAGGTTTTTCGCCTGATCGGAACCAAACCAGTGCAGAAATATTCTCTGGAAGTTGAACTTTTGACTTATCATTTGAAAGGGTAGGGCCAAATTTGAGAACCTGTTAGACAAGGTTAACGGAGTCCGATCGGAACAAAACTTGGTGGGTCTGTGAGAAATTTGAAAGATATCGGTCACTGGAGAGGGTGATATCACATTTTTCAAATACGATTGTACGTTGTACATTTTTGTGCACGTACGCACAATATTCTAAGAGAAGTACTTTCCCCGGGAAGTGGCACATCTGGTCACCCTTTTCTATGGTAAATTACCTGGATTTGCCAAAAATCATTGATTTACAGTAGGTGGATACAGCCTTGCTAAATAATGTGTAATGTCTTTTTCCATATATGCTTAAATGCCTTAAGGCACTTGAACCCCAGTATTTTTATTTTATATATTTTTTGCTGCAACCAAAAAATTCCACTTTGTTGTGGCACTTTTTATTATTATAACCTTTGTGATGTTTGGCCTCACCTAGCTTGTAGGTTTCTTAATACACCTCTAAATCTTGTTAAGGACAAACATGCCTTTAGCGTCTATGGATTATCAAGTGATGTCAGGCTGAAATAATGACCGTCATGCATTAGAAAACACACGGAACACAGGAAGAACATGTAGATTGGTGATTGATTTTCCAGAGAAGTAGAATATGAATGTAACACAATCTTGATTACCATATAACATAGCTTGCATAATGTTTAAAAGGGTGTGATTTCAAGCCAAACCATCGATGCATTCATTTATAGCAGTGCTTTTAATGGATCTTCCATCCAGCTGGGACTTGGACATGGAGCCCTTAAACATTTAAGCCTATTTTCCATTTCCCAAGTGAATCTAAAGTCACAACTGAACTGGCAGTCTGTCAAAGTCCTGTCTCTAAGTACAGAATCCGCTTTCTAATCAGATCTCATTACTGTCCTACCTGGCTGAAGTGGGGTTACGTTCGAGGGCACTAGCTCTCAGACTTCCTGCATAATAGCGTCTCGCTCGGACCAGTGACGTTGTCCTTGGTGCGCACTTGATACCCGTCTCAGCCTAGAAGAAGTAGACTGAGTTTGACGGCTAATCTGAAAACAGTTAAGCAGGATTAAAATTAGGCTCTGTGGATATTAGGTTGCCTCTCAGGAAACTTCCAGTACACAGCCTCGGCTTGTCAGGGTTGATGTTGAAATGTTTTTCAATGCAGAGCTTAATATGTTTTATCTAAACATAAGTCAAAATCTAAACGGCCATGAATTGTCTAAATCCAATGCAATACTGTCAATCCCTGACTCAATGAGGTTAAGGGTGATAACATGGTCAAGCTGCGGTAAAACAAGGCGTAAATTAAATTTTGCTCATGTTTGATTGCATCAACCAATGTCTCAACGGTTGATTGGGAAACTTTCTCTAAGAAGGTTAACAGAGAGTGTGAGGAAATTTACTGCGTGGGGGTTGTTAGCAAAGGATGAATGGGTTAAATAAGCACTAAATTTAAAGGGCTAGTCTGGTTTAAAAACAGGGAAGATAAAGGTGGCCTGCTGGGATAGTGAGGTTGTGGACAGTTAATTCCTAGATAGATAGAAAAGAAAGGTTCCTGTCCAATAACGTGTCATGAATCTGTCTCTTACCCATCTCATTCAACTGTACATGAGTGGCCCAGATCTTCCTTTAACTGCCCTACTTCTATCGGTCCGCTGTTAATTTGGGTTTGCAGTATGGTTGAAATCTCCTCTAAAGACTACATGCAAAGAGCTGAAGAGCTAATTTAATCGCTCCTGTTTCAGTTTAGCCAGGCTTACAAATTGTAATCCGTTACTGAATCCAAATTATATGACAAAAATTGTAGTCAGTAATGTAATGCATTGCACATTTTAGGTAATATAATCAGATTACTTTTGACCTGACTCGTTTATCACATTGATTTAAACAGGATAATCTTGTGATACCATAATTATGAATAAAAATGTATTCCTTTCATTGTAACTAACAACATGAAGTGCACTAAACATTATATTACATCCAGGTTTCCCAGGTTGAGTTTAATGAAAGACTAACAAGTAATTAAATCATAACTATTTTAAAATAACAAACAAAATAATACACTTACTTAAAAAAGGAGAAATATGTGACCCTGGGCAACAAAACCAAAAATACATTGTTTATTTTGTTTTATGCCAAAAATCATTAGGAGATTAATTAAAGATCATGTTCCATGAAGATATTTACCGTAAACATATCAAAACGTAATATATGCAAGTAATATGCATTTCTAAGAACTATTTGGACAACTTTAAAGGCCTCATGATTTTGATTTTGTATCCTCAGATTCCTGATTTTCAAATCTCAGCCAAATATTGTCCTATCCTGACAAATTATACATCAGGGGAAGTCAGGTGATGCATAAATCTCAATTTAGAATAATTGACCCTTATGACTGATTTTGTGGTCTAGGGTCAAATCAGATTACATGTGATCAGTTACTACCCAGCTCTGTGCATTACCAATTTAGGGTTTCCTTCAGAGGTTTCCGTTTACTACGGTCTAACATCTTTATTTTATTTACAGTCATGTGGGCGAAGGGTCGAGCAGTCAATAAAGGTCAACTGGATGTACACTGCACCTCATGAACCCATTGCTTCTACAAAATCCTTCCTGTTCAAGGCCGGCTAGCTACTACACCCGAGTTTTTTATGCATTGAGTCGTGAGGGAATCCATTTAACAGCCCGGGCAGGATGCGTCTCAAAGGGCCGCATGTGTGCATGTCTGCGTCTTTGTTTCTGGGGAGGGAGGCTTAGGAGAGAGCCACTAGTTCCATCTGCATTTGGCATGGGCAGCATTCAAAGCCTGGCCCGTCACAAGCAGCTTGTGTAAGAGCCAGTCATGAGACTGAGGATAACGGCTATATATAACATATCTTAGATAGCAGTAGGCTCAAAGGGAACAGGGCACCTAGATAAGAGCCTATTAGCTTGTAAATGCAAGGAATGAATGAGTAACCTGCAGCTTTACTAGAATAGCGTCATAACCGAATTGCGCTCCGATCAATCTATCCATCCGTAACAAAAATCCCAGTGGTGTCCAGAACCCGTTCGTTCTCAGATGCCGCATTTGATCGGCCTGCTGTAGGAAATGACAAACAAACTTAAAAAGGTCACACTTTGTGTCTTTTCTTTGGCTTTTCACATGCTTTGCCTCTAATTATCCTTAAACGTATTCATAAAATCCCCCAGATAGCTTGAAAACATGCCCAGGGGCTGCCAGTACACTGTCAGCAGTAGGTCAGCCTTGCATGGTTGTTAGGGCCCTGTGATTTCCGTGATGCGGAAAACGCGGACAGAATCGCAGAATCTGGTCATAAAAATGGATTTAACTTTATAATTTGAGAAATGGACTACTGTGTGAATATTAAGCTGCAAAAATACTATTTTAAAATGAATCCTGCATGTTCTGTGTGAATGAATGGCACAGACGTGCGGTTTTGTTTACTACACACATACTGAAGCAGTGTTTTCAGCCTCTGTTGCCTTAATAAATGATGACATGAACACACAAACTATCTCAAGAAATGTTTTAAGAGTCTCTTTGTGAGCATTTTACAGTTTCATTCGAGAAAAACTATCGTCATATCATATAAAAAACAGACACAGTAAGCCGCCGTCAAAATAAAAGTTTGGTTTAACTTGAAATTGTGACAGAAATAGTACTACTTTTAAGGAATATTTCCGAATACAGCATTTCTCAGTTAAAAATTATTACTTAGAGATGCTTTTGATTATTAAAATTGAATGAAACCATTAAAATTTAACCATTTAATGAAATATAACTTGAAGAAAATGTGACAGAAATAGTACTACTACTACTACTACTATTAATCAAAGTATTATTAAAACTACTTTTTAATATTTAATTTCACCAGGTATATTTAGCAGAGAAATTATTTACCAGAATTGATTTACCAGAAGAAATTTAATACACAACACAGTATTTCTTAAAAAGAGAGAGAAATAGATAAACTAATTTAAAAAAAAATCAGTTAATTAGAGATGCTTTAACATTAACATTTATTGAAACAGTTTAATGATATAAAACCATTTAATGAAACCATTAAATAAACATTATTATCATATGATATAGAAACAGAAACTTAAAGGCCACCTGCAGTCAAAATAAAAGTTTGGATTAATTTAAAGAGCTGAAAAACATTATTTTATATATCATATAGGAATATTTACCAGATATTTACCCAAATTTTCCACCACATTTTATTTACCAGAAAAAAATGTAATACACAAAATAATATATATATTTTTTAAAATCGGTTAATTAGAGATGCTTTTTATTATTAAAATTTAATGAAACCATTTACATGAAATCCAGAAAATTGGTAAAATTAGATAAAAATTGAATATTTGAAGAAAAAAAAAAACATTTTATAGGGCCCTAAAAGTGTATTTGTTGAACTTCAAATAAAATACTGTAAGTATTTTTATATTAAGTACAAAATGTGTTAGTTTCAAGATTACAATTAATGATTTTTGATTAATCCAATTTAATTTAACCTTTGAAAAATTAAAATCTAGGAATTTAATTGGGGGAAAAAAATGAATTTGGGATAAAAATGAATCAGATTGAAGAACAAGTACTTCTGGGCCACATGGCTAGGGTTGCTTTTTGTACAATGCGGCATATATATATATATATATATGTAAGGGATAATGTACAGGCAGCCGGTAGTTATCGCAGAAATAAGCCCCGACAGTGTGATCAGGATCAGGATCAGTCTTGTATCACACTGAAGGGGCTTATTTCGCGATAACTACCGGCTGCCTGTACATTATCCCGCTTATTACACGGCTACTTGCCACATAAGGAAAAAACTGGACATGAATATGAATTTGAAACCTTTTATTGGCATATTTGTTTTAAATTAACATTTTTATCCTTCCGCGAAACGATATAGTACCACGTGACTAACATTCAAACTATGTACGTTAGGACAATTTAAATAGATTAATGTCGAAATTTTCCATTGTTAATTGTGGTTGTCCAGTGTTTGTCACAAGATGGCGCCAAACGGTAATCTTTGTTGGCACGGAGGGATTTTAAACATACAAGTAGTACCGGCTATGCGTTATTACTTTGGAGCGGTGATTATTTGAAAAGAACGAACCTGCAAATGTCTCAACTGACCAATCAGAATCAAGCATTCCAAAGAGCCGTGTAATAAATATATATATATATATATATATATATATATATATATATATATATATATATATTAACGCTGATGCAGTAAACCTATATGCTGTTACATGCTTGTTTTTGAGTGTTATCTTGGTGTGCCCTTGGACTCGTGCTCACTATGCATGCTCATATACGTCAAAATACATACGCATATCACCCCTCACTGCCTGATTTTTGCGTGTAATGATCTTTCTTGTTATGAGAGGTTTATGAAACAGTTTTTTTTTAATGGAAAGTGAATGGAAAGGTCAATTTTGACTATACAGATCACTGATTAGTCTTTACCGCTTTTGCCTTGAGTAGGTCAGCTACGCTCATTAACTTTTGTTCATTTAATAGCATAAGTCCTAGCGCTAACTGGTGGGACGTATCATTTTTTGCTGCATTGAAAGTGTGGCTGGATTTCGTCGCCTCATAATAAGCGTGATCATGCCGAGAGGTCCGGGTGCGGCGGACTCTGTTAATGGGGTGAACCGGAGGTTTTTATCAGCGTGTGAGTTATGCAGACGATTCCAGCACGTGTGAACAGCACCTCTGCTGCTCTCCTTCACCAAACGTGTGCAGCTGATAAGACGTCACATATGCTGCTACTACACAATGTAAGCAGCAGCAATGGAGCTTCATGGCTTTGGTTTGCATTTGCATAGGGATGGGCGGTATGACCCAGATTTTTAAGGTATATATGAGTAATTTCATATCACTGATTCTGTGTATTGCAATATGTTGTTTTATACTTGAAATTGATATAGTATAGATGGTCACACGGATATACAGACCATATATCCGGAAAAGCAAAGTCACTTCTTGTGTTTCATGGCATATATACGGTCACACCGCCCAGCTCTACCGTCGCAGCATGCACGCTTGTGCTCGCGCTCGTGACCTTAAACCTTCAGAGCCCAAGGAGCTTTTTATTGATTGATATTGAGACTCTCCATAACAGAAAAAGAGAGCTAGAGAGAGCACGAGAGAATAAAAAGGTTGGGGAAAAAAGATTGATTAGCCAGAGCTCTCGTGCTCCTGGGGAGGGGGTCTCAAAGGACGGAGATGAGTCAGTGGCATGTGAGGGGGATGCGTAGAGAGTGCTAAATGTGTGTGTTCGCATGCTCTCTGTGTGCGTGTTGGATGATGGGCGAACACCTTCATTACACTTGCATCCGTGTGGACACGTGTGCACATGCACAACACCTTCAGGGTTTCTCAAGTAGTGCTTTAAAATGCTGCAGGCAGGAATGGATTTCCTGTTTTTTAATGTTTTGCATTTGCAGAAGCCTTCCTGCTGTGGTTCCTGATGTTGATTTAAATGTGCATTAATTTCAGCACATCACATAGTTGATAGTTAATAGGTTGGACCAGATTCACACTTTTCTGCTTAATTGGTTTTCTTATTGCATGTGAGGTGTTGTTTGCAAGTAAAAAATGAAATAAATTTGTGACCTTTTACACCACATAACAGCATATGAAAAAATATTGATGATGATAATAAAAAAATATTAGGTCCCATTTTATATTAGGTGGCCTCAATTACTATGTAGAGGGTCAACCGATTATCGGTGCCGATACTAAGCATTTTTATGGTTATCGGTATCATTTTCAAAAACCGATTTGTCGACACAATAATTTAAAAGCATTTAAAGAGAGTTTTTGTCAGAGCTTTTGTTATTCTTAATTTTAACATTGATTTTCATTTTTACACCAGACATATACTAGATCGGTTCAAAATATCGGTTATCGGTCTACTTGATCTGTAATAATAAGTATCGGTGCTTAAAAATACATATGGGTCGACCATTACTACCGTGTAATTATGTTTAAATGTGTCTCTTGGCCACAAAACCAGTCTTATGTAGCACGGTATATTTGTAGCAATAGCCAAACATACATTGTATGGGTCAAAATTATCAAAAAGATACAAAGGTACATTTACTACTGGAAATATATATTAAAACTTAGTTTTTGATATGCAGTGCTGAAAGCTTCATTTAGACGACTTTGGTTATTCTAACAAACCATACATCAATGGAAAGCTAATTTATTTAGCTTTCAGCTGATGCATAAATCTTAATTTCAAAAAAAGTTGACCCTTATGACTGGTTTTGTGGTCCAAGGTCACAAATTAATCATTTGATACAATGCACTTATTATTACTACATTTCTAATTACACTGTTGATGCTTCCCTTACACCTTAACCCAGCTTAAACCTACCCATACTACCAATCCTGTTTCTAACTTTACCCATATCCCACATCAGTAGCAGCAAAAGTGTTTTGCAATACAGTTTGAACATAAGTACATTGTACTTATTTTTTAAGTAAGTGCATAGTAGTTAAGGCCATATAATATAAAGTGGGACCAAATATTATTTTGTTAAATATTATTAATATTATTGCCATACTATGGAAGCCTATTTCCACCACTGAATAAAAATGTAAAAAGGTTATTGTGACTTTTTATCTCGCCGTTCTGACTTTTTTCTCAAAATTCAACACCTAAACTAGTAATTTTGGGTATATGTACTGGTATCATTCTCTAGTCTCATTGTTTTCAACACCAGATTTCATCTGAGGAGTTTTTCAACAATAGCTTAGTGAGGCAGATTAAAATACTGCAGATATAATAAGATTGGGCTGAAACGGTGCAGAGGTATGGGCTACAATATGTGACCTCATTTCATCAGAGCTCAGCAGCCTCTAACAGTTGCTTTAGAGACTCTCTTTGTAAAATCTTTGCTGTTTGATTCCACGCAGTTTGAAACAGCGACATAAATGGCGTCCTGTAAGTTGCCTGCTCATGCTAGCCCAGGCCTAGTGCAAGAAAATTAAAGGAACCAAATAAGCGCGATCATCAGCTTTGTGAAACAGAGAGGGGAGAATTTGTGCAAGCGGTCATCAAAAATGCATCGCAGCAACCCTGTAGAATATTCATGCAACGGCCTGTAAACCGAGGCAGCATCGCACCAGGTGTCCTCCAGGTATCCTCTCCACAAACAGACAGGCGCTAGCAAAATGATCCGAGTGCAACATGCGAACTCCACCGCTCACATGGAGATATTACGGCATGTGTGGTTTTCTGCTGTACCCCTGGGGTTTAGACCACTTCCCTTCTCACAGTACTTATTGACACAGACACACGCACGCATGGTTCTTTATATCTCTCTCTCTCACACACACACTTTATCTCTCTTCACAATCAAGCATGCAGTGGATGTGCAGAACTTCATATTTTCAAAATCAGCTAGCATGTGGGTTGCCGTAACGGCTAGGAAGGCCTAGAATTAAACTGGTTTGGGTTCACCTGACCCCAATCAGACAAACGTTTCAAAGGGACCTTTACTTAAGACGTTCTTATGTTCAAAAGTGCTTAAATGGAAGGAAACAGAAAGCTATTTTTAGCATAAAACACTCACAAAACTGCTGCTTTAAAGGAACAAGCAAGCAGGTTTTACTGTGAAAACAGTGTACAAGCTGTCAGCATGTTAAATAAAGCATAGACGCTCTAAATATGAAAACTGAAACTAAAAGACATGACTTTTGCATGACTTTTTGCAGTTTCCTCTCACAATGGGGTGTGCTAACGTTACATGACGATTATATAATATTTGTAATTATAATATCGTAGTATCGTGTTACAGTGTGACATAGACATACATTCATTCATGCACTTATTCGCAATCACAGAAGTACATTATGCGCGGTTAAATAACACGCTCCGTTCTGGCACGCGCTTCATGAGCACGTACACCTGAAGCGCGTGCGCGCTAAAAGCCTGACAAACAGCGCATGATTATTGGACTAAAAGCTATCTTTCGCGTCTGAATCGCTAATGCCGTCAAAAACACACAAGGATTACATATAAACACTGTTTGTTATATCTAAAGTGAAACTAAACAGTTTAGAGAAGAACTGATGCGCGCCAGTTTATTAGATGCGTGCAGCTCTTAAAGCGACAGAACTAAACATGCTGCCGATTGTCATAGACCTTTCTCACAACTTCCGTATTTTGCGCCGGAAATACGTAATTGCTGTGTAAACCCATTTCCGCCCCGGTATGCCGGTAACCAGTTAAACAACGTGAAAAACGCTTAACGTGGCTTAATGTATGTAAAAAACGACCAGGAAACCGCAAGTTTCTGTCAGACCTTACGTGGAACAAACATTAACTACTATCAAAAGAACGAGCCCTTATTCCACATATAAAGTGAATAATATCACGTTAAGCGTTTTCTCCCCCATAGAAGCCCATTATAAGGAAACAGCTTAACGTGGTTTACGTACCTCAACAGCGACCAGGGAAAACCAAACGTATGTTAAATTTGACTTATAATAAATACTTGCTGCTTGGGGCGCGATCACTTTATATGCTGAATGAGAGCTCGTTCTTTTGAGAGCAGCAAGTGTTTATTTTAAGTGAAATTTAACAGAAGTTTGGTCTTCCCTGGTCGCTGTTAAGGTAAGTTAATAAACCAAGCTGTTTCCTTATAATGGGCTTCTATGGGGGAGAAAACGCTTAACGTGATATTATGCACTTTATCTGTGGAATAAGGGCTCGTTCTTTTGATAGTAGTTAGTGTTTGTTCCAAGTAAGGTATGACAGAAATTTGGGGTTTTCTGGTCATTTTTTACGTACGTTAAGCGTGTATAAACGCGGATAAACTCTTAGTGGAAAAACGTATATCCTTTATCCAATTTGTTCCTCTTTGTGACGGAGTTTTCCTACACGACTCTTATGGGGTCTGCAAAAGTTATCTTTGACAAACCAGCGAGGGAAGTTGTGTAGACTCTCTCCATTTTAATTTTAAATTACCCGGCTTTCTGCTGTGTTGACATTACACAGGAAGTCTGCATACCCTGCGATTGCGTATTTCCGGTTTCTGTGAAAAAGGTCTATTAAAGGGATGGTTCACCTAAAAATCTACTCACTCACATGTTGTCCCAAACCTCTATTAATTTTTTTTCTTGTGATAAACACAAAAGAAGATATTTTGAAGAATGTGGATAACAGTAGCTGGTCCCCACTGAAAAAATAAATAAAATAAAATACAATAGGGGCCAACTGTTTGGTTACCCACATTCTTAAACATAAGTTTTATGTTAAACATGTTTTATGTAAAAACAAAAAAAAAAACAAAAAAAAGAACACGAGAGTGAGTAAATGATGACAGAATTGTCATATTTGGGTAATGGTAGGCTAATAAAACAAAGCACAAAGAAAAATCACTCACTGCTCTTAACTGAAGAACTTGTAATACAGTTGCTTTAATAGGAGTCAATGTATATTTTATGTATATAGTGTCTATAGTGTTTTATTTTTATATTAATTCAATTTCTTGAATTCTACTGCTAAATGGGTCAAAGACATTAAGATGTCTGTGTTTTACGCAATTTACAAAAGTAATTTTAATGTCCATAGAAAAACATTAAATGTAAGTAAGGTGTTTACTTTTAAGGTATTAATGTTACATTATACAGAATTAATGTTACATTGTCATTCAGTGTAACAATATTTATGTAAAGTTTCAAACAACATTGGTATTCTGACTTGTGCATATTAAAATATATAAATGAATAAGCGAGCATATTAAATTTTATTGTGTTTTAAATGAGCAAAAAATTCTTACTGACAAATGGGCACATTTTAAAAATGTAGAAAGGGGTGAAAGTAATTAGTTGAATTTTTTGTTGTAAATATGCCTGACAAGACTGTTTTACTGAATGACATTTTAGTGGGTGTCTTCTGTAAATTTGGGAGAAATGTATGTTTATTTTTTGCTCAGAAAAACAAAAATGCAATGAAATTAAACAGACAACTTTGTAATATTTTTTTGCAAAAGCAACAAGCAGTATTACACTTGTTGTTTTTATGCTTAAACACTTTTACATCTTTGACTCTAAATACACCTAATGTACCTGCAAATTAAAGCACTGTTTGTTTAATTTGTATATTATGTGTATTTGTTACATGTATCTTTATGCTTATTTTTTAATAAAAAATATAAAATAATAAAAAAGATTTTTAAATTTACCCACTGTGGCCTCAACATCTGCCATTCTTTTTATTATATTTTGTTGCCTTGTAAGGCTTTGGTTTTTAAAATAGAAAACCTAGTTTGGCTGTACTGCTCAGACAACTTGCAAAATAGTAAAACCAACATGAGCCAAAAACCCATAGCTGTGCTTTTTAATTCGCGGATGTGCAAACCTAAGGTCAGCGTTCCATCTTCTTTCAACTCTCAGTTCATTAGCTGTAATGAAGTTGCGCTGAGGGTTAGTACTAATTCAGATGACGGTTACGAGCTCAGGATCTCCACAGTCACGGCTGTGTCTATCGATTTCCCAGCGTTTACGGCCGAGCGCATTCTTTTTTAGATATGTCCTCTGATGTTGGCCTTTTGACCTATGTTTTTTTTCTTCCTTTCGTTCTCAGTATGGGGAAGAGGAGGTCTGCTCGGACCGCCTGGATGCTGACTTCCCTGACTTTGACCTCTCGCAGCTGGACGCCAGTGATTTTGACTCAGTGAACTGCCTCAGTGAGCTGCATTGGTGCAACGAGCACTCAGATCACTCCCCTGCCTCCATACAGTACAGCGGCGGAGACTCAGAGCTATTCGAGGTGGGAGACATCATCTGTACTTTGTTTTGTTGTGTGTAGATTAAACAATCTTGGGCTGATTAGTGGTATTTGTAATTCTATCCTCTGATTGGTTGTTTGGAGTAATCATGGCAGGCCTCAGTGGGTCACTGTCCATAATGATGCACTTGATATGAAGTTGCAGTCTGAAGGACTTTTAGTGTTCACTACCCAACAGAGTTATGTCAAGATTGGACTGGAAGGGCTGTAAGGGCTGAAGGCAAACTCTGGGAAAGGGCATTAGTCTAATGGGATAGGTCAGCCACAAAAAATAAAATATAATTTACTCACCCTGATTTCATTCCAAACCCAGACATTTGTTCATCTTAGGAAAAGTAAAAAATAAATAAAATTATATATATATATGTATATATATATATATATATAAATATATATATAAATTTAATATAAAAATAAATTAAGTATTTATATTTTATGTATTTAAGAAAATTTATTTAATGTTTATATATATATATATATATATTTAAATTTAATATATATTTTATATAATAATAAATTAAACATTGTAATATTTAAAAAAATTATATTTTAATATTTATATTACCAGATATTATCAAAAATCATTAGGACATTAAGTAAAGATCATGTTCCATTAATATATTTTGTAAATCCCCCACCGTAAATATCAAAAAACATAATTTTTGATTAGTAATATGCATTGCTAAGATCTTAATTTGGACAAATTTAAAGGCAATTTTCTCAATATTTTTTTTTTTTTGCGCCCCTTTAGATTCCAGATTTTCAAATAGTTGTATCTCAGCCAAAAATTGTCTTATCCTAACAAACAATCAATGAAAAGCTTATTTATTCAGCTTTCAGATGATCTCAATTAAAAAAATTGGCCCTTATGACTGGTTTGCATATGCATTCATCACAGTTTTTTATACATGTTGTTTAAAGCTGTTTGCATCTAAAATGTCTTTTCGTACATTTTGCATGGAGCTTTAATGATTGGACTTCACATTATAATAAATTAATAAGGCATATTAAAAATGCCTTAATTTGTATTTCAAAGATGAAGGGTGAGTAAATTATTCCTTATTAGTAAATTAGTTTTCATTTTTGAGTGAGCTAAGTGCTAGTCAAAGCCATGGCATAGTGGATTCTGATGTTGTTTTGAACAGCGGTGCTCATGTGGGTATTCCAGGTTTGAGTCTGGCCTGCAACAGTTTCAACCCTGATTTTCCATTCTTTTATGAATAACCTCTGTCATTCTCCACTGTGCTATAAAGAGGTAAAAAAGACTTATACTAGACACTTACACAAGCGGTGTATTTGTAGGTTACCTTTATCTTTGCTTTGCAGAGCACTCGCCTTCATTTCTTTCTCGTTGTTTCAGGAAGAAAATGCGGCACTGCTCGCTGCCCTCACAGACAGCCTGGACGGCATTGTTGAGGACGGAGTCGGGGGTCTGTCTGTGTTCCCTACGCTGGGGGACGACCCTGAGGAGGGCGAGGAGGAGGACGATGACCTCCCTTTGGACAGTGAGCCCCTCCCTGGCTCTTTGAGCCCAGAGACAGAAGACCCATCTCTAGTAAGAACCCTTCCTTCCTGTTTAAGGTGGATTTGGATGGGCCTCTGACTACCCCACAGCATGGGTATGATAGGCAACACAGGTCTGAATTTTTCTCATTTTGGGCTTTTTGTTTCTTTTTAAGCAACCGATCTAACAAGAATCCTCTTCACAGGCAGGGATGCGGAACGTGGACAACATTTTTTTCTAGGCTTTCATTTTCCCACACATCCCATTGCTTTTATCTTCTTCTGAGCCTTATAAGAAAGTACTGTGACGATACCGTGGTATTGTGATAGTATCAGATGGAAATAACATGGTACTTTGATATATTCCGTGGCAATGTATGAATACCATGGTATTGAAATTGTACACTACTATTCAAAACTGTGAGTCAGTAAGATTTTTGCTATGGATGTAATGATTCACTCAACTCACGATGTGATACGATTCACGATAATATTTTTTTAACAAAATGAGATTTAAGACAATTATAAATGAAGAGGTGATGAAGAAATGCGGCACATTTCTTTGTGAAAAAATTTAAATGTCAAAAAACAACTAAATTGAGATTAAAAAATAAATCCCAGTTAAATAAATAAATTATAAACACCAACTGAAAGCTGGATAAATTAGCTTTCCATTGATGTATGGTTTGTTAGTATAGGACTATATTTGGCCAAGAGACTATTTTAAAATCTGGAATTTGAGGGTGCAAAAAAACAGAAAATTAAAAAAGTTGTCCAAATTAAGTTCTTACTAATGCATATTTCTAATAATAATTTCTATTTCTACGGTAGGAAATTTACAAAATATCTTCATGGAACATGTTCTTAACTAAAGAAAAATCAATCATTTTGACCCATACAATGTATTGTTGGCTATTGCTACAAATATGGTCCAGGGTCACATATTAGAAAATTTAAATTCGAAATTTGAAGCAAACTTTTAAGTTTTGTGAACAAATCGGAATGAAACAAAAACAGCAGACAGCCTGAACGAAAATGCTAATTCACTCTCATAAACTGCTTCAATATGCTTTATTCAGAAGCAAGATGAAAAAAAAAAAATACCATCTAAACTTCTCAGAAGACAGTCAGTTCCCCTCAGATATACATAGTAACTGGCGCACGTTACATCCCTATTTTCAAATATATAAAAATGGAAAAAAGAATTGTAATAATTATTCACAATATTACCTTTTTTCTGTGTTTCTGAGCCTAAGAGACTCAAAAACAATAAAGACGTTCACTTCCGGAACAAAAATGTACAGATAATTTACTCACCCCCTTGTCATCCAAGATGTTCATGTCTTTTTTTCTTCAGTCGTAAAAAAATGTTTTTTGAAGAAAACATTTCAGGATTTCTCTCCATATAGTGGACTTCTATGGTGCCCGCGAGATTGAGCTTGCAAAATGCAGTTTAAAAGCAGCTTCAAAGGGCTCTAAACGATCCCAGACGAGTAAGAAGGGTCTTATCTAGAAAAACGATCGGTTTGTTTCCTAAAATATTGATAATATATATATATATATATATTATAACCTCAAATGCTCGCCTTGTCTAGCTTTGCATAAACTGTGTATTCTAGTTAAAGATGGTTAGGGTATGTCTAAAAACTCCCATCTCACTTTCTCCTCTAACTTCAAAATCACCCTACATCGCCGTTTTACCTTTTTTTGTAAAGGCTGTTTGATCTTTTTTGCATGTTCACTTTGTAAACATTGGGTCGGTATTTCTGCAGCGATGTAGGATGATTTTAAACTTGGAGGAGAAAATGAGATGGCAGTTTTTCAACATACCCTAACTGTCTTGAACCAGAATACACAGAGCATTTGAGGATAAAATGTATATAAATGGTATTTTTTTAAAGAAAATAACCGATCGTTTTGCTAGATAACCTTCGTTTAGAGCCCTTTGAAACTGCCTTTAAACTGCATTTTGGAAGTTCCAACTCGCAGGCACCATAGAAGTCCACTATATGGAGAGAAATCCTGAAATGTTTTCCTCAAAAAACATCCTTTAAAAAAGTCTTGCCAGTCTTTACTGAACTTTTGAACAGTAGTGTACTTCAAAGCATCCCATGGCATTACCATCATGATAACGTCCGAAAACATGGTAATACCATATTACTTTTTTAAGGGAATGCTTATATCTACTGTACTTCTAGATCTTTGATTCCTTTAGGTCATGAAATGGACTTCGACAGCAGTTCTCTTTGCTCTCTTTTCCCACCTTGTTTTGTGAGAGGACTCAACTCTCATCTCTTTCTTAAGACGCTGCTTCCTGGAACAAGTCGTGTGTGTTTGTTATCTGTCCCTCTCAGCTCACAAACCCCAGCAATTTAATCTGTGTACGTTGTGAAACCAGTTATAACAGTTATTACCCGTTGGACAGCTTTTCAGTTTTGCTTTCTT
The DNA here is from genome assembly GCF_049309525.1 of Garra rufa. Taxonomy (NCBI): domain Eukaryota; kingdom Metazoa; phylum Chordata; class Actinopteri; order Cypriniformes; family Cyprinidae; genus Garra; species Garra rufa. Next base: position 39,003,958 of record NC_133376.1, read on the forward strand.
CTTTTCCCCCTATTTTCCCTCACTGCTTTTTCCTGAACAATTGGTTGGCATGGCCTGTTTTGTACTGTAGCTGCTCATCCAGTTTTGTCATGTGTGTTTTGTGATTTTTACCATAGAGACTGGTAGTACTTACAGTAATGACTGTCTTACATTTCACTCAATGCCTTTCACAATTCACATTGTTCTAGGATCGCATTGTGTGGCGCCGATGAAAGGCCACCATCTGATTACTGAGATAATCATTGCCTCAGAGATACCAAAAAAGGCTAATTTACAGGGTGTAGCGCCAAATTATATAAGAGAAGTCTGAAGGAGGGACAAATTATTCTTAAATTGATGAAAATTATGTATACCCATCTGAAAATGAGACTGGTACTTTTATGGTGCCACTAGGGCTGAAAATACCAACCTGTTAACAGTTTGTAGTTTTGCCATGATAACTATAATTTGCATTCATGCAACATGGAGAAAGTTCTAAACAGAACAGAAGTGTTCATTATCAAAAGTAACACTTTGCAATAAGGTTTGATACATTCATTACATGCATTACATGCAGTAATGAATTAAGTATCAGGAACTGACACTGAACAACAATCATTGTTAATGATAGTTTGTAATACATTTGTGACCCTGGACCACAAAATCACTCATAAGGCAATTTTTTTTGAAATTGAGATTTATGCATTAACTGAAAGTTGAATAAATAAGCTTTACATTGATGCATAGTTTGTTAGGACAATATTTGGCCGAGATGCAACTGTTTGAAAATCTGCAATCTGAAGATGCAAAATTTCTAAATATTGAGAAAATTGTCTTTAGATTTGTCCAAATGAATTCCTTAGCAATGCATATTACTAATCAAAAATTAAGTTTTGATATATTTATGGTAGAAAGTTTACAAAATAACTTCATGGAACATGATCTTTACTTAATGTCATAATGATCCTAATAAAAAATTGATCATTTTTGCCACAAATATACCCGTGCTACTTAAGACTTTATATTTATATTTATATTAATTTATAAATCTTAAAATGTTAAAAATGTATTTATACACTATTGTTTTTTGTTTTTTTTAAGTTTTTAAAAACATTTCTGAAGGATCGTTTGACACTAAAGCTGAAGTTGAAAATTCAACTTTGCATCTCAGGAATAAATGACATTTTAAACAATTATACATTAACATAGAAAACAGTGAAATTGTAAAAATATTTCACAATATTATTGCTTTTACTGTATTTTTATTCAAAATAAATGCCTTGACTTTTGAATGGTAGTGTATATAAAAACATTAACATTTATCAAGAATAGTAGATTTATTAGGAATATCGTTATGGCTATTTCAAGTTAACTATTTCAGTAATTAATGTTAACAAATTGAACCTCATTATAAAGTATTAACAAAACTTCTTAAGTAGCATGGGTATATTTGTTGCAATAGCCAAAAATACATTGTATGGGTCAAAATCATTAGGATATTAAGTAAAGACCATGTTCCATGAAGATATTTTTCTGTAAATATATCAAAACTTAATTTTTGATTAGTAATATGCATTGCTAAGAACTCAATTTGGACACATTTAAAGACGATTTTCTCAGTATTTTGACATTTTTGCACCAGATTTTCAAATAGTTGTGTCGGTCAAATATTGTCCTATCCTAACAAACCATACATCAATGGAAAGCTTATTGATTCAGCTTTCAGATTTCAAAACATTGACCCTTATGACTGATTTTGTGGTCTAGGGTCACATATGGTTAATAAAGTTACCAACACTTATTCAGTCTTTTACAATCTTTCATTCTACGAAATAAATGTCTGAAAGTTACAAGTCCAGACAGATGCATTCCTCTCTCAGATGATTCAGTAACAGTGGAATTGTCCCAGTGTAATTCAACTTCCTCCTTGAGATTACTTCCTCCTGGAGTCTCAATGCAAGCGTTTAGTCCTGGTGTAAGAGCTGAGAGCCCCCTCTGCTGGCAATGGCCGCAGTCACACCTCAGCCCCCTAAAAGAGGCCAGTCTGTGTGCAAAACAAGGGGTGCATTGAGGAACCAGGAACAGAGACAGCGGAGCACATGTTTTCATGGCATAGATGGCCATTGCATGCCAAAACGGTTTGGTGCACAGAAGCTGAAACCCTCAGCGCCCCTTCAGTTTCCTCAATGGACACTGGATGGACTTGCCAAGTTGGCACATTAACAATCGCTTAAGGGATTCAGCAACACTGTGCTGCTTCTTACTTTGCTTTCTCTGGTTGCTCTGGTCATTGCATTACTTGAATATCCAATAACTTCAATGTCCTGTTCTTACAGGTGCTTACAGCACAGAACTTGCTTTTGTTGATGTATTTGAGTGCAAAATGCAAACCTTTTTTGAAATTGTATGCATTTTTAAAAGACAGTGTGCTATCAAATTATAACCCCTCGCCTCTTATTCCCTCCACAGCTTAAAAAGCTCCTGTTGTCGCCTCCTAATGTGCCTGCGGGCCTCGATTCGCACAAAGACGGCAGCGTGCATCGCCATAGCAGCAGGAGCCAACATGTCAAACCCGTGAGGCCCGTGCTAAAGGTGAGAGGAAGTTCCAGCCACCGCGATTGGAGTTTAAACTCAAAACATAATAGGAAATGGATTTAACAACCTATGCTATTCACTACCCGTTTACGCTCCGGCGTATTCCCACCGCAATGCTGATGCCTAATTAGCTTATGCCAGCCTTTAGAAACCACACTGAGGATTTGCGCTTCAAAGTTCCAAAGCCTGTGAAGCCTGTGTTTCCTCATTCACTCCCTGCGCTTTGGCACGCCGCGCCACGGCTCAGGCCGCTGTCGCATTAGAGTTGAGTGCAGCCATCTGTCATAGCAAAGCCACAGCCTCTACCCAGCCTAAAGGGCAATGTTCACTGGGTTTGAGATTACTTAAAAGAACACGCAGTAGTTCCTCAGATACCAAGAGAATATCTCGCAACTAACCTTGGCACATTTGTCACAGTAACCTTAGAGCGAAGTACGCTCTGGAATAGACTCTAGGGGTTTCAGCTGCCCGCGTGCCTCGCGTGTTTGGTCATTTCATAAGGGTGTTACAAAAGATAGCTCGCTTCATACCAATGATGAATGCCATGGGCAAATGCTTAACGCTCTAACCGTTTTAAAAGGGCTGTTTTTCATTTTTATTACATCTGTCGTTATAGTGCATTGGTAAAATGGCTTTGGCACATGTGGTTTATTTTAATTCAATTTTAGTAATCAAATTTCATTATATTTCTGTAAAATGTGATTTAGGATGATTTATTGTTGCTGTTGTTATTTTAATAATTGAGCATGTTTCTTATGCTCATCAAGGCTGTATTTATTTGATCAAAAATCTAGAAAAAACTTAAATTTAAATTGATTTCTGTGTGAATATATAAAATGTATTTTATTCCTGTGATGCAAAGCTGAATTTTCAGCATCATTACTCCAGTCTTCAGTGTCACATGATCCTTCAGAAATCATTCTAATATGCTGATTTATTGTCAATGTCGAAAACAGTTGTGCTGCTTAATATTTAGTTGGAAACTGATACTTTTTTAGGATCCTTTAATTAATAAAAAGTTCAAAAGAACAGCATTTATTTAAAAAAAAAAAGTAGAAATCTTTTGTAACTATATATAATTACATGATATAAATGATATTGTAATATATAATACAATATAATTTAAATGTTTGTAGTCAGTAAATTTTTTATTCATTCTTTTTTGAACGAAATTAATACTTTTATTCATGTGAGACTGAAAACTGGAGTAATGATGCTGAAAATTCAGCTTTGCATCACAGGTAGAAATTATATTTTAAAGTATATTGAAATAGAAAACCGATTTTTTAAAGTGTAAAAATATTTCACAATATTACATTTTTTTTTCTGTAATTTTGCAAGTAAATGCAGCCTTGATGAGCATAAGATAATTCTTGAAAATCTTACTGATCCCAAACTTTTAAACTGCAATTTATACTACTATAATAAAGTTAGAATATCACAAAATATATAAAAAATATAAATGGTGCAAAATTAAGTATGTATAATATTTATACATTACTGATCAAAAGCTTTTATTTCTCTCTGTCTTATAACCTCAAAAATGATTTGATCAAGTAAGAACAGTAAGTAACAGTAACTTCAAATATCTTTTTTCTGATTTCATATATTTTTAAAATGTAATTTATTTCTGTGATGCAAAGCTGAATTCTCAGCATCATTACTCGTTCTTAGTGTCACATGATTTGTCAGAAATCATTGTAATATTCTAAATTTCTGATCAAGAAAAATTTCTGATTATTATCAATGTTGAAAACAGTTTCATGTACTTAACCAGAAAGTGCATTTATTTGAAATATAAAACTTTTGCAACATTACATTTATTTACAACTCACCCCAAACATTTGAAAAATTATTTCCTTATTGAAGAATATTGTCTTCTACAATATCACTGTTGACAGCTTTTTCATAAAAGCAGTAATTCACTTGAGCTTGTGCGTGAGACTGATTTTAGCGCTCTGCTTCACAGCGTATCTCAAGCATAATAAAATCAAGTAATGGACGGCCTCTTGAGCCTTATTGCTTTATTACATTTCAATTGTATTTAATATCAAAAGATTAAATGAAACGTCTCCTCCTCTCTCCACAGAAGGACAAATCAAGCACACAGGAGCGTAAGCCACGGCCAGTGAGGCCCTCCGGTCGTCTTTGCACTGAACTCCACCGCCACCTCACCACCGCGCAGGAGGCCGAGGACGCGCCCTCCGCCGACACAGAGGAAGACGAGGAGGAAGAAGATGAAGAGGACAGTGACTCGGAGGAGGAGGAGGAGGAGGAAGAGTCCTCTAGCAGCGAGGGCGAGAGCATGGTGTGCGTGGAGCCCGCAAAGCCCCAGTTCTCCTCGGAGAAGGAACTGCACTCAGTAGTGGAGCTCATCAAATACATGCACACGTACTGCCTGCCCATTCGCAAACAGGCCAGCTGGGATCGCAAAGAGCGTGAGGCTGCGGCACGTAAAGCCAAGCCCGAGAGCTCGCAGGTTTCTCGCAGCCTTCCTGTGAACTCTCAGAAACCAGCTCCCCAGACCAGCAAGCCAAGGGTTCCTTTCACTCGCCGCAGGGAAATCAAAGCCCACTCCCTGCTGAAGGAGCTGCTTGAGGCTGTCAGCTCGTTTGACGTAAGCAAGCCTTACAGAATGCACAGCCCTCCTTATATCCACTGCAGAGGGGCTGCGGCTCGGCTCGGCGCTGACCTTTCTTCCTCCTCCCCTGCGCGTCAGCCCAAAGCCGAACTTAAAGACTCGGACTGCGAGAGTTCGCAGAAGGCCCCGAAGCGCCCCAAGAGCCCCGAGCCAGAGGAAGGCTCCTTTTCCGTCAGGCGTTCTCGCCGGCTGGCCACCTTTCCCAGCCGATTCGCTAAGAAAGTGCGTGTAAACTGTGGCCGGTCGGAACCTACTGTTGGGCAATCGAACGGAGAGGAGGACGCGGTCAAACATCCTCCCACTGAGGCTCCTTCTGATAGCAGCCTGAAGAACAGCTCCCACAAGGCGTCTGAAGCCCAGAACCCATGCTGCAGTGATGGTAAGACATTAGTCATCTGAATGACACTCGAGGGAAAAATACTGCAAGTACACTCCTTATTTACTCGCCCCCTTGTCATCCAAGATGTTCATGTCTTTCTTTCTTCAGTCTTAAAGAAATTGTTTTTTGAGGAAAACATTTTAGGAATTTCCTCCATAAAGTGGACTTCTATGATGTTGGGAAAAGTTACTTTTAAAAGTAATGCATTACAATATTGAGTCCCTAAGAAAGTAACTAATTACGTAAGTTACTTTTTATGGAAAGTAATGCGTTACGTTACTTTTGCGTTACTTTTTAAATCTGCGCAGGGCTTGCTTGTTTGTTTTTAATATAAAAAGTTCTATTTTTGGCAAATGTAAAAGCCTTTTTCACACCAAAAGCCTCAAGCTTAGAGAAAAGTAAATTCATGTCTGCGCTGTTGACCGCAGAAGAAAAAAGTCAACTGTTCAGCAATAAAAATAGGAAAACAAATGTTAGATTATCTTGAGTAATTTTTGCTTATTAGTATGAATGAATTGGATAATCGAAGTTCGTCAGCAAAGACATTGATTAATAAAATGGGATTAAATAGATATAGATTAAAAAGGATATTTATATTATCTAACATTTAAGTTTTGCAGGATTGCGTTGAATTTCATAGTTTTTATTCATTTTAACCACAAATGCTTGTCTTGTCTAGCTCTGTGTGTACTCTGTGCGCTCCAGTTCAAGACAGTTAGGGTATGTCTAAAAATTCACATCTCATTTTGTCCTCCAACTTTAAAATTGTCCTACATTGTGTTGGGCACCATAGAAGTCCACTGTATGGAGAGAAATCCTGAAATGTTTTACGTCTGATCAAAGACAGACATGAAACATCTTAGATGACAAGGGGGTAAGTAAATTATCTGTACATTTTTGTTCTGGAGGTAATCATTTAAAGTATCGGTTCGCATGAAAACGACACACACACACAAAAAATCATGATGAGTAATTCATGAGTCATGGTGAGTCTTTGGTCTCTGGTTTCAAATGTAATTAAATATCAATTTAGATTTACATTAGAGCTGTCAAAATTAACAGGTTAATTGTGCAATTATTATTATTATATATTTTTTTGTTTAACATGCAGCATTAATTTTTTTTTTCCTGGCGTCCTTTTGGCTAGCATTACAGTAGTCTGTATGAACATGCTGTCAAATACGATGAGACACAAAAGAGTTGTGCTGCTATTTTGTTTGGAACCTTTGATTCTTTTTTCAGGATTCTATGATAAATAAAAGGTTAAAAAGAACAGCATTTATTCAAAATAGAAATCTTTTCTAACAGTATGTCTATGCTATAACTTTTTTATCAATTTAACACATCCTTGCTGAATAAAAAGCATTCATTTCTTTCTTTTTCTAAAGAAAGAATGAACATTTACTGACTGCAAACTTTTAAATGGTAGTTTAAATAGATTTCTATTTTAAATAAATCTGTTCTTTGTAACTTTTTATTTATTAAAGAATCCTGAAAAAATATCAGTTTCCAAAAACAATATTAAGCAGCACGACTGTTTTCAACATTGATTATAAATCAGCATATTAGAATGATTTCTGGAGTAATGATGCTGAACATTCAGCTTTGTATCACAGGAATAAATTGCATTTTAAAATATATTGACATAGAAAACAGTTATTTTAATAATATTTCACAATATTACAGTTTTTTTCTGGATTTTTGGTCAAATAATGCATAAGAAACTTATTTTAAAAAACTGATGCCGAACTTTTGAAGGCAGTGTATTTGTATTTGTCAGCATATTTGAGCTTTTTAGAACTTTTTTGTTTTTTATTTAGTGATGCTTTTAAGAACCCAGAAACTAAAGAACCTATAATGCACGATTAAGCATGTTTTTAATATTCAGAGAGCCAGTGTGTGCATGTGCTGTTGAGATCTCTAACAGTGACACTGTCTGTTGTTCTGATTACAGAGAAGCGCTCCTGCCTCTGTCTGCCGCTGGCGTCCACATCCAACGGGTGTGTGTTCCATTCATATCTAATCTATTCTTGAGTTCTGGAACACTTCCAGGCCAACAGTTTAAGACCACCTCTGGACTCCGTCCATCTTCCAAATTGCCCTAGAGGAGGCTTGTAAAGTTGCTGTTTTTTACATAACAAAACACTCGGTCTCACAGTAAAACTTTTCTATAAATAGCCTTGAGGTTCTTCTACCAATTACAGTCATTTGTTGTTCCCAGCATATACATAGCTCAGACGTAGTGCGACTTAAACAACCAAGATCAATCAAACCCTACTCCTAATGTCATTAGAAGACAAATATAAACCTCTAGAACAGTAAATCTGATGCATTGTGTTGTTAAGACTGTATCCTTTCCCCTCTCTCTCTCTCTCTTTCTCTCTCTGTAAGAGTTTAATAGATGCAATTTCTTTCTGTATTTTCCTGATCAGAGACACGCAGTATGCCAACAAGCCCTTTGAGCAGACTCTCTCTGTGGAACTGTGTGGCACAGCAGGTAATATTACGCACTCAGTGAGGGGTATTTTTATAAGTGTGCTGTTTTTGGCATTGTGCGAGCTATTAGCACTTGATTCACCTCATATGTTCTCACACATGCTAGTATCTTGCCAGTTGCACAGGATTTAAAATGCAGCTATTGGCGTGTCTAAATTAGGCTAGCGAATGTCTAAATTAACTGAATGATGAAAGTGAAAGATGAAAATGAGTATTCTGTATATGCATGTTATCGTTGAAAAGTCAATCAGTAAGATTTTTAGATGTTATTGAAAGAAAACTCTTTCATTTATTTGATCAAAAATACAGTAAAAATTAGTAATATTTTGAAATATTATTGCAATTTAAAATAACTGTTTTCTATTTGAATATATTTTAAAATGTAATTTATTTCTCTGATCCAAAGCTGAATTTTCAGCATTAATACTCCAGTCCTTACTGTCAATATGATCCTTCAGAAATCATTCTAATATGCTGATTTGCTGCTCAAGAAGCATTTCTGATTATTATCAATGCTGAAAACAATTGTGCTGCATTTATATTTTTTAATAGATAAATCGAAAGTAAAAAAAGCATTTATTTGAAGTAAGTCTTTAGTAACATTTTAAATGTCTTTACTGTCATTTTTAATTAATTAAATTAAATTAATTAATTACTGAATAAAAGAAAAAATATACACTGCCAGTAAAAAGTTTTTGAGCAGTAATATTTTTAATGTTTTTTTTTATAACAAAAACTGTAACATTTTGAAATATTTTTACTATTTAAAAAAACTGTTTTCTATTTGAATATATTTTAAAATGTAATTTATTCCTGTGATTTCAAAGCTACATTTTCAGCATCATTACTCCTTCAGAAATCATTCTAATATGCTGAGTTGCTGTTCAAGAAACACTTTTGTTGTTATTATTATTAATATTTAAAACAGTTAAGTACATTTTTTCAGGATTCTTTGATGAATCGAAAGATCCAAAGATCAGCATTTATCTGAAATAGCTTTTGTAACATTATACACTATACCTTTCAAAAGCTTAGAGTCAATCAAGAAATTATAGAAATGAATACTTTTTTTAGCAAGGGTGCTTTAAATCGATCAAAAGTGATGATAAAGACAATACAAAAGATTTCTATTTTAGATAAATGCTGTTCTTCTGAACTTTGTATTCATCAAAGACACCTGAAAAAAGTCTACTCAGCTGTTTTTAACATATTTTTGAACAGCAAATCAGAATATTAGAATGATTTCTGAAGGATCATGTGACTGGAGTAATGATGCTAAAAATTCAGCTTTGAAATCACAGGAGTAAATTACAGTTTAAAATCTATTCAAATAGAAAACAGTTATTTTAAAAAGTAAAAATATTTCAAAATTGTACAGTTTTTGCTGTGCTTTGAATCAAATAAATGCAGGCTTGGTGAGCCTTTTTAAAGTACATGCAGTACGCTTATTTTCAGAGGTTTGTGTGAGAGATAATTGCCTTAGCAACCACCACTAATAATAACTGATTCAAGTTAATCTTTCATTATTATATATTACACATGCTTAATATTATGTATGACTCCTTTTGTAAGCTTCATTAATTATGTTCATTTTCTGCCTGTTGTGCGCTGCGACTAATAACAGACTGTTTGGTGATATTCTGGTGGTGGTGCTCCTGCCTGTGTCTTGGTGATTAACGAGTGTGTGTTTTCCAGGCCTGACTCCCCCCACCACACCCCCCCACAAACCAGTGGAGGACGAGCTCTTCAAACCAGACGGAAAAGCTGAGCTCATCACCAAGAGCTCGTGCCTGGCGCGGGCGCACATACGCAAGCTCCCAGAGCAGACGGAACTGTATGCCCAGCTGCGCCGGATGGGCCAAACGGGCGACACAGACTCTAAGAGTGGGACGCAACGTGCGTACGGGGACCACGATTACTGCCTGTTGGGTCTGGGAGAGAGCTGCAAGGCAGCGGCAGCAGCACTCGGCTCTCAGTGCCGTATGGAGGTGCATGAGAAGGAGGAGATGGCTGTGAAGAACGGGGAGATGGAGGAAGAGGAGGAGAGGCTCCTAATGAATTGCCAGCAAAGGACTGAGGCTGAGTCGCCCGTGGCGTTGTCCATGCCCAGTCCAGAGCAGAACGGTCAACCCTCACCTGTCCGTTCTCCCACCCCGGAGCTGGACGCCCAGTCTCCAGTTTCCTGTTCGCCTCCCTCTCCCGGGTGCAAACTACTCTTCAGGTACTGAATACTTCCATGGTTTTCTTTGGACTCTGAATTTCAAAAGCGCAATAGAATGGAAGTTTACAGATCTTGTCATCCAAGATGTTCATGTCTTTCTTTCTACAGTTTTAAAGAAATAGTTTTTTGAAGACATTTCAGGGTTTTTCTCCATGTAGTGGACTTCTATAGTGCCCGCTAATTTGAACTTCTAAAACGCAGTTTTAATGCAGCTTCAAAGCAGGCTTGTGCACAATTCAGAATTTCAGAATTGGCCGCCATTCAATTCATGAGTTGGAATTTGAATTGAATTGACTCCGCCCCACAGGAAGTTGAATTTGAATTGGAGTTGGAATGACAGGAAGTGGAATTAAATTCATGGCAATTCAAAGACATTCCACACAGTCATACAACAGAAAGAATGTGTTGAATCTCACATACAATTACATTATTTTTGTAATTTAATAGCATAATTTCATTACACATAACTAGTCACTCCTCAACCCTGCATACATTTTGTTCCAACATATAGATAATGATCAAAATCTTGAAATAAATGACTCCTTCAATGTTTGATTAGTTTTGTTCAAAATGTTATTTTCATTTCAAAGTAATCAATTAACACAGTGTAATCTGTACAAGTAGTTCAAACTAATATCATTTATAGAATATGTAATGAAATCATATCTGACATATATTGTAAAGCTTCATTGTTAAACACTTCACTTATGTATATGAATTTCTTTGAATTTGTATTGAATTGCAATTCTGCTTCCTTTAATTCAAATTCGAATTGTAATTCCAGATCATGTTTTTGACATCAATTCAAATTCAATTCAAATTCAAGAATTGAATTGGAATTTAGGAGTCATTCTCAATTCAATTCTGAATTGTGCACAAGCCTGCTTCAAAGGGCTCTAAATGATCCCAGCCAAAGAAGAAGTGTCTTATCTAGCGAAACGATTGGTCATTTTCTAAAAGAAAATACAATTTATAGACTTTTTAACCACAAATGCTCGTCTTGTCTAGCTGTGAGATGTACTCTGTGTATTCTGGTTCAAGACAGTTAGTGTATGTCAAAAAACTCCCATCTCATTTTTTCCTTCAACTTCAAAATTGTCCTACATCGACCTACATAAGACCCAGTGTTTACAAAGTGAACATGCAAAGAAGATCAAACACTAAACAGCATCAAACAGCAATGTAGGACGTTTTTGAAGCTGGGAAAAAAAAAAGAGACATACCCTAACTGTATTGAACTGGAGTGCACAGAGTTCATATGCGCATTGCAGAGCTAGACAAGATGAGCATTTGTGGTTAAAAAGTGTATAAATTGTAATTTTTTTTAGAAAATAACCGATCGTTTCGCTAGATAAGATCATTCTTCCTTGGTCAGGATCGTTTAGAGCTTTTTAAAGCTGCATTTAAACTGCATTTTGGAAGTTCAAACTCACGGGCACCATAGAAGTCCACTATATGGAGAGAAATCCTGAAATGCTGTCCTCAAAAAACATAAAGCACAAAGGAAGAAAGACATGAACATCTTGGATGACAAGGGGTTAAATAAATGATCTGTACATTTTTGTTCTGGAGGTGAACTAATTCTTTAAAAAGACCCCAAAAATTAAAATGACCCCATGATTTACTCACTCTCAAGCCATCTTAGGTGTATATGACTTTCTTCTTTCAGACAAATACAAATTGTATTAAAAATGTCCTGGCTCTTTCAAGCTTTATAATGGTAGTGAATGGCTGTTTAGATTTTGAAGTGCAATACAATGCATCCATCCACAATAAAAAGTGCTCCACATGGCTCTAGGGGGTTAATAAAGACCTTCTGAAGCAAATCGAGGCATTTGTGCAACGAAAATATCCAAATTTAAAACTTTTTAAACTGTAATCTCTAGTCTCTGCTAAATTAAAAGTACAAATCAAGGATTTGTAAAGAAAAATGTTGGCGGAGTAGGGTTTTTGTAAACAATACTTGTTTCTCGCGAGACTAGCATATTCTCTCAGGAGCTTATTGATTCACTTCAGAAGCACCCTGGAGCCTTGTGGAGCACTTTTTATGATGGATGGATGCACTTTTTTGGACTTCAAAATCTCAACAGCCATTCACTGCCATTATAAATCTTGGAAGAGCCAGGATGTTTTTTTAATTTAACTCAGACTGTATTTGTCTGAAAGAAGAAAGTCATATACACCTAGGATGGCTTGAGGGTGAGTAAATCATGGGGTCATTTTCATTTTTGGGTGAACTAAACAGCGTTTCCTTCTGGAGCATCAGTGAGCGTTTGAACCTTCTATAATAGTTGCATATGAGTTCCTCAGTTGTCCTCAGTGTGAAAAATGGGTCTCAAAATCAGACAGTCATTGCTGGAAAGGGTTAAAATAGACAAAAATCCTGGGGAACCAAAGAATTTGTGGGACCTGAAGGATTTTTCCGAAGAACAGCACAGTTTAATTGTTCAGGACAAACAAGGGACTCATGAAAAACCCACTAAACTTTTTGAAAAAAAAAAAAAACAGCTATGGATCATTCAGGTAACCACACAGTATTACGAATAAAGAGTATGTAAAATTTTGAACAGGGTCATTTTTATATATTCAACTATTATATTTTCTTGTGAACTAAACATCTTTTATGTGAAATATCCTATTCAGGTCAGTATTAAATAAACAATAATATGCATTTTATATGACCCCTCTTATTTTGATAAAATAATTAACATTTTGCAGATTCTGAGAGGGGGATGTAAACTTTTGACCTCAACTGTAAATAATAGCAAGTTTACATGGCTGCTCATCCTAATGTTTACTTAGATAAATGTGGAATTTAGAAGCTATTACCATGCTACTACATGACACTTGATCACTTGAGTTTTTACCTCTTCATACCTTGTCATTTTTGCTAATGCAGATAATACATAATTCGACTGTAAATGGTCTGCTTTTATTAGTGTACACTCACAATATCAACGAAACATTGTGCTTTTAAAACAGGGACATGCTTTCTGCCATTTCTGTCTGTGTGAAATGGAGTACAGCACAAAACTAAAGCACAGTGAGACTCCGCTTATAGAATACTTGCCTCACAAATGTGATACGTCTATTTATAGAATTAGATTATATTGAAATGTTTACTTTTAAATGAACCAATTTAAATGGAAAACAAACTCTTTTATTCTGTAATCTGATTCTCTGCATACGCATCAATGTACTGCAAAGATGGTGAGTCAGCATCATCAACTTCATCTTTGCTGCCGACACACTGACTCAGAAAACAATAGTTTATTAATAAATAATTCAAATATCTCCTTTATGACGACATTATGTGGAAACAAGCATCCAAAATGGCAGCGGCTTCAGCAGGGAATTATGTTAAAAAGCTGTTATCTTGTTATATATCTGTTTAATAATTCCCTCAGTTGACTATTGTTAATGTCTTAATAATGCAGGGATAATATCAACAAAAGACACACATACAGTCTGATGAAGCTAGTACTGATGTCTAATGCCCTGCTAAATTAATTTTAAAAGTTTATGGAGTCATTTGCAATGACTGTTACTTGTTTTAGCCCTTTCACACAGAGGAAAAGAATGAGAACTAGTTTTAATAATCATTCTAATTCTGTTAGAATAGGGAAAGACACACTACAACTATAACCATAACGAAACAGAAAAACCAGCCGATCAGAATCCACTCGACTTTACAGAGTTGAGCATTTATTACAGCAGACAGCAATTATTATCTGTTGGTGTGGAGTCTAATATAGTTCTCTTAATAGAGTTTTCAGAAAAAAACAAGTCAAAATTAAGTGAGTTTTTGCTTAGAAACAAGCAAAATGATCTGCCAATGGGGTAAGAAAAATAATCTTGTTTTCTGTTTGAAATAATATTTTTTTGCTTACCCCATTGGCTGATTATATTGCTTGTTTCAAGCAAAAAGCACTTAATTTTGACTTTTTTTTTTGTGTGTGTGTGAAAACAAGACAATTTTTACTCGTCTAGAAAATCCCTCTGGATTTAAGAAGTTTTCGATTTTTTGCCAAAATATCTAAGTAAGAAAAGCATTTTTTGTAGTGCACAGTTTTACTACAAATACCATGGGTAAACTATGCACTACCAAAAAGCTTTTCGTACTTTTCGTAGATTTTTGTATTGTTTCCAGCCAAAATATCTAAAAATTCTTAAATCAAGAAGGATTTTCTAGACGAGTAAAAAATAATTGTCTTGTTTTTAGAAAAAAAAAAAAAAAAAGTCAAAATTAAGTGAGTTTTCGCTTAGAAACAAGCAAAAATATCTGCCAATGGGGTAAGAAAAATATTATAATCTTGTTTTCTGTTTGAAATAAGATTTATTTTTGCTTACCCCATTGGCTAATTTTTTTGTTTCAAGCAAAAACTCACTTAATTGTTTGTTTGTTTTTTTACTCATCTAGAAAATCCTTCTTGATTTAAGAATTTTTAGATATTTTGGTTGGAAACAAGACAAGAAAAAGTAAGGAAAGCATTTTTTGCAGTGTGGTTACCATGATTGAACTATAGTGAACATATTCTTTGGTTAATTTTCATAATGGGAAGAATATTTGATCATATTTGCTAACTACTTTTTCAATTTATTAGCCATTTTGACTAACTCAGCCTTTTTTTTTTATTTCTTTTAGCGATGAAAGCTCAGAGACATGCCACGGAGCAGCTGAAAAAAGGAGCAAGACAAAGTGTGGACAAGAGAATGATGTGGTAGGTCTTGTTTTCCGACCGATTTTATTACTCGGAGCACTAACCTTATTATCAAAGCCGTAGATGCATCTAATGTCCAAGTTGTTTCCTTTAAGTGCCGTTGAGCGTATTTGTTCTAATCCGCTGTACGTTTGCAGAACAAGTGCCAAGTGATCTACATTCACAACCTTCCGAGCAGCGTCACTCAGTCCATGCTGCGTAAGCGCTTCGAGGCCTTCGGCCGTCCGGAGGACTGTAAAGTGGTCATCAAAAACGAGTAGGTTGCATTTCCATGTACATCACCGATCTTATTGAGAGAATGGAGCGCTGATGTTTGTGTTTGTTTGTGTAGGGAGCGTTGTGGGGTGATCACACTGAGACCCGCTCAGAGCGGCCAGACCTCACGGCACAGGTGGGACTCGCTCGGTCCGAGCGGAGGGAGCGGCAGCCGGCGGTTCGGCAGGAAGCGTTACATAGATCTGGGTACGTGAACACAGAGCTTCCTGTCTCTTTGATGTGGTTTTTTTGCATCAGACGTCTGGTGCTCTGTTCGGAGTCAGATGAAGTCAGAGAAAGGTGTCTTCTCATTTCTAAGCTAATAAACGCTCTAATTCAACTTCATTTGCATTTAAATGGAAAAAAAAAGACTTTTTGATTCTTGGTTGACCCACTTGAAAAAGCAGGGTGCAGTTTTAATTATAGTCAGGCCAGTGCGCCGCAGTGTCTGCTATTACATCAAGCCCAGGGACTAAATAATGTGGGGAGTCAGTTCCAGACGATGATAATGAAAGGCTGCTTGCTTGGTGATTTAGCCATTTTCAAATCCAACTCATTGTCTAATTCAGTGTGCTGAGTCAGATTATAGCAAAGTTTGGTTAAAAACGGTTATAATAATGATGTCAACATGTATGTTTTGTAAGCTTCCATTCACAGTTCGAAATTTGTTTAGCAAGTAAGCAAAAATGAATCAAATATTAAAATCAATTCACATTTCAAAGAAATGCACAGCCTCATTATGCAGATCAGTAACATGACATGCATAAACTAAATAGGAAAACCAAGATTTGTTGAACTGAATTTAGATGCATAAACAACGACACATCCTGAAATATATAACAGGCACTGAGCCAAATCTATTAATGTTTATATTATCAATGCTTTTCTTACTTAGATGTTTTGTCTTGTTTCCAGCCAAAATA
This sequence comes from Garra rufa, assembly GCF_049309525.1. Lineage (NCBI taxonomy): Eukaryota > Metazoa > Chordata > Actinopteri > Cypriniformes > Cyprinidae > Garra > Garra rufa. The sequence goes on from NC_133376.1 coordinate 39,020,168, forward strand.
TCTAAAAATTCTTAAATCAAAAAGGATTTTCCAGATAAGTTAAAAATGCCCTTGTTTTCAGAAGAAAAAAAAACTAGTCAAAATGAAGTGCATTTTAGCTTGAAACAAGCTAAATAATCTGCCAATGGGGTAACACAAATAATCTTGTTTTCTGTTTGAAATACGAATTTTTTTCTTATCCCATTGGCAGATTATTTTGTTTGTTCTAAGCAAAAACCCACTTAATTTAGTAAAAAAAATTTTTAGACTTGTCAAGAAAATCCTTCTTGATTTAAGAATTTTTAAATATTTTGGCTGGAAACAAGATTTTTACTAAAAAAAAAATACTAAAACTAGAATTAAAATGAAAACTGCAAATATAATAATAAAAGCTAGAAAATATATAATTACTATAATTGTATAAAAAAATACTAAAATAACGTATCAAGTGGTAGGTAATTTTGCACTATTATATTGTAGAGTTTACATTAACAACTAACTCTTTTTTTTTTCTCAGTATCTCGTAGTACTTATTGTATTTTATTACTAGATATTATAATAATATAACAATAAATACCAATATAGATTGTACATGTAGTTAATTTAATAATTTTGATTAATTTAGAGAGATATGCAGAAAATTATATTGTTATAAAATTGCACATTTTTTTCAGCATCTTGCACATTATAGTATTTTTTGTTTGTTACAGACATTTTGTTGTTACAGGAAAGAAATCTTTTTTTCTCGGCATCTGGCTAAGCACACTATATTACTTTTTGCATTTTAGTACTTGTATAATATATTGTATAACATAGATTAATTAAATCAGTCCCTCCAGAAAAACGCGGCGTTTTTTTGTGATTGTTGCGGGCAAAAATCCTTGATTATGCGGCACGTTTTCTTAAAAAATGCGATTGAATATGCGGGATATTTATGCAATTTTATGCGATGAAATTGCGGGAACTTGCAAAAACTGCGGTTTGGTGAAAAAGAGAGAAAAAAGTGATTCCCCCAACACCCTTATTGGACCGTAAGGAGTGAATTTCGTTATTCTGGACTCAATTATAATTATAACATCGACTACTCCACCCTGGGAATCTCTCCCAGGGAAATAATGGTCAAAGACACCCAGGTCTGTTCCCACAAGAATAGAGCAGAGACGTGAATATAGAAAAAAAGATACAATATTTTATTATTACTGGGATAAAAGCTAAACACACAGACACAATTTAGGACACAAGGGGTTAATATGGCTTCCAAATCAAAACAAAAAAATAAACAAATTAGACAAATCAAAAGTAACACATCAGATGGCAAGGAGAAATAACCAACCTACCCCAATTCCACTTCACTACGCACTTCAAACGTACACTAATGTACTCATTTCACCACAAACACATGTGTATTCAGATGGCACGTGTAAAAATCAGAAGAACAAAATCACTTAGTGAACCCATTAACATGGATCTAGAGTGGTCAGCACTCCTTAGCCCGTCCAACAAAATTAACAAAATCAACATCAAATTGACACAAATCAATAAACACACACACACACACACACACACACACACACACACACACACACACACACACACACACACACACACACACACACACACACACACACAAAAGAATACAATCAAATAGTCATAAGTCAAAATCAACTAAACACGAAAAAAAAAAAAAAAAAAAAATCAAATGACCATAAATCAAATCAAATCAAATGAATAAACACAAAAAAAAGAAAAATTGATCAACAAAAATAGAAAAGCAACAAAATAACAGATGCAATCACATTACACCTGGTCCATCAACAATATACACACAACAAAATTTACTCCATAAGATCACGCAAACTCACAACCCTTAGTACCGATTTCTCACGCTCACACACTCGTACATATACACACTCGCACACGCTTCCAACAATAAACAAACAGACCACACTCAAACCACTCACATCAACTTATAATTTCATCCACACAACAATCTAATGGTACCATACGAACCCCACAAACACAGTCCTCCAGTTGAAACAGTGCGGGGATGGCCAAACGGCCACACGGATTAATATTCGGGTCTCACAATCTCCCGATGTCCAGTTCACTTGATGTGGACTGGTCAGGCAGGCGAAAATGAAGTGAGGCAAGACAGAACGTCGCGGCAACGCGCGACCACAATAGTACTCGAAAGAACGAAGACAAAGACCCAAACGGAAATGGGATTATGAAATCATGCAAGCCCGCATATTTTGCGCGCGGAAATCTGCAATTTATGCGGCAAAAGTGCGGCGTATTTGAAAAAATGCGTCCCCCGCATAAATATGCGGACTTTGGCTGATTATGCATGGAATCATGCGATCGCATAATCGCGTTTTTCTGGAGGGACTGTTAAATGAATCAGATTAATTTAGTGAGATGTGCTTAAAGTTATATTGTTATAAAATTACAAATAAATCCATCATTAGTCACTACATCGTGATTATGTTTTGTTGTCAAAGGAAATATTCAGAATGTACAAAAAATCGAAATATTGAGAAAATCGCCTTTAAAGTTGTCCAAATGACGTTCTTAGCAATGCATATTACTAATCGAAAATTACGTTTTGATATATTTACAGTAGGAAATTTACAAAATATCTTCATGGAACATGATCTTTACTTCATAAAAGAAAAAGAAAACATTTTTGACCCATACAGTGTATTGTTGGCTATTGCTACAAATATACCCGTGCTACTTAAGTCTATGGTCTTTATACCCTGATTATGTTTTGTTGTTACAGGAGATTTTTTTTAACCAGTTTGAAACAAAATTGCTTTTAGCAGTAACAAACTAACCAGTGTGTTTGTGTGTTTTGCCATTCAGATGAGGCGGGTCCCGGTCCGGTGAAGAGCAAGTACGATGCACTGGACTTTGACGCTCTGCTGAAAGAGGCCCAGAGGAGCCTGCATCGCTGACACGCCTTACCACGCCTCCAGCGTCACGCCCTGTCCGAGACTCGCCTCAGCACCTCAACCAAGGCACTTCTTCATGTTTACATTTTGAACATTGGAATATAAAAAATATAGACCTTGTCACTTCTAACTGAGGATCGGAGGACATTGGGGCGGGAGGATTACAAAGGAACAGAATCAGCTCTGAGACACCGGACACAAGTGCTGCTTCTCGTGTGTGTGTGTGTTCGATGCCATTCGTGACGTCGCAAGCGGCTCGGGCTTCGTAGCAAACCGCACTCTTTTCCATCGGTTGTTGTGACGTGCGTGTGCTTTTTGTTTTTATTTTTTAATTTGTACCCCTTTGTCACTCTTCATAGACCTGCAAGGTGCTTTCACCATTTTGTCGTACAACTATATAAACAATAACAGCTTTGTATTAGCGAAAACTTTGTGGATGTTGTGCGTGTGTGTGGATTAAAAGTGGATTTAAAAAACGACAAACAAAAAAATCCTACAAGGTAGAGTTTACAAATCAATAAGTCGAAAAAAAAAAAAGTAGTCTTTTTGTAATTTTAGTGCTTCCTTGATTTCATCTATGCACTCAAACGAGGTAGTGCTTCTTTGGTCTGGCCTCCGCCCTCCTCTGGTGTGGACGGGGCTTTTGCTGCTTTTGCCGAGTCCGAACCCAACTGTACTACCTTGAAGCTTTTATTTGACATTAAAATACTCCTATTTTACTCAACCTGACACAGCCAGCCAATGGTGTGAGTTTAGGGGCGGGGCTTTCTGGTTGGTTGACTAATAGACCCATTATAGGTTTGTAAACATTAGGGATTCGTGCGCATCATGGTTGCAGAAAACCCAGGAGAGATAGCCTTTACGCTAGAGAATTACACGGATATGGTACAAAATGGTTAGATTTCTAAAGATTATAGATTATGTTGATTAGATGTAATTTCCAAAACATTCTCTGCATATTACAAGAGCTTGTCACCCAACGACAAAATTGGCATTAGATAGTGGATAGTCTTACAGATCCAAAACAGCAATGAAGTTTTGGTGGCATAAAAAAAATGACGTTTTTCAAGTGGCAGAATTATAGAATTCAAAAAATTTTAATTTGATTTTATATTTCAAAATTCTGACTTTATTCTCGCAACTCCGAGATTATATTTATATTTTTATATTTAGATTTTTTTTGTGGGCAGAGCCTATCTGGTGGCAAAAAATGTCGTTTTTCAAGTGGCAGAATTAGAGAATTAAAAAAATGTAGAATTGATTTTATATTTTAAAATTCTGACTTTATTGTCTCAATTCTGAGATTATATCAAACAATTCTAAAATGGAAAAACAACTTGTTATTTTCTCTTTTCCCCTTGGCTCTTCTGACCTTTTTCCTCCTCAGAATTGACTCGAGTTAAATAGAGTCCAAATTAGGAGATATAAACTTCTATTTGCAAGAAAAAAAAATCGGGATAGTGAGATAAAATGTTATGTAAAAATGTTAATAGTAATAGGTTCAAATAATATTTCATGCTGTAACTGTAGGGCTAATACAATACGTCCCTTATGACCCTGGACCACAAAACCAGTCATAAGGTTCATTTTAAAAAAAAATTGAGATTCATGAATCGATATTAATCACAGAACAACTCAGTTTTCCGTTGATGTATGGTTGGTTAGAATAGTACAATATTTGGCCAAAATACAACTGTTTGAAAATCTACAATCTGAGAGTGCAAAAAAAAAAAAAAAACTAAATATTGAGAAAATCGCCTTTAAAGTTGTTACCTTTAATGAAGTTTTTAGCAATCAAAAATTAACTTTTGCTATATTTATGGTAGGAAATTTACATATTATCTTCACGGAACATGATCTTTACGTGTTTTTCTGCAACTACTATGTGCGTGCAGTTGCAAGTGACGTCTACTTTGTATTGGTCTATTGGAAACAGTCCACGGTTTTCCCGCGGAATTGGGCTAACTTTCATACTGTTGCCGCAGGTTGTTTTTCAGCGACCACAAAAATGTAATATTTACCCTGATAGCACACGTGCATCTGGAAGATGTCTATTTGACGTCTGCATTTACATCTGCAAGACGTAGTTTGCTCATCTGCAATACGTCTATTGTACGTTTCCTGTCAGATGTCAAATAGACATCTATTAGATGTCTTTAAGATGTTTATGAATTAGAATGTATCTAAAAGTGACATCTTACAGACGTCTGCCAGATGTTTGTACACAGCAGGTGCTTTCCAGATCAAGAGATCTTTAACAGACGTCTTGCAGACATACGTGTGCTATCTGGGTTGGACGTTTCCTATCAGATGTCCAATAGACGTCTAATAGATGTCTTTAAGATGTTTATGACTTTGAATGCATGTAAAACTGACATCTTACAGACGTCTGCACACAGCAGATGCTTTCCAGATCCAGAGATCTTTAACAGACATCTTGCAGACGTATGTGTGCTATCTTGGTGGCTCCTGGATTGCTCATTTTATCAGAGGAACCCCACCACAAAACTGTATTTTACCCCCTTTTGGGCTAGTTTTGAGGAGCAATTGGCCGGCTTTTGTCATGAAAACCTGGCGACCCCGATTGGAAACCAGTTTGAAAACGTTTTAGAATCCCACGTATTCCGAGAATGTACTTATCACAAATCCGATTGTAACGGCCGTCCCATCGGTCTCGATTCTCAAGTACAGGACTCTCCCAGTAGCAAAAGCCCTACCAGACATCGGAGCGCTGCTGGTTTAGAGAAGGGTGGCGGTAAACTAGGAGGAAGATCTTTCCAGAGCTCAATCTCATTAGAGATACGGTCGTATCTCTGCTTTGTTTACATGTCACTCTCTCATACTCTTTCTCTCTCTATAAGCTCAAACACTCTTTTTTTTACTCTCTCCTTTCCGACAGGGGAAGATTTGCGGGTTTTTTCTAGCTCTTACCTTGTGGCTACTTCTCTCTTTGTCCTTCGTGTGTGTTTTTTGAAGTCTAAACGTGTACCAGTGTATAACTGCGTGTCGTCCGTGTCTTTTACGGGGTCTAGGGACGGGTTCGTCCCTTATTATTATATGCCGGGACCCGTTGCTTTTATTCTGCGGGGGTCTCCTCCTCCAACCTTCGGCCTGTGGATCTAGTGCGAGCGAGTGTATGCTTGTTTAGGGAGAGACGGCGGCCTCTCTTTACTCCCCTTTATCCAGAAACACACCCCGAACCTGAATGTTTACATGACTGAATTCTCTTTCGACTTTTACTAGAGCGCACACTAAGTACAGAACGCCTTATTCAGTGTTTGAGTACCCTATCAGGACGTGCCTTTCGGCTTTCCCTTTTACGGTACTGAGCTGTTACTTGGACACGGAATACTCTGAATACGACAGACGCTTTTGACCAATTCGCCCTAGAAGCTCCTCAACTGAATGAGTGTTTTTGTGCTTAGTATGTACTACTAAATAAGCGAGAGATGTGCTGGTTTACATGATTATATATATAAATATATATATATATGGAAAAGTATATAATGTGTATATAGCACTGTGTCTTGTGTAAACATGAGATGTGTGGTTATGTGCTGTACAGCGACGTGGCTCTGATTGGTTGTTGGTGAACCCGTTGATGCAAGCAATACAGGGAGATCCAGAAGGGAATTTTCATTGATATGGCTTCATAAGTCAAACACAGTTGTATAAAGTGTCCCTTTAGAAATGGTTCTTTTTATATGTTTTTCTTTTTTATGCAATTGAGATGCAATACCGCTGAGAAAGCCTTCCTCGTAACGGAAGGGTTTATTGAAGAGATTGGTTGATTTAAGGGTAATCGAATCCTGTACTGTACATCGCGGACGGCTCGGATCGTTCGGGAAGGAGGTCGACGTTTGGCCGAGAGGGATTTTTGTATTAGGAAACTACACAAACAGCCCAATCTCACAGGGAGAGCCTTAAACCTTAGGGGAAAACAAAGCTATCAGTCCTGTCTGATCTCCTTTACAATCCAATGTGTTTTCTTTACTGAAGTACGTAAACTTTTTCAATACAGCCATATTATAAAAGGTATATACATATATATGATTATATATATACATATATATATATTTGTGTGTTTGTGTAGATAAATATATAGATGATATAATTTGTTATAGACCATTTTATTCAGTGTTTCAGAACACTTCAATACATTTCAACACTGTCAATCTAGAATGTACAGATCCAAATTAAAAAAGTAAAAAAAAAAAAGTTAAAAAAAAAAACATCCAAAGGGAACCTTCTTCAATGCAATACATTTTTCCAGCCCTCATTTTAGCAATCGCTAGACAAGTTGACCAAAAAGTACATTTGATGTTTGGATACTGAGGAGAAGTGTGGTATCGCGTCAAATCCATTTCAAGAATGTCATGATCGTTTGGCTTGGCCCTGCGTTTGTGTGTGAATGTGTGAAAGAGCGCGCTTGTGATTTCGTCTTTCCTCTTTTATTTCTTAGTTCCTATAAAATGTCACTTTTAATTCACTACATCTGTAGCCCTGCAATCTGTTGCTCACAAAGTATGCTCTTGCAAGATTGGAGAGAATTTTCCTCTTGAATCAGCAAAGTGCTAAACCTCGGATCATTTTTATCAAGAAGCGTTTGTCATTCGCGTAACGTCGTTTTGCTGCTTCAAGACCTTGTCTTTAGTGGAAACAAAAAAAAAAAGGGAGTCAAAGGGCATACGTTGTTTTCTTCATTGTCTTGTTTTTTTGACTATTACATCTAATGACTATCAAATTCGCTATGATTTTCCTTTTTTAACGTAGTTTTTTGGTAAATACTGCTAGTAAGATTTTATATTTTTACATATGTTTTGAGGTTTTTTTTATTTATATGCCACTTAGTCTTGAAATGGTGTTGGTTTTATTTTTAATTTTTTTTTTCTCGGTATTGTGTGATTTTCATACATCTTGAGAATGTGGAGACAAATGCATTTCAGTATTTTTAAATTGTTAAAATCTAGTTTCCTAGATCGAATCTATATAGTGGAAATTATTTGATGTCATAAATTATATTTTAATTCATGTAAATAGTTTAAAAAAAGCAGATGACGGCTTCCTTTTAAACTGAACACATTTCTCTTCCGAGATTGTTTACATTATTAAACTGTAGAAACTGATCCTCATATACTGTAAAAAAGTACATATATTCATTGTTTTGCCTCCAAAAATAAAATCCATAATGAACAACGGTCAACTTTGTGAGTCATTCATGTACTGCATAACGATTAGTCCTGATTAATCAATTCAAAATAAGTTTATTTGCATACTATGTTTGTATATTTATTATGTACAGTTGCAGTCGAAATTATTCAACCCCCAGAGACTGCAGTACTTTACAAATAAAAGCTTGTCTGTAGATCTAGGACTACATAAAAATTGCATCTACAACAGTATACTGGCACATTAAAAGTGATCGTGTCAATATATGATGTAATATGTTTGATAAAAACAAGGGATAATAAGGGTTTTTTAATAACACAGCTGCCAATTATTCAACTCCTATTCAACATTGCCGTTTTAAGTCATTTATTTTTGTGGTAGGGAACAAAATTGTCTTAAAACTTAGAAACTACTAAAAAAAACTAAATCAGCTTGAGATGTTACACATCCATACATTTATCCCACGCATGTGCTGAAGTTGAGTAGCAAATATGGTAAAGTCAACAGAGCTCTCACAAAAGCTATAGAAAAGCAATTGTTTTATTATATTAGAAAGTCTAAGGCTACGTGAAGATTTCTAAGACATTAAAAGTTCCTACAGACACAGCTGGCAGACTTATTTCTTAGTTTAAAGTGTGTTGAACCAGAAAACCTTTGAGGGTGTTGAACAAAAAAAGCACAATATCAAAAAATGTTTGATCAGAGCAACTCAATGTACAGCCAAAGACTTGCGAGATGACCCGATGAAAGGAGGGGAAAAAAATTATTCCAGAGTAGAAGATGAACATAAGACAAGCATGGCTTTCATGTTGGGGCATCTTGGCGAATACCAATCTTGACCAAGAAGAATAAAAAGGTCAGCTTGAACATGCTAAAATTCATTTAGATAGACCTGTGGAGTTCTGGAAGAATGTTTTATGGAGTGATGTGACCAAACTGGAACTTTCTGGACCTTTGGATCAGCGCTACGTCTGGTGCAAAAAAGGGAAAACCTATGAGCAGAAGAACACCATCTCCATGGTCAAACATGGAGGTGGGCTAGTCCTATTACGGGGTTGTTTCACTGAAGAAAGGAAGTGGAAAACATGAGCGTATAAAGGAAACCATGGATTCTTTGAAGTATCAGCCCTTAAATGCAAAGGACAATCATCCCAAAGTAAGCATCCAAATCTATTAATGCTTGGTTCAGAGATCAGTCATAGAATGTTCTTGAGTGGCCTGTTCAGTCTCCAGATTTTGTTCTCAATTGAAAATTTTTGGTCGAATTTGAAGAAAGCAGTGGCAATGTGAAAACCAAAGATTATCAGTGATCTGAAAGCTTTTTTAGTCGAAGAATGGGCCAAGAGTGCAGTAGAGAGGTGATAGATGCTTCTAAACACTTTCAAACAGCGTTTATTGGTGATTTTAAAGAATAATAGATTCTGCACCAAATTTGACTTTTGGGGGTTGAATAATTTTGAACATGAATCTTTACAGTCAATTTGTTTGTTTTTTTCATTATTCATCAATTTACGTTCTTAGAATTACTCAAATGTGTATTAAAATACTTTCTCCAATAGTGTACTAATGTACTAATACCTTTGTAGATTTGTTTTTAGAAAAACTTCTTTTCTGGAACAAAATGTCTTGCATGTCAAGGGGGTTGAATAATTTCGATTGCAACTGTAAAAACACATATATGTATACATTTTTTTAAAAATGTATGTATGTATGTAAACACTTGTATATAATTTAAATATAAATATTTTACATATAAATCTAACATTTTTCCATAATATATAAATGTATGTATGTGTGTATTTATATATACATAATAAATATGCACAGTACACACACATATGTGACCCTGGATCACAAAACCAGTCATAAGTAGCATGGGTATATTTGTAGTAATAGCCAAAAATACATTGTATGGATCAAAATGACTGATTTTTCTTTTATGCCAAAAAATCATTAGGATATTAAGTAAAGATCATGTTCCATGAAGATGTTTTATAAATCTCCTACCGTAAATATATCAAAACTTAATTTTTGATTAGTAATATGCATCATAAGAACTTAATTTAGACAAGTTTTAAGGTGATTTTCTCAATATTTAGATTTTTTTTGCATGCTTAGACTCCATATTTTCAAATGGTTGTATCTCGATCAAATATTGTCCTATCCTAACAAGCAATCAATAGAAAGCTTATTTATTCAGCTTTCAGATTATATACACATCTCAACTTTAAAAAATTGACCCTTATGGCTGGTTTTGTGGTCCAGGGTCACATATGCATTCATCACTGTTTTTTATACGTTATTAAAAGCTTTTTACGTCTAAAGTGTATTTTCGTAGCTTAAAGCATATATATTACATTATTATTATTACATACACACACACACACACACATATATATATATATATATATATATTAGCTAGATGCTAAGCAAAAAAGGGAAGAAAAATTATATATGGTTAAAAATATTTCCTATAACAGCATCGCTAAGAACTTAATTTGGACAACTTTAAAGGTGATTTTCTCAATATTTCGATTTTTTTTTTTTGCACCCTCAGATTCCAGATTTTCAAATAGTTGTATCTCGGCCAAATATCCTCCTATCCTAACAAATACATCCATCAATGGAAAGCTTTCATCCATCAGCTTCCATATTATGTCTAAATCTCAATTTCAAAAAATTGACCCTTATGACTGGTTTTGTGGTCCAGGGTCACATATAGCACGCAAACATAAACGTTGACTTTAAATCTTTAAACTAATCATTTTGCAGCTCTATGCCAAAGAGACGCTGCAGTAAACAGCAATGCTATTCTGCTGAATAGCAGCTTGAGAAAGAGGATTATAAAAACCCCAGCAGCACTTGCTTTAAGACCGTCACGTTTTTTCACTTGTTCCAAATGACATTACGCATTGCATAAACACAACAGCTCAGCCGGAAAGCGTCTGATTGGTTGCCGCATTGAAATGCCAGCCAATGGCAAAGGCTATTCTGTGCTGTATCCATGCAGAGCGCCTACAATTTTAGATTGTGCAGCTAATTGTGGCGGCTCCTTTCACTGAGGGTATGTAGCAGAACATACTGAATGTTAACGCAGCCATTCGGAGCGCTGGTGGCAATTTGCCGCTCTGCTGGTTTGTGATTCAGATGTCAGAATAATCATTCCCTACGGCACCCTGTGTGTGTGTGTGTGTGTGTGTGTGTGTGTGTGTGTGTGTGTGTGTGTGTGTGTGTGTGTGTGTGTGTGTGTGTGTGTGTGTGTGTGTGTGTGTGTGAGGGGGATGCACATCTATCTGAGTGGGTGTGCGTATTTTTGCTGTCACGTCAGAGCTTATTTTAGCTTTTGCAGTGGTTGCAGATTTTCTCGACTCCACCTCTTTGCTGTGAGAGTGAGGTAAATGTAGCAGAAGACGTGACATCATGGCCATTGACGTGCAGTCATTGCGTCTGTGACATGACGTAAATGCTATAGCACTGAGCCTGCCCCTTGTTGCCATCCTGCCAATCGGCTCACATCCTTCGGAGTCGATTAGACCAACACCCCCTAGGTGTTATCCAATGCTTTTGTAAGACTGTTATGTATGTCCCAGTGGGACAGTCAGCCCTGGCGCACACACATACGCGGTGTAACCGAGCGCACTGCATCCTAGGGGCAGAAGTCCTTTTTGCACAGCAACAGAGTTACAAAAGCTTTGAAAAAAAATAACAAGGCTAAGCTCAAAAATGTGTCATTTGATATTTATTTATACATTTCTACATATAATGAAAAAATGTAATGTGGACTTTCCACACTATACTCTCATGTACATAGTATTTACTATGTGAGAATGAGCTATTCTGTACATTTTCAGCCAGTCATTATTGTGACATTGCAATAGCCTGTTACTTGCACTATAAGGTTTTCTTCACCTATAAACTTAGGACTAGTGTACACAACTGTAACAGGACATCCTGTGGACATAATAACAAAAGCGGCCCAAATTACCAGTACATTGTCATACATTCTTACTGTCTGTTTTTATGCAGTTTGACGTCTAGGAAATGACACAGGTCTTGGACTGAGCTGGGGCCGGGACTCCGTTTCCTTTGAGGAAAGAGAATAAAGATATGGAAAAGAGAGTAAATAACATGTCAATTGTTTGTAAAATGCAAGTTCATACATTAAAAAAACAACTGTTTACAAAATTGTTTACAAAAATAGTTTCAAAAGCTTATGAGTTGTTTTCTTCTGTGACATAGAAAAGGTGACATTTTGAAGAATGTTCATGCTGCTCTTTTTAGTACATTGAAAGCAAAAGGACAAAATAGTACCACAAAAGTAGTTCATATTGTTTACAAAATTGTTTACAAAAATAGTTCCAAAAGCTTCAGTTGTTTACTTCTGTGAAATAGAATAGGTGAAATTTTGAAGAATGTTCATGCTGCTCTTTTTAGTCATTGAAAGCAAAAGGACAAGACAGTACCACAAAAGCAGTTCATCGAAGAACTTTGTGCAAGAAACAGACTAACGTTTAAACAAATAGTTCATCCAAAAATGAACTTTTGCTGAAAATGTACTTATTCTCAGGCCATCCAAGATGTAGATGAGTTTGTTTCTTCATCAGATTTGGAGAAATTTAGCATTGCATCCCTTACTCACCAATGGATCCTCTGCAGTGAATGGGTGCCGTCAGAATGAAAATCCAAACATCTGATAAAAACATCACAATAATCCACACCACTTCAGTCCATCAAAAATTGTTTTATGAATTGACAAGGTGCATGTTTGTAAGAAACAAATCCATCATTAAAGCGTTTTAATTTTAAACTGTGGCTTCTGGCCAAAATATAAGGCCATAATAATGCTTTAACCAGTGAAAAAGTCCATCTCCTGTTATCTTCTTACATCAAAATCAAAGACATATTAGTTTGAACTGTTTTGCTCTGTTTTTGTTTGTAAATGGTGCTTGATCTGTGCATATTTCTCCCCTGATTCAGAAGAAACAACTTTTTCATTGGATAAAGCAATATAATGGATAGAGGATTTATATTTTAGGAAGAAAACACCAGCAACATGCAGCTTTTTATTTCTCAAGACATTCATTGATGGACTGGAGTGGTGTGGATTACTTGTGGATTATTGTGATGTTTTTATCAGCTGTTTGGACTCTTATTTTGACGGCACCCATTCACTGCAGAGGATCCATTGGTAAGCAAGTGACATAATGCTATTTCTCCAAATCTGTTCTGATGAAGAAACATCTATCCTGAGAGTGAGTAAATTTGCAGTTCCTTTAATTTTTGGGTAACCTATTCCTGTAAGTGTTATTTCCTGAGAATCTTCTCCTCAGTAGTCATGGACTTTTGATTCTATTGTGTTGTTTTGCACCTACTTTATGTTAAGGAGCAGTGTGAATATTATTTAAACATCTGTTCCACAGAAGGAACACAATAACATGTAAATAATTAAGTAATGAGTAAGTTTTACAGTGAACTATTCCTTTAAGAGACGTCAGAGACTGTTTGAATCATTATCTACCTTGTTTGAGAGCTGAAGAGTTAGCATTTGCTTCCTCTTTGGCTTTTTTGGCCTCTTCCAGCTGGGCTACCTTGGCCTCATGAATTTCCTTCAGAGCGTTCCACTCCTTCCTGTTGTTCAGCAGACGATCTAGCATGGGCGTGATCTCCACGTGGAAGCGAGAGAACTCCTGCAAGAAGCATAGGGCATGAGTAAGAAGGAGTGTTGTAAGCAGGTAGAAACATTGAGTAAATAGGAATCTTCTAGGACATTATTGCATTTTGATTTTAAAGATGATGATATGCATAGTTAGGAAACTATGGTTTCCACCACTGAATAAAATGTTATCATGACATTTTATCTCAAAATTATGATATTTTAGATATAAAACTTGTAATTGCGACTTATAAAGTCAGAATTCCGTGATATACTCGCAGCTACAAATTATAAAGTCAGAATTGCGAAATATAAACTTGCAATTCTGAATTTCTTCTTGCAATTTCAAGTTTATATTTCGCAATTTTGACTTTTTTTCTCAGAATTGTGTGAAATAAAATCCCAATTGCAAGTTTTAAAATCTGAATTGTGAGATATAAATTTGCAATTCTGACTTTTTTCTTGCAATTTCAAGTTTTTTTTTCAGAATTGCAAGATATAAACTTGCAGTTGCGAGTTATAAAGTCCAATTTTGAGGGGAAAAAAGACCTTTTTATATCTCACATTTCTGACTAAACTTGCAACTGCTAGGTCATATAACAATTCTGGGAATACAAGTCAGAATTGCGAGTTTATATCACAAAATTCGGTGAAAAAAAAGTTGTAAACACAATTGCAAGAAAAAAGTCCACATTATGGGATTAAAAACTTGCAATTACTTCCAACGTATAGCATGGGCAAATAACTGCATTTTTATTTTTATGAGAACTAACTTTATGTAGCAACAATAACATGGGAATGCAGCAGAATGTCATTTGTAGATTAGATATTTTGGCTCAATTTATCATTTTTAAATATTAAGGAGTTCTAAGAAACTTGACAACAGACATTTCAGTACTTAATAGTTTATCGTACGATTCGATGGGGTTACGATTTGTTAGTAAAACTACTAACTGTAGTATAAAAATACAATTTCTTGCATCATTCCTGGAAGATAGCGTTTGATAGCTTCTTAAATGCATAATTTTTCAATGAATGAAGTAGAATATCAAGACACTACAGGGCTTTTACCAATCAAATGCAATCAGTATCTGTAGATGGTGCAGAGTTTGTACAGATGCTGCATCTGAAGTGGCATTTAGGTATTTTTACAAAGATTTATCAATGCAGCTCAGAGATGGCATGAATGCATTTACACTGCAAATTAAAGCTGCATAAATACTGTAAGACTGTAATATTTTAATTTTTAAAATATTTTAAAAATAACATTTTGATTATTAAAATAATTCAAACTGATTCTAAAACCACCAGTAGGTGGCAGCAAATCCTCGTCTTAATGATTGATTCACTGAGTCGTTCATTCAAACAGTTTGTTCTAATTGGCTGATTCATTCTGAAACAAAGCAAGTGCATGTCTTCTGCCCTTTTCTGACTTTGTTTGGAACTATTTTCATTTATATTATATCTGGAATCTAACAGGCTACATCAAACAGTGAAACATTGCACTTTTTCAAGAAAGTTTTTGCTCTCACAGCCCTAGTTGTGTGACTCTTCACATCTCATTCCCTAATTCCAGCAGGCCTGCAATGTGACGTTCACAGTCAATAAAACTCAAGTATACAGACATCCGATCAAGACCAGCACTGTGCATTTATGCTGATGATTATGTATCTGCTTCCTGATGGACTCTCGTCTGGATCCTGTGAACATTTAGAAGTGTAGATCAATGAAGTCCCATATGTCGTTTTGTTTACTAATCGAAATGGAGGACCTCACCTTGTAAACGAAAGCACAGACGAAATCAATGAAACCACACTGCAGTTTGGGAAGTTCTTCCGCTTTGTTCCGGTCCATCATGGGCTGGAAAAGAAACAGCGTGTACTTGATTCAGTATCAAAATGAAACCCCACAACCTACCAATACCAGTGCTGTGTAGATTACTTACAAACTGCAGTCTGTTACTGATTACAAATGACATTAATTGTAGTCAGTAATGATTACTTTTAGATTACTTTTGACCTAACGTGTTTATCAATTTCAATGGGATTATTGTTATAAAAACCAAAGACAAATCAAATATATTCAATTTGTTATTAATATAATGAAATGCATTTCAAATACTAGAGTACATGAAAAGTAGAGTGTTAATAAGTTTATGAAACGGTAATATTTAAATATTGATTTAAATCTATTATAATAATATTATGTATTTTTTAAACATTTTATTTGTTTACCTACATGTCAGTGTGATTATTAACCAACATTAATAATTTAACATGTTCATAATTCTCTAAAATATTAACATGGCATAACTAACAGGGCACTTTTGTCCTCAAATTTTGTGAATATCCAAAGCTAAATGATATGATGCAGAAGAATTTTTTGAAAAGAGACAAAAGTGGAATTAGGGAGAATCAATAAATTATAAATCCTGCTGTTCTGTGAATTATTTGTAATCTTGTAATCCATAAAAGTAACTGTAATGTGTGAAGTAAACTGTAATGTGCAATTTATAATGTAATGTAATCTAATTACTAGGGATGTAACAATATTATCAATATCGTGATATTGCGATAGCAAAACTGTCTCAATATTATCGTGGTCATATGACAATATGAAACAATAGGTCTTCCGGGCAATAAGTGTAATTTTAAAAAATATTTAAATTTCTTTTTCTAATATAAAAGACCTTTAAAGTTGTGTTTTGGGCCATTATGCTTTGACACAGTGTCTGTCAAACAAATTAAAACCCGAAAGCGAAATATGGCTCAATCCCTTCATCAAGTCTGTTTTTTCACTGCGCATTTCAAAGCGAAGCATGCACTTCATTCAGTTCACAGTGAATGAATGGAGTGAACTCGTTTATTTCATGTGCTGTGAGTTTAGCACGCATTTGGGAATGCAACGGCAATTAGTTATGCTTTCTTTTTTGTGGCAGATGATTATAGCATTTTACTAGATTTGTACTGAGATGCGAATGTGCCGTAGCACTTTTCCAAAACATCCCCTTTTCAAGATACACGTGCAATTTTGGCTGATGTTTGACGCGATAAAAGTTGATTCTGTGCTCACTTTATCTAATATTTATGTTTTTTTTTAAATGTTGTAGATTCAAGTAGCAAATGAGAATCACTACAATTCTTGAATATACCTTGAGACAAAGGTCTTCTTAATGATTTTCAGTTTTGTGAGATAATTAAAGCAACAGTTTTTAAATAACGAAAGAATATTGTCAAACTATGTTATTTGGGGTAAATAGCACCCGTGCTGTTGAGGCTAAAAGGCACAATAATTAACACGATAATTAATAGAAGGCTGACTTTTTTTATTTGTTGACATGACATTGTTAGATTCAGATGGTAAATATCGTATATTATGTTGGGTGTGCATCTTAGAGATAATCACCATGTTTAGAATGAAACCATCATATTTAAAAACATGCTATTAATCATATCATATAATAAAACATCATTTATTGTTACTACTGTAAATCTGTAGTAAATTACTATGGGATCTCCTTTAATGCTTTCAGAATCTTTACATTTTAAAATGATTTTGTTTCTGTTTTAAAATATGTTTTATTTTAACATATTGTAATTGCAGTATATTTACGGAACAAAAATTCTTGTATTGATCAAAAGAAGCAGAAAATAGTACAAACTTTGCTAAAGTGATTGCTTTGAACAAGTATTATTAAAAAAAAAAAAAACATTATTTTAGCTAAAGTATTTGTATCAATACTGTGTGCCTTTTACCCCATGTGTGCCACCTCATACATTTATAAGATTTTTAAACAAAATAAACAACTATTTTTCACACAAAATCTTAGGGTGTGCCTTTTTTGGGAAATTTTTGGAATCTAATTACGTAATCCAAATGACATGTGATCAGTTACTACCCAGCACTGTCGAATGCAAACTGAATACACAGCAGTGGTGCGACTAAAGCAGAAAGTTTGAAGACGCTTTTCAAAAGTTGACATTATATTCCTGCATTTCCAATCACAGCTAAGGAAAATGTGGAGTTTGGGAGCGGTCTGTTTGACTGGGCCATTGTGACCGCTCTTTCTGATTCACTGCACCGCATAATAGGCAGTACATCACGACATGACCCATGGGAACTTTTCATTCTTATTCCCTTTCTCCCAGCCCCCCTCCCCACACCCTTTATTCCAGACTCTTTCTCACAATAGGCTGCTGCTCCAGCACTGTCCTCTCCAGGTCACCCTGCTCCCAGAATTCTGCAGCGACGGACAACGCCACCTAGAGGACACAATCAGAAATAAGCTTAGATTTATGATCTTTATAGACGCATTTGGAGAGATGCGAATATGGATTTTATGTGTAACTGGATTTCAAATATATTAACTGTGCATTAGAGACCATTAATGACTTGCTACATAACAATTTCCACTGAGAACTGGCACGTGTCCCATTTGCAACTATGAAATTTAGCTCCATCATTGTTCTTGGATCTACTTCCATGAATATAATAACAACGTGCAAAAAAAAAAAAACACCATCTAAAAGAAGAATGTTCATTTTTGAAAAATGCATGACATCCGGCGGAATATAATCTCACGCATACCATCTGCTGTGAAACGCATATAATAATGAGTGTTAAACAATGAATGTAAACAACCCATCCATGGATACATTATCATATGAATGGGGTTTCAGACTCATTATGCCGGCTGAGAGCCCAGCGATTTCATTTTCCTATGCAGTCACACCCTTGGCTGCCCTACATGTTTGAATACATTGCTGTAGTATCAGGCCTTGCGTGTGACATTGCATTATGCATTAGGAATATCTAACCTTGCTCTGAATCTCCCATGGCTTGGCAATGGCTGACAAATCACAGGCAGTCATCATCATAGCCCTGCGGTGAGGAAAACCAAAACACCATGCAGTGAATTCATATTCAAGCTGTGGCATACTATATTTTGAGCAAACTGCTATTAGTTTGTTAAAGGGGTCATCGGATGCAAAACTCACTTTTACATGTTATGCAGTTTGTGTACACAACCACCCTACAATGATAAAAATCCACCCAGTGGTATTTTTTTAATCTTTAAAAGTAATATCCCCTTTTTAAAATCAGGTCATTCTCAGCTTCTTTTCTACGTGACGGCACACTGACAGAGGCCACTCCCACGATAGTTGATTGACATGAACGCCTTACCTTAGACCCGCCCTCACCGAGCTGAAACAGTCCGACTCCGATCGCCATTGTGTCGATTTAGGTGCAGGGGAAGACAAGAATGTCTTCGATTGAGTGATTGAGGTGTTGTTGTTGGATGTAATAATGAACATAGCAGTCGTTATTTACTCCCGACATCTAATGTTACTTTCGCTTTTGAAAGGAAAGCGCGGATCCCGATCTATATATGCGTCTATGTTCGTGGGAATCATTCGTGATGCAGCTTCACCCACAGCAGAAGTGAGTTTAAGGTTTTTTTAATGCATCTTGGCCTTTCTTAATAATGTGCTAGTTAGCAAGTTTCACAGCTAAATTCAGTTAAACTCGGCTAAAGTAAACATTACGGCTCATCATCCCATGGCAAAGAGGGGCGGGGCGAGCAGAGCTCATTAGCATTTAAAGGAACATGCAACAGAATAGCTCACTCTAAAAAGGGCTGATTTTGACAAGATAAAAAGAGTGTTTTTTACACTACCATTGATAAATTTTTACCAAAGTATGATATAGACTTCTCATTAAGACCCTAAAAAATCATATCAACTTGTGGAAAATGGGCATCCGATGACACCTTTAAAGGGATAGTTCACCCAAAAATGTGATGTTTATCTCCTTACCCCGAGGGCATCCAAGATGTAGGTGCCTTTGTTTCTTCAGTAGAACACAAACAAGATTTTTAACTCAAACTGTTGCAGTTTGTCAGTCATATAATGGCAGTCAAAGGGACCCATGGCTTTGAGAGTCAAAAAAACATACACAGACAAAACCAAATTAAACCCTGCGGCTTGTGACGATACATTGAGGAGTTAACACACAAAACAATTGGTCTGTGCAAGAAACTGAATAGTATTGATATAATTTTTTACCTCTGATCCGCTGCATTTTCCAACTGTCCTGAGCACGTTCACAACAGTCGGCGGGTGACACGTCAGCGTGCTCTGGCATAGTAGACGCATGCGTGGAAACCATCTGTCACGCGTATACATCACTCATTGTTTACACATGGGCTCTATACCCTATTCACTATTCCCTAAATTACTCCACTCTTACAGTTCACTTGAAGGAGTGAATGAAAACAAGTGAGTGAATTCAGACACTACTGTAAGTGCACTGGAAGGACTGCCGCTTTTCCATAGTTTGCTTGCTGTTTAATAATCATTTAAAAAGGGCAGTTCCAATAGTAAGATTAAAGCATTTATCTTGAACTCTGTCACCGAAATTATGTATAAACCCTAGTTAAATTTTTATATTCAAGTTACAATGAATTTGTACCTGTATTGTACACCGTATTACGCCGTGGGCGAGTGTGTTGAACAGATGGATGATTCAGCTGCGGGCGCCATCTTCTGGCAAGACGCGGGAATTCAATCGGTTGCACACTCGTTTTTGGGCATTTTGGGATTGAATGAGTGCACTCGAGAACAACCACTATGGTTTCGAACACCACTTAAAATGGCTGTCCCCTCAAATAGTGCCCTATTTGAGGCTATAGGGGGCGATTTCGGATACAGCCAGAGAGATTATAGAGACTTTAAGCAACAGCTTCCAATGAGAATGTAAAAATCATTAAGCAACCATAAACAGGATGGCACAATGCAGCATTCAGTCATTTATTTAACTACAAATGATGGATTATGAGGAGGATATTTAGGCAATTTCACACTAGTCTCAGTGCAACCTAAGGTACTGTTGCCAACAGCAGACATATCTTTTTAAAATCATTAAAATTATCTTATGTTTAAGTATCAACAGATCAAATGAAAGACTAACGGTAGAATCGTATACTGATGGAATTACAGTAACATTCATCTACCTAATGTGTCACGTTGTACAGACTACAGTAAACCAGCTGTTCTCCTGTAGTAGAAGGTTACAGTAGAACGTCAAGAAGTAGCAGTTAAAGTCGTGAATGTGCAATATGACGTCGGAATGCTGTTGCCGTTCCATCAGCGGCTGCTGCTGCTATTGTGTATACGACGGCTACTCAAAATAGTAATTACTTGTGCTTATCCTGATTGTTGCAAATTATTAAAAACCAAAAGATTATGTTTGCTTGTGCAAACTCATCCGAGAGTGTTAACTTTTCGCCAATTCCCAACTTTTGAGCCTGATCGACTGAAGTTATGGTTGCTTGCTTTTCATCACGTGACACTGCGGTGGATCAGATGTAAAAAATGATAGAAATACTGTTCAGTTTTTTTTCACAGACCAATTGTTTGGAGTGTTAAGACCTCAATGTATCGTCACAAGCCACAGGGCTTAATTTGGTTTTGTCTGTGTATGTTTTTTTTTTTTTTTTTTTTGACTCTCAAAGCCTATTATATGACTAACAGACTGCAACGGTTTGAGTAAAAAATCTCTGTGTTCTACTGAAAAAACAAAGCCATCTACATCTTGGATGCCCTGGGGGTAAGCAGATAAACATAAAATTTTAAACTATTCCTTTAACGTGATTTTCTCACAGCACTTACATGACAATCTCTTTCCGAGTTGTTTCTAACATCATGTATTTGGTCCATTCGTCCCAGCTCTCATAGGTCTTGGACTGATCCACAATTTTCTGAAACATGGCTCTTTTCCTGCAGAGGCACATCGTGATTAAATTCATGTTAATCACGCTATGACTGCAAGACTAACTCTGAATAAATGATTCAGAAAAGCCAAGTACATCCCACACGGCTGAAAAAAAAAAATGGAATTCTTACTTGAAATACAAGGCCAAGTCTGTTGCGATGATAGCGATGTCCATCAAATGGATGACGAGTTCATGCTGTCTCCGGTTCAGATTCTGGTAGATATTTAAGGCCTTGGAAAACAAATTATTTCGGTGAGGAAACTGCTGGCTGTGAGTGAGGAGGCAGTTATTTATGGGCTTATCGACTAGATGCACATTCTCAATGGTCTGTAGAGTTCAAAATTGTAATGATGAAAAATGCCCTGAAATGCAATTAGTTTTCAGCATTACCTCATCTCTAAGCAGAGTTTTTCCAAATTCCAGATGGTGCCTCTCGAGAATGGAGGAACCATGCAGCTTCGCCAGTGGATTCCCAGACCTGGCAAAGTCATCACAGAAGTTGAGTCTTAAAAAACTCAAAGGTCACAAACTTTTAACAAAAATGAATGCAAATAGGCATAATGCAATCTGATATGCCAGTTTGCATAAATGTAACATGATTGAAATAATTCAAATGTAAATATTAGCTCCTGAGATCGTTGATTAAACTGTATTTTGAATGCAATTAAAAATGTATCTTTGACCATAGAAATACATGATTACTTTAGGCATATTCTACCTCATTTAATTTCAAATGCATTTCACATTTTTACAAGTGGAGCATACATTTTTTTTTTTTCAAAATGTGTAAGCTGATTTTTTTTGCATGCTGTGAAAAAGTTGATAAGTAGCTGTCAGGTTGGTTAATTAAAAAAAATGCATTGGGTCAGGATTTGAAGAACTGTCTGTTTGCTAAACAAAAACGGTGCCACAAAACTTGTCTTACATCTATACAAAGAACTACTAAGTTGTTTACATTTATAAATGCATTGATTTATCCTGTTCAAGATTTTTAATGTTTTCTAAGAAGCCTCTTCTGCTCACCAAGCCTGCATTTATTTGATCCAAAGAACAGTAAAAACAGTTAAATCATAAATTATATCATTTAAGCTTAAAACCTCCAAATTCAACCTTAAATTGGACATTGCATTACCATGAAAATTGTACTTTAAAATCTTTTGGCAGTCTCCTTCCCCTTAGTGGGTTGTACCAAGTGTCATATTACAAAATGTATTACAGTATTTACAATCAAACCTTTTTATAATCTTGACAAAATGCATATCGTCTGTAAGGTCTGAGTCTCAGGATTCCATATTTGGAGATCATTTTTTGTGATAGAAGTAATATTGACAAAGAAATGTAGACATTTGTGACAGAAAAATGCATTAAAAAATTCAATGGCGTTTGCATTGCATCCAATGGCTGTTTGGGGTATGACGCCCTATATAAAATCTCACAGGAACCTTACATTTTTTCATATCAACTTTAAATTTGGAACATAACTTATTTAGACATACGGCTTTAATTTTATAGCAATTTTGGATTTAAAAATATTATGCAAAATATTAATGTGGTAACACTTTTTTTTACGGTCTCTTAACTAATTGTTTATTAGCATGCATATTACTAGAATTTTAGCCATTAATTAGTATTACTTAAGCACATATTAATGCCTTATTCTACATGACCTTATTCTACATCCCTAATCCTACCCAATACCCAAATTTAACAACTACCTTACAAACTATTAATAAGCAGCAAATTAGAAATTTATTGAGGGAAAAGTGAGTAGTTAATAGTGAATAAGTGTTACCTATTCCATTAATTTTTTATAAAATAAAAATAAAAAATTGTATAGTGCATTTTCTTTACCTGCAAATTTAAACTTCTATAACTTTTTGATACTTTCATATTTTGAAATAATTCCACTTCTACAATATTCTGATTGTCTTCTGTTTGTTTTCCAAGTCATTCATAATTTATAACAATTTAAGTTCAGATAGTGCATCAATATTTCAAACAGTTGAGTATAGAAATTAATGCTTTTATTTACCAAGGATGCTTTAAATTGATGAAAAGTGCTGATTTTCAACATAATATTAATAATAATAAATATTTTTATTTGAAATAAAAAGTTTTTGTAACATTATACACCATACCTTTCAAATGCTTGGAGTTTTTAAAGCAATTTAAAGCATCCTTGGTAAATAAAAGCATTAATTTCTATATTTTCTTCACTAAAATATAGAAATTAATGCTTTTATTTACCAAGGCTGCTTTAAATTGATCAAAAGTGATGATTTTCAACATAACAATAATAATAAATGATTTTTATTTTTATTTGCAATAAAAAGCTTTTGTAACATTATACACTATAACTTTCAAATGCTTGGGAGTCAGTATTTTTTGATATTTTTTAAAGCAATTTAAAGCATCCTTGGTAAATAAAAGCATTGATTTCTATATTTTCTTTGCCAAAATATAGAAATTAATGCTTTTATTTACCAAGGATGCTTTAAATTGATCAAAAGTGATGATTTTCAACATAATAATAATAAATGATTTTTTTTTTTTTTTAATAAAAAGCTTTTGTAACATTATACACTATACCTTTCAAATGCTTGGAGTATTTTTTTTTATATTTTCTAAAGCAATTTAAAGCATCCTTGGTAAATAAAAGCATTAATTTGTAATGCTTTTATTTACCAAGGATGCTTCAAATTGATAGAAAGTGATGGTTTTCAACATAACAATAATAATAAATGATTTTTAAGCAGCAAATCAAAATATTAGAATGATTTCTGAAGGATCATGTGACTGGAGTAACGATGCTAAAAATTCAGCTTTGAAATCAAATAAATAAATTACATTTTAAAACATATATAAATAGTAAACATATTTTAAATAGTTTCAGATTTTTACTGTTTTTACTCAAAAAGATGCAGGCTTGGTAAGCAGAAGAAACTTCTTTAAAAAACATTAAAAATCGTACTGTTCAAAAACTTTTGGTAGTGTAGCAGACCAAGTGACCCATTGGTGCCCTCTCAAAAAATAGATGCATGAAAATGCCTTCACACTGTATTTCTGAATATTGTAATACCTACGCATTTTTCTTTGGTAAGACCAGTGGGAGATTGCCTATAATGAGTACATACTTCATCTGGTAGAGGTTGTTAGTGCCGCGGTGGTCAATATCATGACAGAGCCCAGCGGTCACCATCGCCATCGTCTCTAGGTCCGTATAGTAGCGCTTCAGGTCACCTGTCTGAGACACATTAGAACAAGTTTAATAGGCTTCAAGGCGGAGCCTCCTGAAGACACACCCTCTACTCTCACTCTTGTAGAGCAAGAGGCTGACTAGTGAGGGCTCATTAGGCTCAGTGAAGCATGGGAGTAGTGCTGAGAAAGGCTCATTAGCAGCCTGGCCTGCATTTCTTCCAGGCCTCCAACACTCCATCCTTCCTGACGTACGGCCAGCTCGCTGTGATTACACATGACTTAACCAGGAGCAGGTTTACACTCTGCTGATTAATTAGACGGGACCGTCTGCCATTTCAGAGAATGCGTGTTGGAGATGGGCCGTATCATTAAAAACATTCCCTAAAAAATATCCACGACTCTTGCACCCACTAAAGAGAAGGGTGAATTTATCAAATGCTCTGTTGCAAGGCTAACATGGCTGGTTTGTTTACTTTTCCTGTTCGCAAGGTGCGAACAGTAAGTGTATTCATAGCTAGGGCTTCACTAGCCTTTGCTGAGCGAGATGAGGTCTTGTATCTGAAACAAGGATAGATTTAGAGAGGGTTGAGATGAGATTTTAGCCCCTCTAAATGGTGTAGAATTGAAATGTTTGAAATGTCATTCTGAGAAGATTTTCTCTTACCATAAGGAGTGTAAACATAGTCTGGCCCACGTTGAAGCCGTGCCTCCAGTTGTGGTAGGTGATCCTCCTGTAACCTTTACTGACTGAGTACACAAAGCGCACCAGGGTCTAGAGAGAAATCAATTTCAGCTAAGTCGTACAAGGCACTGCAAATATTGCATTTACATTTGTATGTACAATGTGCAATACATATCTTAAAGACAGTGCATTGAAACTCTGTATCTTTTTGTGGTGCCTGCTAGAGCGTGTATACATAAAATATTGATGATGACTTTAAAAATCAAGCTTGGGTGCATATCCCGACTTGCTCTGTTTGTGTTGTAGACATGAATTATATCTCATTTTGAAATTCAATGCAATGAAGGAGGGACTCAAGCCAGCTAGAGACCAGGGACCAGATTCACGGAAATCTTCCTAATAAATGTCATTGTTTATTTTATCGATCAGTGGTGTTACTACAGAATTTATATTATAAGCAGCTTTTTCCACATAGTTTTCCATAATAGTAGTCATGTAAAGAGATATATGTGACCCTGGACCACAAAACCAGTCACAGGTTTCCATTGATGTATTTGTTAGGATATGACATATTTGGCTGAAATATGACTAGTCGAAAATCTGAAATCTGAGGGTCCAAAAAAAAAAAAAAAAAAAAAAATCTAAATATTAAAAGAATACTAATCAAAAATTAAGCTTTGATATATTTACGATAGGGAGTTCATGGAACATGATCTTAGTATCCTAAATAATTAATTTAATAATTTAATTAGATTAATTTAGAGAGATGTGGATAAAAATACATTATTATAAAATTACAAAATATAAATAAAATTTTACAAATAAATCTATCAGTAGTCACTACATCATGATTATGTTTTGTTGTTACAGGAAATATTAACCATATAATTTTTCTTCTCTTTTTTGCTTAGCATCTAGCATCTATAGTACTTTCTTGTGTTTTATTACTTTTATAATATGTAAAAAAAAAAAAAAACTGTCATAATGAATATATAAGCTTTCCATTGATGTGTACTTTGTTAAGATATAATATTTGGCTGAGATACAACCATTTCAAAAATTTGGAATCTGAGGGTGAAAAAAAAATCAAAATATTTAGAAAATTATCTTTAAAGTCGTTTAAATGAAGTTCTTAACAATGCACATTACTGATCAAAAATTAAGTTTTGATATATTTACAGTAGGAAATTTACAAAATATCTTAACTGGACATGATCTTTACTTAATATTCTAATGTTTGTTGGAATAAAATAAAAATTGATAATTTTTACCCATACAATTATGCTCATGCCACTTATGACTGGTTTTGTGGTCCAGGGTCACATATAGCATATAGCAAACCTCAACTGCCAGATTTTTCTTTAATATCATTGCAAAATGTAACAATATTGTTGTCCAACTGTTAATATAATATTGTATATCTAAGTATGTCCAACAATATTATATACACTATATAGCATTTCTCAACTGCTTGATTTCTTGTATTATCACAAAATGTAAACCATATTATCGCCCAGCTCTAAATGTGAAAATACAGCATGAAGATATTGAATGTGCTTAAGATTTTTTGCAGAGCTACTTTCATTTTACCGTTGGGTATTTAAGACAAGTTAAGGGTTATAAATTATTACAACACAGTTGTACAGTTTTACAATAAGTTTTAAGATCTTTCTTTTCAGATATTCAAATTCTTCTTAGGTTTTAACTTAAGAACAATCTTAAAAGAAAAAAATAAGAACAATCTTAAGAAATGCTGTTTGGAAATATTCTTAACTTCAAGTTAGAAAATAGGAAGAAAATAGAAGTAAAGAATAATTTTATTAGCATTTTGCATCTTTTGTGAAATCTGCAATCAATGTCCCAAGTAAACATTGTCCCAGAACCACTCTAACCTCTTAAATTTTCTTTAAAAAAATATAAAAATCTACTTAGATACAGTTGCAGAATCTGCAAAATGTTAATCATTTTACCAAAATTAGAGAGATCTTACAAAATGCATGTTTTTTTTATTTAGTACTGACCTGAATAAGATATTTCACATTAAAGACGTTGACAAAGTTCACAAGAGAAAATAATAGTTGAATTTAAGTAATTAAGTTTACATACACTTGATTCTTAATACTGTGTGGTTATCTGAAAGATGTTTTTTGTTTGTTTGTTTGTTTAGTGATAGATGTTCTTCAGAAAAATCCTTCAGGTCCCACAAACTATTTTTTTTTAGCATTTTTGTGTATTTGAACCCTTTCCAACAATGACTGTATTATTTTGAGATCCATCTTTTCACAACTATTACAGAAGGTTCAAACACTCACTGATGCTCCAGAAGGAAAACTTTTTAAACTTAAAGATCAGGCTAAATGTAACAGGACAAAAAAGGGACTCAAGAACAACTATCATTAAACAGAAAAAAACAGCTGTGGATCATTCAGGTAACAGCACAGTATTAAGAAAGCTTATGTAAACTTTTGAAAAGGGTAATTTTTATCAATTCAACTGTTATTTTCTCTTGTGGACTATATGTGAACGTCTTTTATGAGAAATATCTTATTCAGGTCTGTACTAAAAAAACTAACATGCATTTTGTATGATCCCTCTTATTTTGCTAAAATAATACAAAATTAGCTGATTCTGCAAGGTGTATGTAAACTTTTAACTTCAACTGTATATAAATATGTCAAAATATACCAACAGGATTTGAGCTGCCATCATAACTCACCTCACGTGGAATATGGAACTTGTCTACCACCCCCAGCTCATAGTACATCTTGATGCCACACTTCACCAGGTCCAACTCACTGAACTCAAAGTCACAGAAGTGAAACTCAAAGATCTCGGATTCCACTGAGTCTAGCAGCGTTTCGCTCTGTAGAGAGTGACAGCATAGCTAAACACATGCACCTATAAAACAACTTGACTGTAAAACTTATATTATATTTTTTTCTGTTTTACCAGAATATTCTCCAGTTCGTCCTCATCACATTCATCAGGTTCCTTTCCATACAGCTCACGTGTGTTCTGAACATAGAAAACCATTCGTTTCACACGGCTGATATTCCAAGACTCTTTTTCTATGTTCATACAAACCATTTTAATCAGACAATCAATCATAGTTTCATATGTGACAGTGCTGCTTCTCCACATGATCAAGATACTTCATACCGTACAAATAGGATATCCTGCTATTACCAGCTTTACCAGTGTAGTGTAATTTATTTTAATTAGTGCACACTAGAGACTAAGCCATGTCAAGTTAGAGAAACCCACCAAGATATTCTGAATCTCATCCTTCCTGCACTTGACGTGGTACATGACCATGTCCTGAAAGATGTCCTTGCGATTTTCCAGCTTGTTCATCTTGTCGTACGTGTCTGTATTTAGCACTGACCAGCCCAGGAACTGAGTGAGTGACTAAAAATGGATACAGATTCAAGTTTAGATTCACATTTACATTGCGGTTCACAATCAGCTCCAGATTTAGATTCATGTTCAGGTTCACATTTAATGTCGATTGAGTTTTCAGTTCAGATTCAGGTTTAGCTTCACATTTTTATTCAGGATCACATTTACTATAAGTAGAGATTCAAGTTTAGATTCACATTTACTGTAGATTGAGATTCTGGTTTAGATTCACATTTACATTTAATGTAATTCGATTCAGATTTACACTTACCTTTAGGTTCACATTTACTGTAAATTCAGATTCAGGTTTATAGTCACATTTTTCATCCAGGTTCATATTTACTGTAGACTAAGAGTCTGATTTAAATTCACATTTACATTCAGGTTCAGATTTACTGTATATAGTTTCTGGTTCAGATTTAGATTCACATTTACATTCAGGTTCACAATTAGGTTGAGATTCAGATTCAGGTTCAGGTTCGCATTCAATGTAGATTTAGGTTCCGTTCAAATTTATATTTACATTTACATTCAGGATCACATTTACTGTAAATTGAGATTCAGGTTCAGATTCACATTTTATTTAGGATTAAATTTATTGTAGATTTAGATTTCAGTTCAGATTCAGATTTATATTTACATTTACATTCAGGTTCACATTTACTGTAAGTTGAGATCAAGTTTAGATTAACATTTACATTCAGGTTCACAATTAGTTTTAGATTCAGATGTATGTATATGTTCACATTTAATGTAGATTAAGATTCTGGTTCAGATTCAAATTTAGATTCACACTTACATTCAGGTTCACATTTACTGTAAGTTGAGATTCAGGTTTAGATTCATATTTTACATTCAGGTTCAAATTTAAAGTAGATTTAGATTCCAGTTCAGATTCAAATTTAGATTAACATTTTACATTTAGGTTCCCCCCTAATGTAGATTTAGATTACGATTCAGATTTAGATTCACATTTACCTTCAGGTTCACATTTACTGTAAATTGAGATTCAGGTTTAGATTCACATTTTTTATTTAGGTTCACATTTACATTTACATTCAGGTTCGGATTTACTGTAGACCAAGATTCCAGTTTAAATTCACATTTAAATTCAGGTTTAGATTTACTGTGGATTGAGTTTCCAGTTCAGAATTAGATTTACATTTACATTCAGGTTCACATCTACTGTAAGTTGACATTCAGGTTTACATTAACATTATTAATTCAGGTAAACATTTAGTGTAGATTGATATTCTGGTTTACATTCAGATTTAGATTAACTTTTACATTCAGGTTCACATTTACTCTAAATTGAGATTCAGATTTAGATTCAGATTTTTCATTCAGGTTCACATTAACTGTAGATTGAGATTCAGGTTTATAGTCAATGTTTACATTCAGGCTCACATTTACTATAAATTGAGATTCAGGATTATATTCATATTTTACATTCAGGTTGACATTTAAATCCGGTTCAGATTCAGCTTTAGATTCACATTTACATTCAGGTCATATTTACCGTAGGATGAAATTCAAGCTCAGATTCAGCTCTATATTCATATTTTCATTCAGGTTCACATTTACTGTGGGTTGAGATTCAGTTTAAGATCCAAGTTTAGATTCACATTTTTAGGATGAGACTCAGGTTCAGATTCACATTCAGTTTCAGATTCGCACTGAGATAAAATTATATGAGTCAACAATGAAAAGTTCACAAATAAATAATGCAGACTCTGCTGATCAATCCATTACTATATATTTAGGTATGACACACTACTGGTCTATACTGTGGCCTCAAATACCTCCATTAGTGTTTCATCCATTTCATCAAAAGGTTTTCCATCTTTCCTGTTATAGAACGTGGCCACGCCAACGATCTCCTCTTTCTTGTTTACGATTGGCAAAGAGAGTACATTCTTTATTGTCCATCCAGATTCATCCAAAGGCTCTTTCTGACAAGACAAAAATAAACTTTAAAAAGCTGAGGTGCACAGCTTTAATTTTTTGGAACACTGCTAATTTAATTTAATTTAATTTATTATTCATGGCTTTTACAGAAGCATAAGTTAAGGTGAGCTCACTTGAAACTGAAAGAACTCGTCTTCAGCGGCGTTCATGATATTACAGATCTGTAAGGCAGAGTGAAGAGAAAGCAGCAGTCATGCTCACTGAGAAGGGGCATTGCTTGCTGATTAATTACTGTTCACAAAATTACAATTATCCATCATTTCAGTGTGGGAGCACATTCTATTCCCCCTCGCTGTGCACATGACAGGAGCATTATAAACCATAATAGCTTCCAACTTGTCTGACTACTGTGGCGTCAGCAGAGGAGAATGGAGGTCTAGAGTCTCACCAGGCCGTTCTCTGCAACGTAGGTGGGAAGCCCACTTAATAATGCCCAGTGGTCAGCTGCAGGGTTACTGTAACGACAATGCATATGCATCTAACCAGAACAATTCAGCACTTTTCTTTAATGAAGCCCATTTTTATTTTCTAGGAGGTCTACAGAAATAGAAAAAAATATGCCATTGAAATAACATAAAAACACAGTCTCTTATGCTAATCAAGGCTGAATTTGACTGAAATACAGTAAAAACTGTAATACTGTGAAATATTACAATATAACTTTTTTATTTGCGTCATATTTTAAATGTAATTTATTTCTGTGGTGCAAAGCTAAATTTTCAGCATTACTACTCCAGTCTTCAGTGTCACATGATCTCATTCCAATATGCTTATTTTATGCTTCAGAAACAATTATTATCATCACAGTTGAAAACAGTTGCTTTTTATATTCAATGGAAAAATTATTCTTCAACAAACAGAAAGTCCAAAAGCATTTGTTTGAAATAGAAATCCTTCATGACATTATAAATGACTTTACTGTCACTTTTGATCAATTTAATGCATCCTTCCTGAAAAAAAAATTATTTAAGTTTCTTATGCTCATCAGGCCGCATTTATTTAAACAAACATACAGAAAAATAGTAATATTGTGAAATATTATTACAATGTAAAATGTTTTTCCATTATAATATATATTATTCCTGTGATAAAAGCTGAATTTTCAGTATCATTGCTTCAGTGTCACATGATCCTTCAGAAATCATTCTGATATGCTGATATCTCATCAATGTTGAAAACATTTGTGCTGCTTAATAAATAAATAATAATAATAATAAATCGGCATATTGGAATGATTTTTGAAAGATCGTGACAATGAAGTAATGGCTGATGAAAATTCAGCTTTGCATCACAGGAATAAATTATATTTTCAAGTATTTTAAATAGGAAACAATTTTTTATATTGTAATAACATTTTGCAATATTACTGTTTTTCTGTATTTTTTATTAAATAAATGCAACCTTGATAAGCATTAGAGACTTTTTTTTTTTTTTAAATACAAGTTTTACTGATCCCAAACTTTTTAACAGCAGTGAACATTTAGTTTCACATTTACTGTAAGCTGAGGTTAAGGTTTATATTTGTGGTTTTCATTCAGGTTCACATTTAATGTGGTTTTAGATACCAGTATAGATTCAGATTTAGATTTAGATTCACATTTACTTTCAGGTTCACAATGAAAAAACGTTTTTAATAGCATTTTATAAACACAGTCTCTTATGCTAATCAAGGCTGTATTTATTTGACCGAAATACAGTAAAAACCGTAATACTGTGAAATAATATTACAATTTCATAACTTTTCTATTTTCATATATTTTAAATGTAATTTATTTCTGTGGTGCAAAGCTGAATTTTCAGCATCAGTACTACAGTCTTCAGTGTCACATGATCTAATTCGAATATGCAGATTTTATGCTTCAGAAACAGTTAAAAACAGTTGCTTTTTTATATTCAATGGAAACATGATTCTTTTTTCAGATTTCTTCTATGAACAGAAAGTGCAAAACAGCATTTATATGAAATGGAAATCTTTTGTGACATTATAAATTACTTTACTGTCACTACTGATCAAATTAATGCACCCTTGCTGAATAAAAGTATTTAAAAACTTTTTGAATGGTAGTGTATCTATGCTAGGAATATAAAAAAAGTTGTAATCTTAAATAAAAATAAAAATAATTAGGTTGAGATTCAGATTCATGTTCAAGGTCACATTTAATGTAGATTTAGATTCTGGTTCACATTCACATTTACACTGCCTTTCAAAAGTTTGGGATCAGTATGATTTTAATGTTTTTAAAAGAAGTTTCTTATGCTCATCAAGGCTGCATTTATTTGAACAAAAATACAGAAAAAACGAGGTAATATTGTAAAATATTACTACGATGTATAATGATGTGAAATGAAAAGACCTGGAATGTTTTCCTCAAAAACCCTAATTTCTTTTCAGCTGAAGAAAGAAAGACATGAATATCTTGGATTCAAACTAATTCTTAAAAAAAAAAAAAAAAACGTTTTGAATGGTACTTTATCTATGCTAGGAATATGGAAATTTGTACTTTAAACTAACACTAAAAATAATTATTGCTCAAGCCTGGCTCAACAGGAAGGCCTATTCAAGAGTTTGGCCAGACATGCTATTTCCTCATGCAGTATGTTTATAAGATGCAATAATTGCAATGCATGCAATGTAGAATGATGCATGATAATACATGTGGCAATACTGGGCTTAATTAAATGCCAAGTGGACGCTCAAACTTAACAGGCAATATAAAATGTATTAACTTACGGAATTACTTTGATGTCCTCCTTTCCATGCAATATGTAATCAATCACTTTGTAGAAAATCACTTCCTGAAGCAGAATTAATACCGTAAGTCAAACATGTGACAGCATGTAAGAACTCATTCATGGCAGTTTTGTGTTTCTCTGACATGATTAACTAAACTCATATTTTCTATTTATTCGGCGTAACACTCACTCTGCCATCAGGGGTCTTTGGTCCGCTATAAGGGGGCACCTCTCCCATCAGGACGGGCCAAAGATCAAAAAACTCCTACAGACAAATAAATAAAAATATATTAGTAAACGCTTACAATTTTCAAATAATTACTAATCCTACTAAACCACTCACTTTAGTTTTGGTCATGTCGAGGAGGCCCACAGAGTAGCGGTCGCAGTTGAGAAAGGCTCGGACTGTATAGAGAGCCTTGTGGAACTGTCGTTCAATGTCAGTCAACTCCTCAAACACTTTGCTGGCAGACCAGAGCAACACCTTTAACGGAGATGTGAGGAAAAATAATGAGATCACCAAGCGGCAGTGTTTTTGGGTCAATGTCTTAAATCTCAATCTCACAGAAATCCCACCTGTCCTCTTCTGGTTTCACAGTTGTGCAGGTAGCTCAGGTGAAAAACTCGAAGCACCAGATTGGCAAAGTTGAGATATTTCTTCAGCGTCTGCAAGACAGAGACTTCGATTTACTCCAACAGAGCGTTTAATCTGTTCTGTAGACGTCTGTTTAACCCTCTGGTTGTGTT
Organism: Garra rufa; assembly: GCF_049309525.1. Classification (NCBI taxonomy): domain Eukaryota; kingdom Metazoa; phylum Chordata; class Actinopteri; order Cypriniformes; family Cyprinidae; genus Garra; species Garra rufa. Next base: position 39,054,424 of record NC_133376.1, read on the forward strand.
TGGATCCGGTCAATAAATGACCAGACTCCAAACAATTGCTTATAAATCTCTCATTATTTTCAACAAATATTGGATTCAATCTTTTTGTCAACTTGTTTTTTTTTTTCCATTTAGGATTGGTTTTGTGTAATCTGTTTGCATCTGAGTAATCGTAGGCCTCATTTATTTGTGAGTAGGTACCTTGTTTTTTAAGTGAAAAAAATAATTTTTTATGAATAATTTTCACAATATGAGATAAAAAAAATTATAAAAATTTGCACCGTTTCTCACACTAGTGTGCTTTAATGTTTAATCAGGAAGTTTGCTTTTAAATGCTTTTATTTTGAACAAAATTGCAAAAAAAAAAAAATCACACTTGCGGTGTTCCCGGTCAAAAATGACCAGACTCCAAACAATTGCTTATAAATTTCTCATTATGCTAGATTTTTAACAAATATTGGATTCAATCTTTTTGTCAACTTTTTTTCTTTAATTTAAGACTGGTTTTGTGTTTCTATTTGCATCTGAGTAATCGTAGGCCTCATTTCTCTGAGAGTAGGTACCTAATTTTCTGATTGAAAAAAGCATTTTTTACAATATGAGATAAAAAATTATGAAAATTTGCACCGTTTCTCACACTAGTGTGCTTTAATGTTTAATCAGGAAGTTTGCTTTTAAATGCTTTTATTTTGTACAAAATTGCAAAAAATCACACTTGTGGTGTTCCCGGTCAAAAATGACCGGACTCCAAACAATTGCTTATAAATCTCTCATTATGCTATATTTTCAACAAATATTGGATTCAATCTTTTTGTCAACTTGTTTTTTTTTTCATTTAGGATTGGTTTTGTGTAATCTGTTTGCATCTGAGTAATTGTAGGCCTCATTTATTTGTGAGTAGGTACCTTGTTTTTTAAGTGAAAAAAATAATTTTTTATGAATAATTTTCACAATATGAGATAAAAATTATAAAAATCTGCTCTGTTTCTCACACTAGTGTGCTTTAATGTTTAATCAGGAAGTTTGCTTTTAAATGCTTTTATTTTGTACAAAATTGCAAAAAATCACACTTGCGGTGTTCCCGGTCAATAAATGACCAGACTCCAAACAATTGCTTATAAATCTCTCATTATGCTAGATTTTTTAACAAATATTGGATTCAATCTTTTTGAAAACTTGTTTTCTTTAATATAAGACTGGTTTTGTGTTTCTATTTGCATCTGAGTAATCGTAGGCCTCATTTATCTGAGAGTAGGTACCTAATTTTCTGATTGAAAAAAGCATTTTTTACAATATGAGATAAAAAAAAAAATATGACAATTTGCACCGTTTCTCGCACTAGTGTGCTTTAATGTTTAATCAGGAAGTTTGCTTTTAAATGCTTTTATTTTGTACAAAATTGCAAAAAATCACACTTGCGGTGTTCCCGGTCAAAAATGACCGGACTCCAAACAATTGCTTATAAATCTCTCATTATGCTAGATTTTCAACAAATATTGGATTCAATCTTTTTGTCAACTTGTTTTTTTTTTCATTTAGGATTGGTTTTGTGTAATCTGTTTGCATCTGAGTAATTGTAGGCCTCATTTATTTGTGAGTAGGTACCTTGTTTTTTAAGTGAAAAAAATAATTTTTTATGAATAATTTTCACAATATGAGATAAAAAAATTATAAAAATCTGCTCTGTTTCTCACACTAGTGTGCTTTAATATTTAATCAGGAAGTTTGCTTTTAAATGCTTTTATTTTGTACAAAATTGCAAAAAAATCACACTTGTACTATTCCCGGTCAAAAATGACCGGACTCCAAACAATTGCTTATAAATCTCTCATTATGCTAGATTATCACCAAATATTGGATTCAATCTTTTTGTCAACTTGTTGTCTTTCATTAGGACTGGTTTTGTGTTTCTATTTGCATCTGAGTAATCATAGGCCTCATTTATCTGAGAGTAGGTACCCTATTTTTTGATTGAAAAAAGCATTTTTTATGTATAATTATCACAATATTAAACAAAAAATTAGGTTTCTCACACTAGTGTGCTCTAATGTTTAATCAGGAAGTTTGCTATTAAATGCTTTTATTTTGTACAAAATTTCACAAAATCACAATTATATTGTGAAAATTATTCATAAAATTTAAAAAAATGAGGTGCCTACTTTTTCGGACTTTTAGCAATTTTGTACAAAATAAAAGCATTTAAAAGCAAACTACCTGATAAAGTTTAAGTAGACTAGTGTGAGATGGAGTGCACATTTTTAGAATCTTTTGTGTAATATTGTGACAATTATTCATAAAAATGCTTTTTTCACTCAAAAAATGAGGTGCCTGCTTTCGGATAAATGAGTCCTAAATAAAAGAAAAACAAGTTGACAAAAAGAACGACTCCAATATTTGGTGATAATATAGCATAATTGTTTGGAGTCCGGTCATTTTTGACCGGGAACACCACAAATGTAATTAGCTGAAATAAAACTCACCAAAAATAACTAAACATTTTAACAAATTTACGAGAAGTACTTATACCCTGTGTGACCAAAGTCAGGAAGTTTGAGTCCAATGCGAAAACGTTAACTAGTATTTTCAGGAAAAAGAAACACTCTTCCGGGTAAATTTTACCCGAACACAACCGAGGGTTAATGAAAATGCTTTTACTGTATTAATATTCAGTGAAACCGCACTTGTTACATTCACTGGGGATTTGAGATTAAAAGTATGTGTGGTGAGCACGATGCATATAATTAATCTTTTTGCCATTGTTTATGTTTCAAATTGCATCCTCACAGAGACTCTGACTTATTGAGTATATAAACGTAAATCGCTGTACTCGCTATCACAAAGGAGGATATGAGTGAATGCTACCTCTTCATCCTGAGCAGTGAAATGAGGAGCGCCGATCTTGTTCACCGCCATCATGACAGCCACCATGTCCTTGCCATTCATGATGGGAGTTGCGAGCACGTTCTTGGTCTCGTACTCTGTAAGAGTGTCCACGAAGTCACTGAAATGGCTGTCCTGGAGAATGAAGCACATTTAAATTTACTGACACTGACACATACAATTAAATATTTTAATTCAGCTTGAAATAAAGGTTTGCTTATTATGTACCAATCTGGTGTTCCCTGTCAAAAATGACTAGCCTTTTATAAAAGTTCATTTCAATGCAGCTCAGGTTTTTCTTTTTGGATTTGACTGATTGTAGACCTTACTGATCTGAGTTTATGCACTTTTTGTCAAAAGCATTATTTGTGAATAGTTTTGGCAAATATCTTATTCAGGTCAGTACTAAATGCATGTGGTAAAAACTTGCATTTTGAAATTTCAGGATATTTAAATAGAAGTTCTCTTATTTACTGTGCCTCTGAAACATTACTTTCTCCATATTCTCTTCCACATTAACACTAGAAAGGGAACGTGAAATGTAGAGTCAAGGTAAGCAGTGATATTCTGCTGACTTGTGGAACACGGCGTTAGGAACTGACCTTTAGATTTAATCCAGGATCGCTCTAATTTAACTCAGATTAAAGACTTTTATCCCCTCCAGACCTGGTAACATAACACACCGGGGAAGAGCGCTGACCTGCGCTAATCCAGCACTAGCCCTGCATATTAACAACAGTGCTGTGCACATACAAAGAGAAGAAATCTCACTCTCATAATGCTCAAAATCACTCTTGTTTTGTAAAGGAAGCAGGCGACACTTCTCGCATATACAAACAGTATATCTATGGATTTTGTGGTTAGTCAGCAGCCTGTTAGACATCTGAAACTGAGATAGCAAGCTGTCGCCACCTCCAGGGTTTCAAACACACCCGCTTGGTATTTCAGTCACATAACGCAAAGATTGAGAAACCCCATTTTTTTTAAGTGATTATGAGCACTACAGAGGAAAGTATATTGCTGTCTGCGATGCAGTGAAGCAAACTGTGTGCCAAACACAGCCTGTTCCTTTGAAAAATGCTTAGCAATTTCTAATCAAAGAGAGGGGGAGATTTCATGGCTGTCTCTACACAGCACATTGACTCATGCATATCTGTCTGTGCAACATCTCCTGCACATTTCTCACGTTTATCAGCACTAGCCACTAATAATAAGCATAAGATTGCGATTTTAGTGATAGTTCGCCCTGAGGAAAAAAAGGTACGAAAGCTGTCACTACTAATATGTACCAATTTATGTATGTACAGTACACTGCCACTTAAAAGTTTGGGATCCGTAAGATTTTTAATGGTTTTTAAAGACATTTATTATGCTCATGAAGGCTTCATTTATTTGATCAAAAATACAGAAAAAAACTGTAATATTGTGAAATGTTATTTATTACTGTGATAAAAAGCTGAATTTTCAGCATCATTACTCCGGTTTTCAGTGTCACATGATCCTTCAGAAATCATTCTATTATGCTGATTTATTATCAGTGATGAAATTAGTTGTGCTGCTTAATATTTTGTTGGAACCTGTAAATAAAAGTTGAACAAAGTTTATTTTAAATAGAAATATTTTGTAACAATATCTAAAAGTTTGTGGTCAGTAAAATTGTATTCTTTCTTTTTTTAAAGAAATTAATACTTTTGATAGCAAAGACTTATATTGTTAGAAAAGACATATATTTTTAAATAAATGCTGTTATTTGTAACCTTTTTTTTCATCAAGCATCCTAAAAAAAAAATCATAGGTTCCAAAAAAAAGTAAAAAAAAATTAAGCAGCACAACTATTTCCAACATTGATAATTCGAAGATTCTGAGATTCTGAATAGTCATTTGCATACCTTCTCCTCTGACCATAATGACTTTGAATCAAACATGACTGAGAATTGCTAGCATTGCACTGCTCTCTACTTTATTTGATCCAAAATACAGCAAAAGCAGTATTATTGTGAAAATATTTTACTATTTAAAATAACTGCTTTCTATGAGAATATTTTAAACAGTAATTTATTCCTGTAATTTCAAAGCTGAATTTTCAGCATCATTACTCAAGTCCAAGTTGCTGTTTGAGATATTATTATTATTATTATTATTATTATCAATATTTAAAACAGTTGAGTAAATATTTTTCAGGATTCTTTGATGAATACCAAGAAGACAAAGTTGAACAGCATTTATTAAACATAGAAATCTTTTCAATATATCAATATCTAAAGTTTGTGGTCAGTTAACTTTTAAAAAAAATAAATCACAATATTACAGCGTTTATTAAAAATAGAAATCTTTTGTAACAATATCAATATAAGAAATATATAAGAAATTAATACTTTTATTCAGCAAGGATGTGTTAAATTGATAAAAAGTGATAGAAAAGACTTTGAAAAATGCTGTTCTTTAAAAAAATAAAAATAAAGAATCACAGGTTCCAAAAAATATATATTAAGCAGCACAACTGTTTTCAACATTGATAATTCTAATAATAAATCACCATATTATAATGATTTCTAAAGAATCATGTGACACTAAAAATTCAGATTTGCATCACAGAAATAAATTATATTTTAAACCTATTAATATAGAACACCATTATTTTAATCTGTAATAATATTTCACAATATTCAAAAATGTTTCTGTATTTCTGATCAAGTAAATGCAGCCTTGATGAGCATATCATTCTTTAAAAACATAAAAAATCTTGAGCAGCAGTGTATAATATGTACCTTTTAGGGTTAAATAAGGCAAAAAAGAACAATGGCAGCTTTTGTGCTTTTTGTCTGAGTGTTGATTTTATTTAACAATGTCTTCCCTTTTCATGCCTGAAAACGGTTCCAATATAATTCATTAAAAGCAGGCTGTGCTGCTTGTAAAAATGAGATTTTAAATAGTCATTTGTGTATCTTCTGGTCTGATCATAATGACTTTGAATCAAATAAGACTGAGAATTTCCAGCATCGCACTGCTCTCTACAGGTCATTTTGTAAATTGCACTTCATTTTCATAACACAAGGACTAGATGTGTTCCTCTTCATGGTTAGTTCTCCTACCTGTGTGACATCAGGTACGTTGACGGTCTTCTTCACAGTGGCCACATGTCCCACAATGCCTGTGTCCAGCGGGTACACGATCTCACTGTCCGGTGGCACCAGACACTCCTCCAGAGTTGCATCCTTATGGACGTTGAAGATTCTCGTGGCCAGTTCAGCAATGCCGTTCCTCTGGCGATACATGAAGAGACTCATGCGGTCGGCTCGAATCATGAAGGTGAGATGCCGCATGAGGTTGAACACGGCCCTCTCCATCTGCAGGTTTTCTTGCATGTCCCGCACCATGTCGAAAATGATCTCGCACTCTTCAATAGAGCTCAGATCGTGGTACGAGCTCATGTCCACGTCTGTTTGCTTGGTGGTCGCTAAAAGGTCCGAAACAACCTTTGCCCGGAATCTGGAGTCGTAGTACTGCTTGGCAAATGTTGGATTACTGTCCAAAAACTTCTCAGCCACATCTTTGTCCACTGCAGCCATTTTGTGAAAGCTGTCAGTGAAGTTACACTTGAAAGGGTTTTCTATATCGTGTTAGAGCTGCCCAAAGCCTCAGTGTTGTCCTGTGCACTTAAACGGCAGGACGGTGAGAAACACTTGGGATTATTGGAGATGGTTTTAAAGAGGCGTCCGTGTGCTCATAATCCTGTGTCCAATTGTAATTAGGATTATGACATCCACCTGACAGCAGTCACAGTATGCATACAAACATTTGTTGACACACTTAGAACATCTGGAAAATGAAGATCTTTTAAAGTTTCAAATACACTATCAGCCAAAAGGTTTTGAACAGTAAGATTTTTTGCTTTTAGAGAATTCCTTTCTGCTCACCAAGCCTGCGTTTATTTGATTCAAAATAGAGCAAAAGCAGTAATATTGTGAAATATTTTTGCTATTTAAAATAACTGCTTTCTATTTGAATATAATTATTCCTGTGATCAAAACTGAATTCTCAGCATCATTACTCCAAGTTGCTGTTTGAGATTTTATTATTATTATCAATATTTAAAGCAGAGTACATTTTTTCAGGATTCTTTGATGAATACAAAGATCAGGATTTATTTATTTTTTATTTTTTGGGGGGGGGGGGGGGGGGGTGAAATTATATAAATTAATAGTTTTATTTAGCAAGGATGCTTTAAATTGATCAAAAGTGATGATTAAGACATTTATAATGGTACAAAAGATTTCTATTTCAGATAAATGCTGCTTTTATGAACTTTCTATTTATCAAAGAAATCTGAAAAAAATCTACTCAGCTGTTTTCAGCATAATTACAATAATAGATGTTTTTGGAGCAGCAAATCAGAATATTAGAATGACTTCTGAAGGGTCATGTGACTGGAGTAATGATGCTAAAAATTCAGCTTTGAAATCACAGGAATAAATTACATTTTAAAATATGTGACCCTGGACCACAAAACCAGTCTTAAGTCGCTGGGGTATATTTGTAGCAATAGCCAAAAATACACTGTATGGGTCAAAATTATTGATTTTTCTTTTATGTCAAAAATCATTAGGAAATTAAGTAAAGATCATGTTCCATGAAGATTTTTTGTAAAATTCCTACTGTAAACCTATCAAAATGTAATTTTTGATTAGTAATATGCATTGTTAAGAACTTAATTTGGACAACTTTAAAGGTGATTTTCTCAGTATTTAGATTTTTTTGCACCCTCAGATTCCAGATTTACAAATAGATGTATCTCGGTCAAATATTGTCCTATCCTAACAAACCATACATCAATAGAAAGCTTATTTATTGAGCTTTGTAAAATTTAACCTTATGACTGGTTTTGTGGTCCAGGGTCACATATATTCAAAAATTGTTTTTTTGCTGTACTTTGGATCAAATAAATGCAGGCTTGGTGATCAGAAGAGACTTCTTTAAAAACCATTACAAATCTTACTGTTCAAAAACAGTAAGGTAGTGTATATAAGCTAGCTTTCAAAAGTTTGGGATTCATAATTAAAAACATAAAAAAACAATACAAGGATGCATTAAATTAATCAAATGTGACAGTAAAGACATTCATACTGTTACAAATAAATAAAACAAACAAACAACAAAAATAAATTTGAATTTGAAATAAATGGTGTTTTTTTAAACTTTCGATTTGTCAAAAATACTGAAAAAAGCTATCATTGTTTTCTATAAAAATATGAAGCTGCACAACTATTTTAAACATTGATAATAATAATAAAAATGTTTCTTGAGCACAAAATCAGCATATTAGAATGACTTTTGAAGAATCACGTGATACTGAAGACTGGAAAAATGATTCAGTTCAAAAATTCAGAGGAATAAACTGCATTTTAAAACAGATTAAAAAAATATAAATAATATGTAATAATATTTCACAATATTACTGATTTACATTTCAAGAACATCATATGGGTATGTGTGTATTTGTGTAGAAATTATATGATGACACAATTGTTTTACTCTACCATTTAATAAAGATGATCTATATTTACATAAATGCACTTACACTGCAATTAACACCACATCATTTAATCTGAAAATAGCATTTAAAACATCTCATGATCAACTGAATAAAGGTGCTTAAGATATTTGTTTGAAAAACTGTACAAATGAAATGTCTGTTTTATGTAACTTACACGTATTGCAAAAAAAGGCAACTCTTGACAGCTCTTTGTTTGAAAGTCTGCAGCTTATTCTGTTCAGTGTTTTCATCCTGACATCCAAAAAGCAGATGGACTTAATAAATGTTGGCCCTGAAAGAGAGTGGAAAAACGCTCTATAAATATCTAGCATTTTAAATTTCCACTTCCAGATATCCATTTTATTCCACATGCAAGTATGTGTCTTTATAACTATGGGATAAATGTGTTACAAAAAACAAATACAGAAGCATTTACCTTGAAAAAATAGAGATGGTCATGAGCCCCAGAACCAGCTCAAAGCTGTAGAAGCAGAGCAGCACAGCATTGAGTACAAACTCCAGCCGTAAGACGAAGGTCTGCAGCAGCAGGTAGTAGACGCTCAGCACCGCACAGGCCACCAGAATACCAACACTCACAAACAGAGCCAGAGAGCGCTGACACAGGTTCCCCTTCCAGCCTGAAAATCATCAATCACAAGCCAATATTTGCTATATGGATCAATAGACTTGCACCAATACAAAATGTACACAAAAAACAAGGCAATTATTTTTTTATCCATCTGTTATGATGACATACATTCAGTCATTGCCATAGCAGGGTTGAGAGGTTCCGAACTGAACAGAGAAAGTCTTTTAAATTCAAATTCAGCTCCTGGAATTTTAACCGAATTTAAACGGATGCCAATTGTTATTCAAATTTAAATACAAATTAAAATTAAATCAGTAAAATACACTACCAGTCAAAAGTAAAAACTTCTAATGTTGTTTTAAATAAGTCTTCTGCTCACCAAGCCTGTATCTATTTGATTCAAAGTACAGCAAAAGCTGTAATATTGTGAAATATTTTTACTATTTAAAATAACTGCTATCTATTTGAATATATTTTAAAATGTAATTTATTCCTGTGAACAAAGCTATAATTTCAGCATCACAACTCCAGTGTTCAGTGTCACATGATCCTTCAGAATTCATTCTAATAAGCTGATTTTTTGGTCAAGAAGCATTTATTATTATTATTTAAAAGATTTGAGTATTTTTTTTTCATGATTCTTTGATGAATAGAAAGATCCGAAGAACAGCATTTATCTGAAATAAATAGCTTTTGTAACATTATACACTACTATTTAAAAGCTTGGAGTTAGTATGATTATTTTATTTTATTTTTGGTGGGAAGAATCTATAGAAATGAATTCTTTTATTTAGCAAGGATGCTTTAAATTGATCAAAGTGATGATAGAGACATTTATAATGTTACAAAAGATTTCTATTTCAGATAAATGCTGTTCTTTTATTCATCGAAGTACCAAAAAAAAATTCTACTCTGCTGTTTTCAACATAATAATAATAATAAATGTTTTTTGAGCAGCAAATCAGAATGTTAGAATGATTTCTGAAGGATCACGTGACACTGAAGACTGGAGTAATAATACTAAAAATTAAGCTTTGAAATCAGGAATAAATTACATTTTAAAATATATTAAAACAGTTATTTTAAATAGTAAAAAATATTTCAAAGTTTTACTGTTTTTGCAGTACTTTGGATCAAATAAACTTCTTTAAAAAAACATTAAAAATCTTACTGTTCAAAAACTTTTGACTAGTGGTATAAGTTGTGCTTATTTCCCATTTTTATACAAATTATTATCAACATGTTATACATTTGTATTTAACACTTAATTATTTTTAAAAAATGTACTTTTTGTACAGATTATGTACACATTTTCCCTCTATATTTCCCAGAATGCTTGCTGTAATTTAACCTAAAGTCTTCAAAAATCAAGCCAAACACTATAAACAAACTGAAAATGAATGCTATGACGGAGAAATACACTACCGTTGAAAAGTTTTCTCTATTTAAAAACAAAAATTTTTTGTACAATTTAAAACAACTCTGTTCTATTTGAATATATTTTCTTAAACATATATAAGCGTGGAAAACAGTTTTGCTGGAAACAAAAATTTAAAACAAAAATTATAAATGTCTTTACTTTCATCTTTGATCAATGTAATGCATCCTCGCTGAATATAAGTATTAAACAACTGTAAACAGAGTATTAAATTAATAGTGTAATTATTATTTAGCAAAACTTATTTAAGACTAATTCATCTGTTGCCTGACTGTATTAGATCTACTTATATCGTGAACATACTGTATTTTGATTTGCAATATAGTAAATTCCTCTTCCTGGGATTTCAATTCATATCCCAACCTCAACTAATATAAAAGTGGCTGATTAGTTTTGCACAACCCAGCTCCAAAGAGGAGGCTTCTGAATGACAAAACTAACCGTAGAAGAGTCTGAGGGTTTCCAGGCCCAAGAAAAGGAGCAGCAGAGCAACATCCAATATTAGATTGGATTGTGGGTAAGGGAGGATGACCCCTGCAAATGGCAGAGAAAATACTGATTATTTCACACATGAAGAACATATACATCTCAACTGCTAGATGCTTTATTGAGCCCATACATCACCTTTGTAGATAAACATAAGAATCTCAGCGATGAAGAACGCTGCAAAATACCAGCCGTTTAAATGAAACAGGATCTGCAGTGGTGTGGAGGACAACTGAGATACTTTGTTAAGCAGCAAAACAAACACAGTACACAAAGATATTAAATTAAAAAAAAAAAAAAAAAGACAGCTCAAAAGGATACAACAGGTTGTCTTCCTGCAAAAACAAAATTAAATACTGAATTGATGAACATAATATAAGTCACCGTTTGTCTCTTTCCATTTTTGGTCTTAAATCTCTAACTTTCAGATCTGTTACCATAAAGCAAACTTTAAGAAATTATGCTGAATATGTGAAATAAATAAGGTAATTTGTAACAACACTAAATTCATATTCTTGATTCATTCATTCATCTTTTTAAATGCACAAACGTGAGCCTGGACCACACAACCAGTTTTTTGCCAACAACTATAGGATATTAAGTAAAGATCATGTTCCATGAAGATATTTTGTAAATTTCCTACCGTAAATATAACAAAAATTATTTTTTGATTAGTAATATGCATTGCTAAGAAGTTCATTTGCACAAATTTAAAGGTGATTTTCTCAATATTTAGACTTTTTTGCACCCTCAGATTTTCAAATAGTTGTATCTCTGCTAAATATTGTCATATCCTAAACATAAATCAATGGTAAGCTGATTTATTCAGCTTTCAGGTGATGTAGGTATCTCAAATTTAAAAATGCACCCTTATCGTGTGGTCCAGGGTAATAAATAAATCGCACTTGCAGTTGATTCATAAATGTATTAGGACTTTTCGGTAGCTTCCAAGCCCGTTTCTACCACACAAATAGTAATAAACAATGTTTTATGGACTTTTTTTTTTTTTACTGAATTGCGTGATATAAATACCATTTTCTTAAAATTTGGAGTTTATATCGATGAATTCTGACTTTGCAATCGCAATTAGGACTTTTCGGACAGATTTGTGAGATTAAAGTTCACAGCAAAGTTTTATTGAAACCTCTGAAGTGACTATCAGACAGTAGCAACATGTTATCTTAAACACTTCAAGTAAAAAGTATGTTATGTAACGTTACCAGAATGACAACATTAGTGCAGCTTATCCATGTTTTATGCGACAACAAGCGATGAAAACTAGTAATACGGCACTGGGGTACACAATCATCACGGTTGGGCAAGTATATTACATTAACTGTTTATGAACAAGCTCGTAAGCAAAATAATCAAGTATGTCCCGTCTTGACAAAACGAGTTTGTTGTCTATGGCTAACTGCTAGACTTAGCCAGACGATGCTCCCCCTTCATTCGAATCAACAGGACATTCATTGATCGCTTGCTCTTTACTAAAACATTTTATTTGGCTTCAGAAACGCCAAACGCTCAATTCACAATCAAATAGAGGACCTATGTGAGCTAAAATCAAATCAAGTTAGGATGAAACTCCACACATCCTTCTGCTTACCGTGTGCGGCCATGTTGAATTGTCATGGAAACGGCATACTGTGGGCGGAGACAACCATTAGCCGTCCAATCAAAACACGCGTCAAGAAGCCAAGCAAGCGCGCTTTTTTAAGAACTGGACTTGCCTTTATTTGAGCAGAAACGATTTTAATGTATTCTGTTTTACTTATAATTCTAATCCAATACACTGTAAGAAAGTACATGCTTTTTGAAGAAAACATAACTGTTTGAGATTATTAGCAGATCAAACCATTAATGACAAAACAACACAGGTTAAAGCTAAAAAAAGAGGATAAAATAAAAATACAATGTCAGCATTAGTACTAAATTACTTAATCACTTAACACATTTTACAATGATGTGAATTAGCTACAGTCTGCTATGTTCATGAATCTCCTTGAATGTTTTCTGGATTGGCTTGAATCATGCCATGGTTCATGTTGAACTGTTTCGCTCCTTGTGCTCCTAAAAGAAAAAGAATGAGAACATAAGTCAGACCTGTAAGTTTTTTTTTTTTTTTACCATACTAAAGAAAAATATCAAATGATGCAAGTAAGAAGTCTGTGAAGGTTTGCCTTCAGCTTTTGATGATGCATTGGAGTCCTGCAGTGTTCATTCTTGGCCTCTTCCTCGCTGGAATAGATGGCATTACACAAGTTGCAGAAGTATCCCACCACAGGCCGAACAAACTCTGTGCCTGTTAATAAAGTACAATAGATCAGTTGTGCAGAGGCAGAGCTGTACTGTCCATATAGCATGACTTTGATTTCCTTAATGCTTTTATTAAATAGTAGCTTCAAAATTCCCTGATTAAGGCCATTCTACAGAATTGGTGCAAACTGCTGTCCCACAACCAAAAAACACATTTAAAATGCATTTAAGTATTCAAATCTTAGATGTTT